>NC_140624.1:15294231-15619231 GCF_057382275.1 Copadichromis virginalis
ATGTCTAGAGTGAGTGTACAGGTGTAACTGTCCCAAAAATAACACATCTAAGTAAAATCTTTGATTGTTTCCATGCTGGACAGAGAGTGGCCAGGTGTTTGTGTGTGGACAGAATAACAGAGGCCAGCTGGGACTTGGCCACAGTGGAGACATCGCAACTCTTCAGCACTGCCCCATCCTGAATCAGAGAGTCACAGACATCGCCTGTGGTTGGGATTTTACCCTTCTTCTCACTGGTGAGCAGTCAGCACTGTTTCCTACCAGGAATTTATCCTCATTTCTAGTTGTACTTGGTTTAAGGGTGATATTGCTAGCCAAACCACAGGTGTTTCTTTGGGGCAGGGATAATAGATCTTTTATGGCAATGTTAGTTTTTATTCTAATATAACATTTTATTATATTTGAATAATACAATAGATGAATTGTATATAAAACAAAATAATATAGCTGTGTTATATTAGAAATTTCATTATATTAGATCTAATTTTTCTGAAAGTGCAGATAGAGTGGCTTGCAAAAGTATTCGGCCCCCTTGAACTTCTCCACATATTGTCACATTACAGCCACAAACATGAATCAGTTTTATTGGAATTCCACGTGAGACCAATACAAAGTGGTGTACACTTAAGTGGAACAAAAATCATACATGATTCCAAACATTTTTTACAAATAAATAACTGAAAAGTGGGGTGTGCGTTATTATTCAGCCCCGTTTGGTCTGAGTGCTGTTAGTTGCCCATAGACATTGCCTGATGAGTGCTAATGACTAAATAGAGTGCACCTGTGTGTAATCTAATGTCAGTACAAATACAGCTGCTCTGTGACGGCCTCAGAGGTTGTCTAAGAGAATATTGGGAGCAACAACACCATGAAGTCCAAAGGACACACCCCACTTTGCAGTTTTTTTACAAATAAATAACTGCAAAGTGGGGTTTGTGTAATTATTCAGTCCATACTTTGTAGAACCACCTTTTGCTGCAATAACAGCTGCCAGTCTTTTAGGGTATGTCTCTACCAGCTTTGCACATCTACAGACTGAAATCTTTGCCCATTCTTCTTTGAAAAACAGCTCCAGCTCAGTCAGATTAGATGGACAGCAGTTTTCAGATCTTGCCACAGATTCTCAATTGGTTTTAGATCTGGACTTTGACTGGGCCATTCTAACACATGGATATGTTTTGTTTTAAACCATGCCATTGTTGCCCTGGCTTTGTTTAGGGTTGTTGTCCTGCTGGAAGGTGAACCTTCGCCTCAGTCTCAAGTCTTTTGCAGACTCCAAGAGGTTTTCTTCCAAGATTACCCTGTATTTGGCTTCATCCATCTTCCCATCAACTATGACCAGCTTCCCTGTCCCTGCTGAAGATAAGCACCCCCAGAGCATGATGCTGCCACCACCATATTTGACAGTGGGGATGGCGTTCAGAGTGATGTGCAGTGTTAGTTTTCCGCCACACATAGCGTTTTGCATTTTGGTCTCATCTGACCAGAGCACTTTCTTCCACATGTTTGCTGTGTCCCCCACATGGCTTGTGGCAAACTGCAAACGGGACTTCTTATGGTTTTCTGTTAACAATGGCTTTCTTCTTGCCACTCTTCCATAAAGGCCAACTTTGTGCAGTGCACGACTAATAGTTGTCCTGTGGACAGATTCCCCCACCTGAGCTGTAGATCTCTGCAGCTCGTCCAGAGTCACCATGGGCCTCTTGGCTGCATTTCTGATCAGCGCTCTTCTTGTTCGGCCTGTGAGTTTAGGTGGACGACCTTGTCTTGGTAGGTTTACAGTTGTGCCATACTCCTTCCATTTCTGAATGATCGCTTGAACAGTGCTCCGTGGGATGTTCAAGGCTTGGGAAATCTTTTTGTAGTCTAAGCCTGCTTTAAATTTCTCAATAACTTTATCCCTGACCTGTCTGGTGTGTTCTTTGGACTTCATGGTGTTGTTGCTCCCAATATTCTCTTAGACAACCTCTGAGGCCGTCACAGAGCAGCTGTATTTGTACTGACATTAGATTACACACAGGTGCACTCTGTTTAGTCATTAGCACTCATCAGGCAATGTCTATGGACAACTGACTGCACTCAGACCAAAGGGGGCTGAATAATAACGCAAATCCCACTTTTCAGTTATTTATTTGTAAAAAGAAATGTTTGGAATCATGTATGATTTCCGTTCCACTTCTCACGTGTACACCACTTTGTGTTGGTCTTTCAGGTGGAATTCCAATAAAATTGATTCATGTTTGTGGCTGTAATGTGACAAAATGTGGGAAAGTTCAAGGGGGCCGAATACTTTTGCAAGCCACTGTATATTATCCTTAGACCATTATGATACATGTGTTTCTAGAAAAAGGGTGGAAAAAAAACTAACTCACATTCATTGCTATATTGTCAAAAAAAAAAAACCCTACATATTTAACAGAATGGGAATAACGGAGGACACCTTAACTACTTTCCACTCATCCAAAAGCGTAATTTTTCAGTGTGTCTTAGTTAAAGGCATATTTCTTTTCTTGTTATGGCACACTCTCAGACGGTGGGCAACTATTAGCATGTGGTTCCAATGCATTTGGGCAACTGGGTGTTGGAGAGACTGTGACACACTCAGCAGTTCTACTGGTTGTTGAGGTGAGAACACGTTGGGGGTGCAGTTTTTATAAAGTAAAGTTTTTAATTTATTTTTTTAAAATATCCATTCAATACATCTTGAGTGATCTACATTAGTATAAATGATCTTTACTTACCTGTCATCTTAATCACTTTCATTAAGGCAGATGTCATTGTGCTGTTTGTTGACAGAATCTGAAGGAGCCACTAGTTAGTGTAGCAGCAGGACTCCGACACTCACTTGCTGTTACTGGTAAGGTAGCATTGTGAACGGCCCTCGTTTTTTTTAACATCTGCCAAAGTGGTTACATGATTGGTTTTTTGCCTGTCTTTTTGTTTCTTTGTCTTTATGTTTCTTAGCTGTATTTATAATATATATATATATATATATATATATATATATATATATATATATATATATATATATATATACACACACAAACAGCCAAACCACGTTTCGGCTGTTTGTGGAGCTGAAATAGCCTTTTATCAAATTTAAACTTTGGCTTGATGTTCTCAAGAAAATACCATAAACCAGTCTGCAACCAGATATCTTTCATCTCATAGGACTTAGTGCATGCAGGGAATTTTCAGTCTTGGTGGAGGTATGCACTCTGACTGCTCCTGTTTTTCATGTGAAGCTATAAATCCTGTAATTCTGTTTGACTTTCAGGCTCAGGCTGTGTTTATCAGTGGGGAACTGGTCTTTTCAGTTATGCTAAGAGAGCATTCAGTCCACATGCTGTCCCATCTCACTTTAACTCTAAGGTGCCCTGTCTGGTACCAGGTAACGTAAGTTGTACTGAACATAAATAATTAATAATTTATTCTATTATTGGTGATTTGTAGATGTGACAGATATTTATGACCTTGTTGCAGGTCTGGATCAAAGAATATCACACCGGGTAACTGCAGGGTCAGCACACTGTGTGTGCCTTACAGGTAGGATGGTAGTGAGTTGCTTCAATATGTTCTGCAATAATAAGCTATGTATTTTGCACTGCTCATTCATAGGGAGAATTTACACACATAAGCACACTTCTTTATCATACATCAAGTCTGCCCTCTCTGATGTCCTGTAATTAGTTCACCAGAGCATCTCAATTGCTGTTCTGCTTTTTTGCTGCTGCTTGTGCTGAATGAAGAGTAATGCTGTCGCTGTCATGTGTGCAGGAGATGGCGATTTGTTTCTGTGGGGAAGCAACAAGCATGGTCAGCTGACCACCACAGAGCCCTTCCTGTCTTCTCCCACTCTTCTGAAGCGATCTCTGCTGGATGGAGAAAAAGTGATAAATGTGTGGAGCGGCTGGACTCATAATGTTGCTCAGACAGGTACTCGGGTCTGTGATGTTCAGTAGTTTTTACAGGATTTAGAGGACAGTTGCCCAAACTGAAAAAGCAATCCCATTATCTGTTTCAGAGAGCGGGAGAGTGTTCACATGGGGAAGGGGAAATTATGGACAGCTGGGCCGTCAAATATCAGCCAGTGAGGACACAGAGCAGCAGCCAGCTGGCCCTGCGGCACAAGGTGGCACCCAGGAGGTTGGACTCCCTGCAGAGGTTGAAAACCTTTGTGGAGCAACACAGGTAGGAGTGTTTAGCACTTCGCCAGATGGCAGAACCTATAGCTGTGCTGCAATCAGTAACAATTAAATGTTTTCTTGACTTGTGTTTGGATTGCTGGTCTTGAGGATAGTGCTTTGTTGAAAATGCCAGTAGACGTCCAGCAGGAGGCAGCAGACAGTTACAGTTAAAGTAGCTGTTGATTGTTTAGTATAAGGCGAAGCATGTTTCCCCTGAACAGAAGGTTCTTAATGATTTGGATAATTATCTCTTATGTACAAAGCATACTCGCACTGTCATTATAGTTCAGCAGGGGGAAAAAAACGACTTGTGTTTATCAGTGAAGGCAGTTTTCTCTACTCCCGTAAGGACAATTACATGTGAATGGGATTGTAGCAACTAACCTGTAGTCTAAATAGTGACAATATGGTCATTGCCAATGAAGCAAATGTCAGGGACAAACAAGGACAAGCGCTCCTTTCATCTTTCCACTGCGCACAGATCATTGCAACAACACACAAGGTGTCAAAGCTTTGTCACCTTGTGTGTTGAGCGTGAAGTAAGATGAATTGGCTGAGTGGGATATGAATCACTCAGGCCACACTACTTTGTTAAAGCACTGTACATATACACTGACTGGCCACTTTTTAGGTACATCTACCAACAGCCAATCACATGACACCAACTGATGTATGAAGACGTGGTCAGGACGATGTGCTAAGGTTCAAACTGAACATCTGAATGTGAAAGAAAGGTCATGTAAGTGACTTTGAATGTGACATGGCTGTTAGTGCCAGGAGGGAGCCATGTGAGCATTACTGATGGACAAATTTCAACCCGTTAGTGGTTCATGATCAGTGGGTCAGTTTCAGTTAATCACTTGTTTTCTTTGTCAAATAAAGTGCTACATGCAAAATTCTATATTTTGCTACAAAAATGGGAATTCTGTACACTTATTTATTGGTTAAAGTGCAAACATACATGTAAATACAGTGAATAAGGAAAAAACTGCGTTTGCACCTTTCTAACGAAGCTTAAAGTTGATATTTGTTATGGCTGCCTTTATTCTTTAACACTGCCTGAACTCTCTTAGGGAAGCTTTGTTGTAATTTCTGCAAGTAGTCTTCAGGAACAGTTCTCCAGGACCTTTGAAGGACCTTCAGACTAACTGTCATTCTGTTCTGTTCCCACACTGCTTCAATAATGTTGAGGTCTGGGCAGAGGGGAGGCCAATCCATGACCGATGGTGTCCCTGTACATGAGCTCAGTTAATCACATGCCCATCTCTTGCATGTTTTTCTATCCATCTATGCTTTTATTGTTTTCAGGATCGTTGTCATTGTGAAAACTAAAGCTGTTGCTAATTAGATGCGTTCCAGATAGTTCTGCATGACAAATCAAAATTTGACAGTACTTTCCATCAATTTTGACAAGAGCCACTGGCTAATGTGCACACCCAAGCCATGACACAACCTCCACTTTTCTTTTCTTTTTTTTACAGATGGCTGCAAACACTCACTGTTGTACCTCTATCCTGACCTCCTCCATGCAAATTGACAGTTATTTGAACTTTGAAAGACCTTCAAAAAACCTGGAGAACTATTGCTCAAGAGTGCTTGCAAGACAGATTGCAAGAAAGTCTGGCTCTTTGGAAACAAAATATAAAGAAATGAGGGGTGGCTCAAGACAGTACTTTAATTGCATTTAACAGCCATGCAGTGGACTGTGTCTCATATGCAGGATTCAATTAGCATTTAAGCATGTCCACTCAATTCTTGTCATACTTGTGAAGGGGGAAGCAGGAGAAAAGGCCATTAAAATCTAAAAGGTTTCGGTCAGCAAAGGGCAAGACTGTATAAGCATCCTCAAATGGCTGCATTAACTCCTCCAGCAAGCCCAGCAGTGGCTTTTAAGAGTTATGAATCAGTTGGGTCTCTGCTATAGTTTCAATTTATATTATGCGCTAAAGGGAATCGTATGCTGGAGTACCAAACGTATGTAAAGATGTGAAAAAAAATCATTATTAAATTATCAAATTTTAAAATTAAATCTAAGTGGCTTTATCTTGTCATTTTATTTAATTTGTAAGGGAGAATGCGATTAATTCAATTGTCAGTATCATATGTCATTGAATATTAGAGTCTTAAAATTGCACATTTGCTTTTCAACATGTATTTAAAAGTTATTTTCTCCACAGATTTGCTGTGGATCAGAACATAACCTTGCTACTGTAGGTGAGTGTGTTCTCTCAAAAATGTCCTTGCAATTTCTTCACTTTTCTCCTAACTTATTATTCACATAATGCACAAGTGCACTCAACATTTCCATAGGAAACAAAAGCCTTTTATGAAAAATTAAAAGCAAAGTTTGAACTTACTGGGTTCTTTAAATTCTCATGGCTGAAATGAGAGACATCCTCAATGGCCTGAGGTGACTCTGGCTGTGTTTGCGTGAAGTAATGTAGAAGACACATCGGTGAGGCTAAACTATTTCAAGCTGCCCTCACCCCTACTAAAAAGTTAGTAAGGGAGCTGTCTAATGCATTACAGTGTTAACAATTAATCCTTGTAAAGCTGCAGAGCATTTCTGAGGTCAGCTCATTGCTCAGTGGCTATTGCATGAGGATGTAATTACAGTGTGGATAGATGGATATCATTGACAGAAGCAATTACCCGAACAGGCCTGTAAAGGGGATGAATTAACCAGATGCCCATTTACAGGCAAGTTTTTCCAGTCATATGTTTGTAGAACGATCTCCCTTTGTCTGCTTAACCGCTGAACAGACTCCGCACACTCACATGCATCCCTCAAAGAGAACTGAACAAAGATAGACATGTCTGACTGCTTGTTCGCGATCGCTCATTAGATTAAATGTGCTTTTATTCTTGCCAGGCCTGCCAAAAGTCTCCTGCTTTTCTATAGTAACCAGCTAGGCATGTAAAAGGGTTTTTGGAAGTAAAATCTATCACATTAATTTTTGAACACTGACCCAGTTTTTTTTACATGAGCACGAATATAAATATCACAGATTATCACTGAAATACAGGCGCATGCTTCCATAAGAGAGGAAACTGTGAACATCGGTGGTGTTTCTGCAAGCATCCATGCCATTCACTGGTGTTAATCTCACTAATTGATAGCGATAATGAATGTGCGATTCTAATTTGAATATGTGGAAATTGTCCATCATCCATAGTTCGCAAGAAGCACTTTGAAAAAGTTGAGTTATGGGCCGTGAAGGCAGAACTAGCAAATAGAGGTCTCATCTGAACCTCCAGCATCTCAATCTTCTGCCACGCTCACCTCTCTTCCTCCTCCTGTCTGACGTGTGGTGGCAGGAGCAATGAAATAGCAAAACAGGATTGGAAGCGCAGACCTGAGTGCTGCTATTTCGGGTGCTGAAGTAGGTCAGGCGGAAAGGAACGGAGAGCATTGCATGCTGCTTATGATATCTGTTGCCTGCTCATCCTTTGCTCATTAGAACCTGAGCAAGTTCTCCTGGTGTGTGAAAATCATCAGCGGTGGTCAGAGGTAGGGAGATGGGTCAAAGACTCTGTGGCCACAGCTCATCCAATCTGAGGAAAGATTTTTGGTTCATGTGAACATTTTTCCACTTAATGGGATTGTAGAAGCACGAACACCTTAAATTAGAGCTGTATCTGTAGAATGATGCAAGTCACACTAAAAAAAAGGCAACCTCCGCAGACTGTGTCACTGTGGCGTTGTTATTTGGGTGTGAAATTTTAAACTGACAAATTTCAAAAACAAATAACAGCATTTGTTTGCATGCACAAATGGCCTTTTGGTTTGAGATTCCTTATTTTTTTTTATTATCCTTTTGTCGTGCAGAATATTATGCAGACACTTTGTTGCCATGGAAACACTGATGTGCTATACTCCAGTCAGTGAGCCCATGAATTAAGCACAGCACCAAAATAAAGATTTTTTTCTTCCCAATGAACCAAATGTTTCAACACATTTAGTCCAATAATACTTTCTGAACACTAAATCAAAGAAAAGGTGTCAGTCCAGTCGTAAATACATGCACTGTCTTTAAGACGGGCACTACATGCATGTTTGTAACGCATAAGCGGTTTCTGGCAAACTGTCACATTGGCATGAGCTGCTTGGCATGGCATCGAGGTCTGTGAACTGGTGAAAACATATGCGTCTTTCTGGCAAGCGCTGCGGCTTTTCGGGGACGAGCTGAAAACGCAGACAAAGACAAAGACAACCTCGCGATGAAACAAATGAAAAGATGACACGAAAGGCACACGACTGCAGTACGGGGAGAGCTTGAAGATGTGTTACCCTTGAGAAAGCAAGCTCGCTTCTGTTGTCATGGCAATGGAGCCTGTTAGGTAACTGTGTTGCCATGGCACGTGTCTCCTCGGTGATGCAGACCTGACCACACCCACCGATAGGCTCTCCAGCTGTGAAGAGCAGCGAGGCTTTGTTATTGACCAAGTGTCAGGGTGGGGAACAGGAGCTGTGTGTGTTTTCTTTTGCACCCTGTTTTTTTGTAATCCAGGATGCTGATTTTAGCCTACATTGTACACACTGTACTACAGCTCCCTCATTCTTTCTCCTGTCAGTTACACTGACCCATGATCCTTCTCCCTTTCAGGGGGAAGTCTCTTCTCGTGGGGCTGGAATGAACATGGAATGTGCGGAGACGGCTCGCAGGCCAACGTCTTTCATCCACAGCTCGTTCCTGGTCTAAGACCTGTTCTCATTGGCTGCGGAGCCGGACACTCCATGGCAGTTTGCGCTGCAACGACCGGCACAGAAAAAAATTCTGCACCACTCGAGTAACGCTGGAGCAGGGACATTTATTCTGCATGACAATCAGAGGCTATAAAAAGCGAATGCTTTGGGGAGTTAACACATTTGTGTTTTAGTGGTTTATCGGTGCCCTGTGAAACCCACGTGCGATCATTTTAAGTGCCCTTGACTCAACACTAACTTTCACATGTTAAAAGGCTACCTGAGCTACTTGAAGCGGTCACACTTTAATCTGCAGTTTGTCATAAATATCCTTGTATGGTTCTGTGATTTATGTTTCATGTGGCCATAATTTGTCTATGATGGACACGATGGGGTCAATGGCTTTGCAGGGTATGGCCACGCCTGTAGCTGCAACTCCACCTGACGTGTTTGCCTTCCTCAATGAAGCTGTTACAGGTCATATGAGGGATGGGCTAGACTAGTGTTACAGCTCCATCTTCTCATGTCAGGGGTTTTATTGCTGTGATCTTGAATGTCAGGAGGCAGTCAATCTCAGCAATCCATGGTGAAAAATTCTCTGTCATGTGATGTACCACTCGCACATACACACAACAGCATTTTATTTTCCATTTTTCTACTGGTCTATCAATTATTTATGCCTTTGCCCATCTGTGTCATATTCTTTGATTTTCTGTTTGTCTGATTTGCACCACTTTCATACTTCATTAATCTTGGAAGAAACTCATCCACTGGACATGACCCAACCTACATATTTATAAGGAGTAGACCTCCGCAGTGCAGCACCTGGATACCAACTGCAGTTGTTAAGGCAGTGCCTTTGAGAAAGGCAGTGAAGGTACTCAGAAAAGCTGATGCCGACTTTTCCGTGACTTTCTTTTATATGAAAATTTTTACTTTAAATGTTCATATAAGTTAAATGTGGAAACATTAAAAAATGTTAAAGTGCTTTTACCAGGATTATGTTCGGGATGGGAAAATAAATGGACACTCGCTGAAAAGTGATAATTTCTGTGGTTCTTTTTTATTTATCACTATTGTACAAGTCTGAACTGTATTGGTCAAAAAAGACACAAAAATCCCTAAACAACAAACCAATCAGAACGACCACTGAACACCTTATTGAGATAACTAACCACAAAATGCACGGTGTTCAAAACACACACTCTGAAATCGCACCAAATGCCACAAATTAGTTGCCTCTAAGTTGTGTAATTGATTCTGTTTCATGATAATAGCTTTCTTTCTTGCTTTCTGTCTTACATGTATTATAACTTGACCAGCACACAGTCCCCCCAGCTCTATTGACATATTCAGATCTGCTGTACCAGACTGCACTCAGATCTCAGCAAGTGGTTGGCAGTGTGTTTGCAGTTGTTTGGTAAAAAGTTGGTCCCTTCTCACTAACTTTGTCTACACAAACAGTGGATCAGGACTCTGTATCTTTAACTAGGTTATGCTCGTTGCTTGCCTTTAGAAGCTGATCAGCACTGGGGTCGATGCTGCGTACACGTGCTTTCAAGTACTGAGCTGATGCTTGTTTTCAATGTGCTGGTGACTGATGGTTAATTTAAAAGAAAATGCATATTGTTTCATCGTCGTGTTGGTTAAGCTGTAATCCTGAATGGTAAGAAGAATTTACATAACAGAGGCACTTGTCCAGTATGATGAGGATAATGGTTTGGTATTAGTTAGTATTACATACCAATGTAGCAATTTGGATGTGTCCAAAAAAAATGATGAAGAGGTATAATCCAATTATACGTGATTGTCAATTAAACAATTATTTAAATGCCTGTGCTTTGATACGAGAATGCATGTTATATAGGAGCCGTCTTTGATAATCAAAGTACAACTGCATACCATCATTCAGTAAATAAAAATCTGTCATTTCGTTCCTACCTACCCTGCAAAACCAAGATTTGCATCACAAACTATTATTATTGTAACAGCACAACTTGCCATTTTAATGCCTCTTTAATACAAGGTAAGAGTGGTGTGTTTTTTAGTTTTTTTAAAGTTTTTTTTTAAAGCATGACATTATTATTACTATATTGTTGTGGACATTATCTTTGATGCATGAAAACATATCGAAGGAATGTTAAAGGTTCACTGGTGCAAAACAGTGCAAAAGTCTACAAAGGTGTGACGATGACAGTGCAAAGTTAATGACTTGTTTTCAACGGTTTAGTCTGGCTGACGTGACGCGTGACAGGTTTTTGCTGAAGGGGGTTTGCGGTTTAAAATCGGAGCAACATTTCTTTTTGTTCACTTTTGGACAGAAGAAGCACACAAATATTTGATGATCACTCAAAAAACATTGGTACACACAACTTCAGCACACAAAAAGCATATTTACAGCACTGGCACACACCAAAAATAGGCACACAAATTACAGCACATTAACCAGTCACAGATACTGAGCTACATAAGGCTTGACAACAAAACGTCCTCTGTGCTACATCTATGCTGAGTTTTGTGATGTACAGGTTGTCACTGTCACACCCATTTAAAAATACTAATACACACAACAATGCTACAGCACTATCAGGTGGGTGATGGGCCGTTATGGGTCATACACATAGTGGTTGGTACACCATGGTTCATAACACAAACTGACTCTGTTGGTTGTCTGCTCCGGTGCTGTCGTTGGGTTTCTATAAACATATAAAAAAACAACAATAACAAAAATAAATTATTACACAAATTATGTATAATGGTGGAAATGATGGCGATGATGGCTACCTCTGCAGGTGCAGGGAGAGGTGAAATGACACTGGCTTGGAGAGTAAAGAAAATGTGCTCCGTTAGTTCTTCATGGTAAACATGGGTTTACCATGTTTTGGGTTTTTGTTCCCCATGCTTAGCGGAAGGCGTCAGACACCAATGTACTGTCTGTGTGCAGAGGTTAGACTCTGAGTCGGTTAATAAACATGCCCAATCATGCTGCGTTTGACAGGTTTATGTACAGTAGTTCAGTCATTGTCATGCGTTTTTTTATACTTTGCGTCATGCTCTCACAGTCACCTCTTTTTTTTCTTCTCTTTTTTTTTAAAGCTCTCTTTGACCTGGACAGGGTCAAACAGCAGTTGGTAACACTAGCCGGACGCTAGTAGGAAAGGAAAGATGTATGTAGATGCATGTGCTGTTGAATAAAAACGGAGTCTAAACACTCATTGTGTATAAAATTTATTTCATGCAAGGACTTATATTTACATATTTTTATTTGAATACTTTTCTTTTGCATAAATGTAAAATACATGCATTTACCTTTCCCCAAGTAAACCCACAGCCCATGCTATGTCTCACTGTACTTTTTTTTTCCTTCCCACCCCTCCACTTGAATTGCATGAGCATATAATTCACCTGCATCTCTTCACATCAAATCTTAACAAGTTGTTGTTGTTGTTGTTTTTTTGTTTTTTAAATATATAACATCACTTAAATACCACAAGAGACATGACTCAAAAAATGTAAAACTCTGCTCATTCAGAATAAAAACAGAAACTAGTTGCTATAATTTGCCTATCTTCTTCTAGAAATGAACATTTCTGATTGGTCAACAAAACAAAAAATAAAGAGGAAAAGAAAAGAAGAAGAAATTTGTTAAAGTGCCCTGAAAAATTTGTGCATAATTATTGGGACAGTATCAATACATGTAACCGTAACAGTATTGATGTTTTAAATCAATAGACATACATACTGCACGAGTCATCGTGACATCTCCAACTGATCCTAACTCAATATATTTTTGCTCTGTGGAGTTGCCTTGTCCCCTTTACTTATATTTTGTGCTTTATTATACAAAAGACGTGGGGACTAATAAGTGATTTTTTAAGGTTTTCTTTTTTAGTGCTTCTTTTTTTTCTTTTTTTTTTGCTTGGTGCTATGTATCCCTACTAAAGGTTCAGTCCTAGTATGTGTTCAGTGGTGTAACAACAATATCCAAGAGGGCTATTTTTTTTAAAACTGTGATTAAGGGAACGAGGGTTTTGCAAAAGGTACAAGGTTCACCTACAAGGTTATAAATAAAGCTTTTGTTACACTGTTATGAGCATGGAATAAAGTGTAATGATGCTACACTGGGAGCACTTATGTTAATATCATGTCAATTTATTACTCGTTTTTACTTTGCCTCTCCAAGTATGAAGGCACCGTTGTTTCGTAATTCATGAGTCCTGCCTTAATTTAGCAGCACAGCGGTATAGACGTGGTGGCAGTCTACTGATACCCTTTAAAAACTTGTGACTACCAGTAAATATATTTGTATAAAAACTATTTATGCTCATAACAGCATTAGTTGGCTTTATGACAGATTGTTCAAGTTAAATCACGCTATTTTTTTTTTCTGTTGGAGGCCCCAGTCAAATAAATACAAGAAAATAAATATATGAATTTGGGGAAAGGCAAAGAATGGTGGCTACATAAAAACCTCTGCTATGACTGAGTCTCTTGTAAAGCTGTTTCAAAATGCATAAAAATGACAAAGCTTATGAAGCTTTTGAAAGAAAACCTTTTTTTTTCTCCTTACAGGTAATTGCAATACAGTTAGCTTCTTGTTGAACATAATTTCTCATGCAGTTCATGCAAATGAACAGTTTTAGTTCTGTTGACATTAGATGTATTCATCACTGGCATCATAGGAATTGTCATCATCTCCATATTGCATCGGACATCATGAACTGTATGTTCATTTTTTCTTTTCTAATGGCCACTCGGGTAACATTATCTGGACTGCACTTTCAGAATGACGTCTCTACTTTGCAACGTACAAAGCACTTAAGAGAAGTTCCCTTAACAGCTTTTGGATATGTTTTAAAAGCCTTGTATAATTAATGTCCAGCATATTATTGGCAGGGGTTACATCTTATGAAAATTTATTTCACAAAAAAAGTTGTTGAAAAACAAAAAACCAAAACCAAAAAAGCAAATGAGATAAGTTATTGGCAGAAGAGAATGAGAGATCAAAAGCAACAGAGCAACAGGCAATGATGTAAACACAAGGAAAAGAGTGTGGTTAGCCTGTGATAAGAAGTAGAACGGTGCTTTGTCTGCAACTGAGGTGACCCATGCAGAGTGGCATGTGCCAATGTTTTCTAGTCTATGATATGATGACACACCCAAGGAGAACACTTGGGAAGCTTAAGTATAAGCACAGTTAAGATACAATTTTCCAGAAAAATAAACATAAAATAATAATAATTTTAAAAGAAAAAGAAACAAAAGCAGGTGTGAAGGCAAGTGTGAAAGCAAAATCTGACAGGAAATATAAGAAGTGTGGACTGGCCTTCCAATGGCATTGTATCTGCTACTCAACCATGCTACATAATGGATGGGATGGGAGAATGTGAGTGCTGCATTAGACAGGGTGGGCTGCAGGGCAGGGCGGACACTGAGGACACTCCAGAGGCATCCCCGCTCATGCCAGACATGCTGTTAAGGCTCCAAGGCTTTTCATAACCTTCAGTTGAAAAACAGAGAACGTTCTGAGTACACTGCAGCACTGAATCCACGACAAAGTGTTTTGGTGTTCCTCACTGGTTATACTACACCTGTTGCTTTCTTGTTTTTGACTCCAAAGAAACAGGTCAACACAGACGTGAGACACATTATTATTCTCCATGCATTGAGTGCATTAGGAGTACAACAGCATGCACCGGGTGGTACTGGAATGGTTTGGAGTATAACACTTAAAAAGTCAAGAAAGCTAGGCACCTCAGGCAGGGAATGTTTCGTCAGCTACAGGTAGAATATCACACTGTATGCCGTTTTCTGCACACAGCTGGAGACTTACAGGACGTTCTTAGAGGAATGTTTTGATTTATCATTAATAGAAAATTTAAAAGCAAAACAAAAACAAAGGGGCGATCCCCATTATTAAAGTATAGAAATCTGTAAATTTCAATTTTGTCTTGTCTTCTTAATAATAACATCTGATATTAGCTGTCATCCATCTGTGTTGTGCTCCTTCACCATACTGATAGCACCCATCAGCAAGACACTTCATGCACCGTTATGATCAAGAGCAATGTTCTCAAAAGTCAGGATTCCGCATGGTATTTATCATTAAAACACATATACATACATGGTACACGCGTAACACGTAAATACTTTCTTAGGCAGATAAGACAACACATTCTAGATCATATAAATCTCGAAAATAGTTTTCTTACTTGTAAATAAATAGGGGTATTACATTATGCACGTATCAAAAAATATAGTATGTAGATGTGGACAATTACTCTGGACATTTGTGGTGATTGTGCTTGATCTTAACATGTTTTAGTGAATCGGAATATATACAAATCCCAGCAGGATGACTGAGGAGAAGCAGCTGCTGTGAACGTGTATGATAGCTGTAATAAAGAGGTTTGTTGTTGTGTGCATGTGTGTGTGTAACTGTGCCTGTGTCTCTGTGAGTGTGTGTGTGTGTGTATGTGTGTGTGTGAGAGAGAGAGCCTGTGTAAAAACTGAGGTGTAACTCTCAGCAAAGAGGCAAAAAAGGGGGCTTGTCCTGCCTATATGGTCTACAGGGTGTCAGTGTCTCAGGGGGGCCTGTGATTGGCTGTTACTGTACGTACCCCTCCTCACTCTGCCCCCTGTGTGGTTGGGGCGTTCAGTAGTAGTGGTGACCAGGAAGCAGGGTCGCTCTCTCTCGCTGGGGCTGAAGATTTCCTCCGGAGATATGGCCTGGTCTATATGAGGGCAATCTTCATTGGCCAGAGCTGCGTTAGCTGCCTCACCGTTCAGTTTAGAATCTTAAAAGAAACCAAAAATTAAAACGAACAAACAAACAATCAGATTTTTCTGTACAGGCTGTTTATTTAATTCAAGCACTACATATTTGAATATGTAGTTTGTTTTTATGTTCTGCTACCTTAATTCACACTGGGATAAACTCGTTCAATAATGCTGTCTGCATAACTGCTGTTTACCTTCCACTCCTTTGCGGAAGCTCTGTTTGAAGCTTTGTTATTGAAGCTTGGAGATTTATGAGCGCAAACTGAATCAAAGGTCAACATATCTTCGCTGTAACGACACCAAGGGTGGGGTGGGGGACATCAAACTACTTACACTTTTCTTAATCTTACAAATACATGCATCCGGTTAGTTTTAAGAGAGAGGAGGAGTGAATCACTGCATTAAGGAGTGCAAAATCAATAGCAAGATTACTCACAGTCTGCTGAATCTCTCTATTCGCCTATCCAGTCAAATATGCTTTTCATTACATATTTTATTGATTTGTTATGAGCGGAGAACTCGTTTTGTTTAATCTCGTGCCTGAATCATAAGCTGATTGAAGTGTGGGAACAGACGAACAGTGAAACAGCACAATAGAAATAGGATGAATAGAAATGAGACAACTCATTTATCAGAAAGTATGTCACGCTTGTTTCTTACCTTGAAACTTTATCTCGAAAACATCGTCATTGGCAATGGGGCTCTGATGCTGGGAGCTGATGCTTGTTTTGCAGAAGTTAGGAGAGCCTGGTTGGGGTGCCCGAGGGATATGCCTGTTTTTTTTCTTTGGTAGTTTCTGTTTTGCCATCGCCAGCGAGTAATACATTCCAAAGTTGTTGACAATCACGGGGACGGGCATGGCGATGGTCAGCACACCTGCCAAGGCGCACAGAGCTCCAACCAGCATACCGGAGGTCGTCTGAGGGTACATGTCTCCATAGCCGAGGGTCGTCATGGTCACTACAGCCCACCAGAATCCAATCGGGATGTTCTTGAAGTGCGTGTGCTCGCTGGCTCTTGGGTCGTTGGGATTAGCTCCAATCCGTTCAGCGTAGTAGATCATAGTGGCGAAGATGAGGACACCGAGAGCGAGGAAGATGATGAGGAGCAGGAACTCATTGGTGCTGGCTCTCAGCGTGTGGCCCAGCACCCTCAGCCCAACAAAGTGACGGGTCAGCTTGAAGATACGCAGGATCCGCACAAAGCGGACCACTCTCAGGAAACCCAGCACATCCTTAGCTGCTTTGGAGGAGAGGCCGCTTAGGCCCACCTCCAGGTAGAAGGGAAGGATGGCCACAAAGTCGATGATGTTCAGCGCATTTCGAATGAAGTCAAATTTGTTTGGGCAGAAAGTTATTCGCATTAGAAATTCAAACGTGAACCACACCACACAGACACCTTCGATATAGGTGAGATAGATGGCGGTCTCAGTCTCCTGGTAGGTGTTCATCACTGTCTCATTGTCCACCACGTCCCATTCTGTGCGGTTGATGATGGGATTGAAGGCTTCGTGGGTCTCCAAACAGAAGGTGGTGATGGACACCAGAATAAAGAACAGCGAAGCCAGAGCCACCCACTGAGCAGGAAATATTTAGGGGGCAGAAAAAGAAAGGAAAGAAGGAAGAGGAGAAGGACAGAAAGGAGAATGAGCACACTAATACATGCAGTGTAATCAAGCTTGACGGCCTAGCAGCCATTCTTAGTAAGACACAATGCAATTTAATCTTCTATCGCAGACAGTGGCATCTAGTTTGACAGTGGCAATAACACCCCAGCTGCACTCCTCTCTGATGTGTGTCTTGAATCTGAAGCGCCGCTGCAACAGGGACAATTAATGCAAGCTTGCTGTTCTTCCTTCTCATCCATCTGCTGTATATCAAGGTTGTGGCATTTTCAAGGGTATGGTACATATATAATTATTAAGCGCCTGTAGCAGCAGTAGCAGCAGACAGGACACTAGTGTCAACCCACTGGACTAAATTTAGCTGGGGTTCTTCCCTTTAGCTCCATCACCACAGCAGGTCTTCCCTTACACAAGGTCATACTGTCCACATCATCAAGCTCTTGGGAATGACGGTGAGCTGAGAGGCTCACTGAGCTGAGGACAGACTTTTATGTGAAGCCATAATTTCCCTTAATGGGAAAAAAAAGTACTTCACCCCCTAGTATTGATTAGCTGATCAAATTTCTTCACATTTAGGTTCTGTTATTCTTCCATACTACATGGGTGTAACAGATACAGTGCTGTCCCCTGGGTATCGATCCCAGCCCTGTCCTCATGCACTACTGGTTTACAGCATGTGTTATTGTTCATGCTCTTTACTGTAGGGGGGAAAAACAACAACAGTAAACAGTAATCTAAGTTCAATCAGAGGAAAAAAGATGGACAGAGAAGTGCACAGGAAGAGCAAATATCTGCTTAATGATCCTATGAATTGCAAATGTTGGATCAATAGCAATCGACTCATGCATAAAACCTTCCTTAAATGAGGCCCTGCTGTACCTTTCAAACTAATGCACAGTCTTGTTAAGTAGCAGGGAGGAATAATGAATGACTAAGTTGGAAAAGGGCCGGTCTGGGCATGAAGTCCTCTGAGAGAGGGGAATGATCTGTACTTGTCAGTCGGTCTCATTCAAAGTGGGCCACTAAGACAGGCGATGCAGCACAATATAATAATAAGAAGAAGATGGAAAACAGGCCTTCATCATCATGTCTCATCAGTGGCAATTCATTGCCCCGTGCTGAGGAAATCACTGCTCCTTATGAATGCCTGCCTTCCTTCCATCTTAGCATGATGGTCCAGAGGGAAGCTGTGTTGACTGCAGAAGCACCAACTCCTGTCAGCAGAGCTGTCCTCTTTGTTCAGAGAGACAACATCCCAGTTCACAATGTGGATCTACACGCTGTTATGTAACACAAATTTGGCGTAAAATGTTTAGCATTTACGCATTCAAAAGGAACGTGGAGCACTTAGCATTCGCAGGCAATCGAATAGTGAGGCGACTTTAATAAACACGCAGTGGTCGAGATAATAACGTTCAGCTTTTGCAGATATGATGTAAGAGGAGTTTTTTGCCAAGTTTCAAGGCGTTAATAAGTGGTGGTGTTTTTATCAAATTGCATAATGTTGTTGTTTTTGTCCACCCCCTCTCCACTATGTGCTGCACGAAAAAAGAAACAAGTACTCCTTAGACAGTAATAGAGCACAGTACCACCACGCTGCAAAACAATGACTTCAACCAACTGCACACGTTGGAGTCATAATCGACACCTGCTGGCTTGCTGTGTTTTAGGCGACTGTAATCTAAATGTCATTGTGATTTGAATTTTTGGGAGTTGCACTAACCATATTTTTTTTCTCTACTTTGACACAGAAAATTAAAAACAATTATGAAAACAATCCTTATTTGAGGCAAGTCACCACTGCTGCCACTACCATACAAACTCCAGTGCGATAAAGCCTCATAATTTGAGCTGCTTTGCCCCTGATTCCTCCTAACAAGCAGGCTCGCTCAACCCTCTGAACATCCCACCCTTCGAACTGTTAAACAAACGCTGTGTCTCATCAGACTGCCTCCTAAATGATGTGTCTGTGTGACAGTTAGGAACAGTGTGGCCTGGAGGAAGGGCAACAAGTGACGATTGTTTGCTCCTTATTGGCTAATTCTCACTGTTGCCAGAAAACCATGGGTCTACTGTGCTGTGCAGTGGCAAGGGTTTTTCCACTGATGTATCTACTGTGAATAGAGTCAGTAATTAACTCTGAGGCTCACTTCTAATTAATCTTTCTGCCTGTCTTTGTGGAGTCGATCCCTGCTCTGCTTTTGTCATGCTTGTTGTTAAATGTAGGACACAGCTGAGCTTCTGCTGGGGGAATCTTTCCTGTGTGAAGAAAATCAAATTTGGAAGTGTGTATGTGACGGGTGGGGGGTGGCACTGATTCCATAATGCTTTCTGGAAGAGTGAGAACAAGTCAATGCAGTTTACTCTGTCTGGATTGGTGCCTAATAACTAATTACTACAGCTACAACAGCAGCTGTTAAAGCAGCATGCAGCACAGCAGTTGTTTTAGGGGCTCATGGTCCAAAAAAAATTACAAATATATTTTAAAAAAAAAGTGTAAAGTTGTCCTTGTCACCAATGGCAAGTATTACACCCTGATGGAAAAGTGCCCATGACAAAGACTAAAAATGTCACCCCTAACAGCAACCTAATTTTGTCTGGAGGTCTGCCACAGAAAGAAAATGTGGTGATGCCAAAGATCTGGTTTCCTAATGTGCAGCTGACCTATTTAACCAAAAAAGCCAGCCTGCCCTGGGATCCCCGTGTTGTGGAAATATCTATCTAAAGACCTGTGAGATTCAAAATGAGTTTCTTCAGCTTCTCCAGCAAGATAAGAGGAGGACAGAAGTGATGATTTTCATGCAAATGGTTCTTCTACATGAAGTTGGTTCATTTCCCCCCTCTCCTCCTCTTTCTCCCACATGCACTCTCATCGACCTGCTGTGGGGACCCTCAGAAGAGCAATTTCAAGGTCATCAAAAGCCCTTTCTACAAAAGCCCACCACCAAACGCCTTTGTTTCACCATCAAGGAGCAGAAGAGGACCAATTAACAAGTGTATTACTTTTAATGCATCATGACAACAACACCAGAACATTTTTAGCATTTTTGCATAACATACATAATATATACTTTAATTTAATTTAAGAAAAACAATGACACAAGGACATTTTTAAAAGTGACTCACCCTTGCATATTTAGAGGAGTAAGGGTCCTCAAACAGAGCCCAAACCCGTTTCTGCCACCGACTCCACAGGCTCCCATTCCTGGTATCAGGAGAGTCTCCCTGAGCCAGCCTTCTCGTCATTTCATCCACATCATCCTCAGCATGCTCCTGGTCTGGCTCCTGATCATCATTCCCCAGGTCTAACAGGCCCCCCCCGCTGAAACTATCAAGGGCCTCTTCTGCCTCCCGGTGCTGGCGATAGGTCATCCAGCAGCATGGCTCCACGTCTGTTTCATCAATCCCCCAGAAGGCCAGTTCCTCCTCATAGAGCGGCCCGCAGACATCGGCAGGGCAGTGCAGTTTACCTGTCCTGTAGTAATTAAGGATATGTGCAAAAACGCCAGGGTGGCGGTCGAAGAAAAATTCCTCGATCTTGGCATCATAGTCAAAGTGGTTGGGCGCATCAGGCTCGGCCAGCCAGGACAAGCGAGTGCCAGGTAGAGTGCGCAGGGTGCTGCGGTATGTCTGATGTCTGATCCCTCCCACGTTTATCACAATGCGATCCTTGTCGTCGCTCAGGCCCATCGCGTCCCCTAGGCATTTCTCCAATAAGTTCCCTTCATCGCAAAGGTAAGTCTAGGCGCACAGTGCAGACCATGCACAAGAGTGATCAGGGTGACGGAAACAATTACATAAGGAAAGCAGCTCACAAAGCAACCAGTCCTTTTCTCAGCAGCTGTGAAAGAAATCGGGGCAGTCTGACACGCATCCCCCTCTAAACCCTGAATTTTCTGCAAGCATCCATTCATTCATTCATTCAGCTGGAGGATCAAAAACGCTCAGGGCTGCCAAGCTCGCTGGAAGGTAGAGAAACCGAATCCAAAACCCAATGTAGCCAATGGCATCACATTAAGAATGGACGTCACATCATCGATAAATCCAAGATGTCGAAAGAGATATATAAAGAGAGGGAAAACGCCGACAGAATAAATCCAGCTCTTTAAACTCACTAGTATGCGACAGTTGATAGATCAGCCCTGAGGAAGGTTTATGACTTTCACAGCAAGGTGACTGCGGTGATGATGATGGTAGTGGTGCTGGGTGGAAAGCTCCTGATGGAGCTGCTCAGTCCTTCTGTTGCTGCCTACAGACTCACCTCCTTCACACTCCCGCTCCCTTCCTGAATTTAACGACACGCCGCCACTAAGCAGCAGGTCTTTGTCTCAGCGCTGAGATGCTTCCTCGCTCACAGACTTCACTGCCGTTCATGCATCGCTGAGAAGAACACATCCATCGCTCTTTTTGATGGGAGGACCACCCCGTTCCCTGCACTGCTGATAAAGAAAATCAAAGATGAGAGGGCGACAAACCTCCCCCAAGAAGAAGAAAAAAGAAGAAAAAACGCCCAAACGGCCAGTTATTCTCACCGAGCACAGCTCTTCTCTCAGCACAGATGGAGCATGCCCAGTGGAGAGCCCTGCGTTTATTAAAAACACGCTGTCAAATCCCCCAATTACTGTAAGGATGCTCAAATAATCATCCTTGCTCAGTTTTACTTGTCCTCCTCCTCCTCCTGCTCGCTGAACGTCGTCGCCCAGAGGGTAAATGCAGGGTTAGCGCCTCTAACAGTCCGGATGCTGCCAGGGAAGGTCTTCATCATCTTCACGCACAGCTGGCTGGAGAAGGTGTGACCCTGAAGCCATGAACGCGCACATCTGCTCGTAGCATAAAAACACTATTAGAAGACGGTAAAGCTTCGTGGTTTGCAGACAAGTTCAGACAAGAGCTGAGAGCTCAGATATGAACACAAAGACCGGAGAAGATTCAAGATTTGCGCAAGTCTGCGTGCTGCACAGCGCGCCTAAATAATTAGTCGATGAGGATCGTGTTTAATTCGCCAGCAGAGGGCGCGACTGCTCAAAGCAAGGAAATTTTATGGTCCGAATCATTTCAAACATTAAAAAACATAATAATTAAAGTTGGCAGAATTGCTTCATAATCTAACTAAAAAAGTAAGTAACAAAACAAAAACAAACAATGAGATATTTCTAAAAATGCCAGTTTTATAGCTTTATAGTGTTTTTAAAGCTGTTTTGAATATGTGATTTAGTTGATTTAAGTTGCTTTAAAAAATTGTCCTTTCGTTCGTTCGTTCGTTCTTTCTTAAATCTGGAATACTCCCTAGTGTGTTCACATTTTATGAAATCATTGGTTTTTTACTTGCTCACTCGGGTAGATGGGCAACTTGTTATTCACTCGGCCACCTCCTGTCCAGTTCACTTGGTGGGCAGTCCTCCCGTCTCGGTTTTCACTCTTGATTATAAAGGAGGAGTTTGCTGTATGAGTCCTTCCAGCCCAGCTGGCCGAACAAACTGAGCCCCCCCCCCCCCCCCCCCCTCCCCCCCTCCCCCCGGCAGTGACTGTGTGATCCTGGGAAGTAGACTCCTCTCACTCTCACAACTTGTTTGATTTGGGCGTAAGGACGAGCTGACAAGACCTGGAAACATGGCTGTTACGGGCTGTACGAAATGCATTAAATATATGTTATTCTTCTTTAATTTTATTTTCTGGGTGAGTCGACCATATTTTTGTTCTCCGACGTTAGTTCTAAATTTATTTGAGTAACGTAGACTTCCTCTGCTTCTTCTTCTTTTGTTTCTCTCGTTTTCTGTTTAACTGATTTAACAGCTGCAATTTTACACATCTGTGAAGACCATAGCTTAAAATAATTTCAAAAAGATAAGCACAGAGGAGTTTCCCTCCTGAACTGCTCTACAAATTAAGCTGCTCCCTCTTAGTGAGAAGGGCAGCATCCATCCATCCACACAGGCACAGCGCACAAACTCTTGGCAGGAGCTAAAAATGCTCTCCCAACCTTCATCAACTTCTTTTCAGCCTGACTGAGCAAACGGGGAAAAGTGAGTGAAAGAGCCGGGAGGTAAAAGCCCTCCAGGCTGGCTGGTGTCTCTTTCCCCCCCTCCCAGTCTTTTTTACCGGGATTGTACTCTCTGCCTGTCACTCATCATCTGTACTTCAGGTCCACCGTTGATTTAACCAGTGTTCACCTTAACTGTGAACTCCAGACAAAAAAAAAAAAAGATTTCAGTTTAAAAAAAGACTGAAAGACATTTAGGTGACGGGAATAGGTGTTTCCCTCCGACTGTTTCCTTTTCCTAGAGTAATTCCCAAATTCCTTAATTCCTAAACATCGTGCTCAGACTGCACTGTGTGAAATTTCACATCATTTTAGTACATTCACCCTGTAAACTGAGCTCTTCTCAAGGCAGTCCCTTTTTTCCTTGCTTCAGTAATATGGGACAAGCCACAGTAGTTAAACAGCCTAATCTGGGTACATCAGTACATCACTGCAAACTATAGATATCCATTTTAAGTGCAGAATTGACCATTTGCATGGGGTGTTTTTAGATTTCCATTTGGTTTGCCTGTTTAGAGTGTGTTTTTGTTTTTAGGACGAACAGAATGCCCATATCCTGGACATGCTGCACTTGATTGAGTGTTTCCTCTGCTGGCCTCACTGCTGTGCCTGTCATTGTAAAAGCGCTAAGCCCCTTCTTCCTCATTTTGCTATTTTCACGCTGAGGATTCCGTTTCCTGTTTGCTGAGAACAATGGATTTCAGCCATGGCCAAAAAACACAAAAAAGAAACGAAAAGAAAAGTGCAGATATAAACACGGGCATGTGAACAATAACAGGAGCTACGTGCACTTTAGCTGTTCTATGATGACACTTGTCAATATATTTTTGCTTCATCAGATACATAATTTAGAAGAGAGATCAGGGAGTTGAAGTTGAGTCGATTTTAAACAATGCTGCGTGGACATGTCTGTGTCGTGGGTCACTGAGGTGTCAGGATGTCCTTTCTTTTCTTAAATGACAGGGGGACAGGTCACACACACACGCACACACACAGATATTAGCAGAAAGGCTTTGGTGTGGATTTGATCTCCCGAAAGTCAGCTTTCATGTTGTCTTAGATGTCACGGTGCTGTCACATGTAAAACATGCTGATGGGTCTTTTCTAAAAAGTCTTTAAAATTTAAAAACTACAGGATGATTTTAATATTCATGCTTCCTTTTCACTTTCATTTCAGACACTTAGGTGGGTCTGATCCTCATAAAGGATTCATCAAAGTGACCAAAAAATATGAAACAAAACAATTAAAAACCTTTTTTTGTTTCTTTCTGGGACAGCTGGCCGGAGGTGTGATCTTAGGAGTGGCTCTGTGGCTACGCCACGACAGTCAGACCAGCAACCTCCTCATTCTTCAGTTTGATGATCAGCAGGCACCGGGCACCTTCTATATCAGTGAGTATACACCAATAATTTGAATAATAGTGAACTGGTCCTCAGGACTGTGTGTAGTGAGGCAAGGAGGGCTGCTAGAGGAGAGGTGTGGACAACCAGGAGAAAATGTGGAAAAAAAAAAGAAAAGTATGTGTAATTATGTTTTTAAAGGGGAAGAAATAAAAAAAAAAAGTGAACTTTATTGTTAAGGAGTATTTAAAAAATTGGGCAGGTGTTGGGGATTAATTCTTTTTGGGTGGGACCAGAAAACATTTGCGAGCCACCAACTGTCCTGAAATACACCCCTCCCTAACACACACAGAGCTCATGGAAATCATAGTTTTGAGTTGGTCTTCAAAACTTTTACCACAAGTAGATTATTCTTAGACCAGTTTTGAGGTGGCTTTAACACCACAGGGAGATTGTGCCCAGATTTAATGTTGGGAAAGCTGTTAATATTTTATGTTTCAAAGCTAAATATTCACAAAGTGAAGTGGCCTCATTTTGGCATCTACGGATTCTTACATTATAGCTCATACCACCCTCTCATTCAGAGTCAGGTTTCTATTTTAAGGATACTTTACTTCATATAAGGAAACTGCTCTGCCCTCGTTTTTCATCCTTATCATGATGGAAAGTTTACATTTAACAAAGTGATCAAATTTAACTCACGTGCTTCATGGTGAGCTGTGAGTGACATCCAGATATTTTGGAAATAGTAGGCGTGACACGACCTCTAAGAAGACCAGGAAACAGGACTTGCGTACATCCGCAGCATGAATTAAAAGCGGCAGGGCCAGGAGCTACACCTCAGTCCACATGCTGTAAGGCACATGCAGGAGAACATCTCTGATTCAGTTTATGGAAAAAGTCCCAGCCTTGATGTTCTTTCAAGAGAGAGGCCAGATGCTTCAGACAGATGTTTAAACACATGCTGGCTTTGAGAAAGTGGTCTAAGAGCGCAGCTGAAGCGATCATGAGCCTTCTGTTGTTCACACTTTAAAGTATTTTATCCTCAGGAAAATTCAGGAGTTCTGCACTACTGAACCGCAGCTCCATCTCTGTAACTGCACATGTTTTGCATTTTTTAACCTTTGTGTTGTGTCATGCCCACGACATGAACTAAGGTTATGGGTTGCAAGCACGTCTCCTTCACTGCCCTCAGAAGTCCTAAGGTTGGCCATGAAACCTACAATACATGATACAATTTAAAAATGTCAGCAGTCCGTGATCTTGGTTTGTTGTGGTGGTGAACTCTAGTGAGCCCATTAATTTACATTTGGGCCCCTGCTGCGCTCCCATACTTACTCCTCAGTAAGTATACGGAGCAAAGGCGGGCCGTGCTTTTTATAGAGGCGAGACACACTCGTGATTTTAAAGGTAGGGCGGCAAGTGGGGCCCACCCAGGCAAGATCAAGAGACTGCTTCTTCTTTTTTCCTCCCCTGTCCCTTAGACATACGCCCTTACATAATTCAAAAAAACCTTGTACATCTGCACATTATCCCTCAAATTAGAGTTTGGAATGGATGTTTTTAGCATGCTGGCACACCAAAGTGGTATTTATGTAAGACTGAAAATACACACCATCCTGCCTCTTCACCAGAGCTTGAACCCATTACTTGTGGCAGCTGACAGTAGTCTGGTCTGGGTAGTGTTACAACTCCTCGTACTGTACATTTCTACAAAACATGCTTAATGAGGCTCTTAGAGGCAGATAAGAATTAATTCCCCCTCTCATGTCTGTATGTAAATATGAGATTACAGCCAGGACTGGAAAACAAGGGATAAAAGCTTATAAGGCAAGCCAAGAGCTGACTAAACCCAGAAGGTTTACACAATGTTGTGAACTCTAAAAGTGCCAGTTGTCTTTATACATGCCCCCATGTTCGGCTTCATGATAAATCACCATATTTGACAGTACAATCACAATGAGAGAGGAGCCAACCAATTAGACCACTATTTTCAGTGGCAGGAAGTAGATACATTTCCTTGTATTTTTAACTGCACTATTCTCACCTCTGTAGCCCAGTGAGTCAAACCCCCAAACTGCCCCTGATATATCAGCATGTGTGTAAAGCTCTTTGGGTGGTCCACTTTTTTATTTTAAATTGGATCTGTTATGTTCATTTGCAACTCCCCCTTTTCTTGGAATTTTTCGAGTAGCTTGCGTGATTTCAATGTTCATAATAATCCTTATTTATCTTACACTTAGGTCCTGATGCAGGCTTTCGGTTCAACCTCTGATTCAAACAAGCCGCTTCGGTCAGAAAAATGGAAAAAGTCCTTGTGTGTCTCTTTTGTCTGCCCTTTTTGTTTTAAAGTCTTTGAAATAACAAGAGAAAAGCCAAATAGATCTTTTTTTTAAACAACTAACCCTCCTCACATAATTTCTCCACTGACATGCTGTATAACAGGCTTCGTCTCCGTTGTCTTGCTCCTGCCTTTTCCCTTTTTAAATACTGGATGAGACGAGCAAGTGGGGCTTTTAGCTGGCGCCCACCCCACCACCACCACTTGGGGAGATTACACTCTGAGACAAGAAATAAATGAACTACCCCGGGGGTTTAAAATCGCCTGTCTCCCTTAAAGTCTCAATAGCCTTCAAGCTTCAAAAGGTGTTGTCATAGTAATGGAAGGCAGTGGAAATAATGCCTGCTTTGCCGCGTTGCCGGGTTACTGGCCCTGGTAGCCGTTTCACAGCGCGACAAAAGAGAACGAAAAAGGAGGGGTAGTGAGTCGACACACAGAGAGCGCAGATCTAAGGATGGGAGATAGTTCTGCGTGATAAATGAGGTACAGTGTGAGGTATTGGAGACCTGCAGATGCAACAGAGTCAGAGTCACTTACTGTCTGTCCCCTTTTTAGACTGCTCTGTCAGGCCACATTAGAGGATCGGTGTGCTTTGTTTTTTTATGCACACAAGAATAGAAAAGCCAGAAACAGACTGTTCCCGAACCATTTCCCACTAAAAGCACCGCTAGAAGACCCCCTTCACATCTTATGTAAAAGTAGCGGTACACTGCACGCTGCTAGTTTAGTCCAGCAGCTCTAACTTTAGCAGCTGCCCTCTGAAGTTTGTAAATGTAGGATAGAAAGGGCTGTGACTGATTTTCATATTCCTAGTTTGAATTTTTTCCCTTTATATGGAGTCTTTTATGCTTTGTGAATTACATAGTTGAAGATATTGTTTCACTCCCCTCTAACATGGTTCAGGAGTCTAGTCTTTGGACATCATCTCGTAATATGAGATCTTCTGTACTCTTGGGGATTTAAAAGGTGAGATTACTTTGGGTACTTTGGGAAGTACTGGTCTAATATTAGGTGGTGCGGTGGTTAGTTCTGCCACCTTACAGCAAGAAAGTCATGGGAGTGAATCTAGGCTGGAACTTTTCTGCATGTGTCTTCCCACAGTCCAAACACATGCCTGTCTCTGTGTTAACACTGCAACATACTGGCAACCTGCCCAGGGCCTAACCCCACCGCTCACCCTGTGAGAGCTGGGATAGGCTCCCTGAATAAAATAAGTGAAAGAAAATGAATGAATGGTTTAGTATCATGAGAATTTCTTGCTTATTGTGCCTATCATGTTGTGTTATCCAATATCATGTTCTGAAATCTAAACCTGAGCTACAGAAGAAATAAGAAAACTGTAAAATAGCAGAAAATCTCTAAAAGGATTCTTAAAGTTATAGCTCGTTGGATGGATATCATGAGATTATTATCAAACAAATTGCAGTTTGTCAGGAATGTTATATCTTCTAGATTTTTATTCATGCTGATAATTTGTTTTCATTAAGATTTTTTGTGTGTGTTTGAGCGGTGTCCACCCGCACCCTTCTCGTGATGCCTCTGGAGAAAACTGATTGCAGTTATTCTTTTTTTGTATGTGTGTTTCTTTTGCGTGGGCAAATTTCCTGGTGTAACACAAATATGCTGCCATTTAATAGGAGATCTCCACAAAAGTGGTAGAAAGCGAGTACGCACAGTGCTTACAGCACAGCTTTCATGCTGGGTGTAGTTGAATGCAACGCCTGCTAGGAGACAATTCCACATGACTGATGCTGCACATGAAATTTTTTCCTACAACGCAAATGCTGAATCTATAAAACACAGTCAATTTCCTTTAGAGACTCTAACAGTAAATAAAGCAATTACACTTGGCTTCATGTGAGGCAACCGACGTCAAATTACTGGTTTCATGTTATCACCAATAAGTAAAGCAACTCATGTATACACGAGAAGAGATTAGAGGGCACAGTAATTCTGAAGGAGACTTTATTGCATTTCAAGTAAATTTACTTTTTATATAATCCTACACCGATAATGCAAAACAGATTTTTAGCACCCACACAGTGTTTTTTCCTTTAAGCTGCAGAAAACACAAACTGGGCCTCTGCTGTAACTGGAGCTTTATTACCATCCATTGACTTTCTGCTAGTGTGGAGTGCCTCCATTATGGCTATGTGCCATTTACATTTAAAATATATATTTTTTAAACATAATGCCAGTTTAAATTGCAAATAAAAAAAAATGTGTGTACATTTGTGGGTGGGTGTCAGTGAGTGTCTGTCCTTCTGTTTCCTGGGGAAGTATAATGGTCCAGGTCAGAGGTCAGTACAGAGGGGGGTTGAGGGTGTCTCAAGGGAATTTCCTCCCCTAAGGGAAGCACGCAGTCATCTCTGCCTCTCTTAGTCAGGATCTGGAATCTTACCTTCAGGATGTCAACAGTTTCATTCTACAGAGTCATCAGGAAGTCAAAACCCAAACAATGAGCAGTGGACTAGCGAGCAGTGGGAACATGCAGGTCTAACACTGCTGCCCTCTAGTGGTGCTGATGATGCGCTGTCGCTATGATAAATCAAATGTCTTTAAGCCGTTGATGGACAGTTTCCTGCTCACTGTGCGTTTACAGGTGTGTACATACTGATAGCTGTGGGAGCTGTTATGATGCTTGTGGGCTTCCTTGGATGTTATGGTGCCATTCAGGAATCTCAGTGCCTTCTGGGCACAGTGAGTATACCGTTTTATCCACAAGTGACACTTTTTTTTCCAAATAAAGTATTTTAATCTTTGGAGTCACTGAAGTTAAAATAAATATCTTTGATTTGTAGTTCTTCTTCTTTTTGGTGATCCTATTTGCCTGTGAAGTGGCTGCAGCAATCTGGGGTTTCATGAACAGGGACACTGTAAGCACACACACACACAGTCACGGTTCACAGCATGTTTGATGTCTGCGTTGATGTTCCTTCTCTGCACCTCTAGTGAATCGTCTCTGTTTGTTGCTGTGTCTGTTGAACACCCCATCCCCACTCCTGATTATTCACAGATCTCCAAAGAACTGATCAATTTCTACGACTCTGCGTACATCAAGGCTATGGATGTGTCTGGGTCTGCCAGTAAAGACAGCGCCATCAAGGTGTTGGATGTCTTCCACAAAACGGTACGAAATGATGGGGGAAAAAATCATCACATTCTTTTTTTTTTTGGCCCTGCTGCTTTGTTTTTGAAATGACAGGGTACAGAAATATTGTTGACTTCATGTTCCTGTGTTTTCTTTCTTGTTCAGCTCGACTGCTGCGGTAAAGGAGACGACACGGCTCTCTTTTTACAACTTGCCACCACCTTATGTCCTACAAAGTCTCCAGAGGATTTTCAGTTGAGATCTCAGGTATGCACAAATCTTTTGTTGTCTTCCCACTCCTTTTCAATATGTAACTAAAAACAGGTGAAACAATATTGAAATGTATTAGCTTTATTTTGTAAAGCATTTTTTTTCTTTTCTTTGCTTAATGAACTTTGTATATTGTTTCCATGATCGAAATAAATTAACACACAAACAAGTATTAGTAGTAATAATACTACTAACAACATTAATACTAATGTAAGCTTGTTTATTATATTTTTGTAATATTAAAAAAAAATCACTGTAAAGTATTACTAAGGAACTGGGTTGCTACATGTCCCAAATGTAATATGTTCAAGTACATTTAAAATACATTTAGTCCCGTGAAGGCCACAGCAAGTGAATCACATGTGTGCTCACATCATTCAGTAATTCCTTACTCATCATGGACTGTCACTCTGGAGAGACCACTCCCTTTAGGATTTGTCTTAATTTGCAGTGATATCTCCCTAAGGGACAGCTGGACTGAAACCAAGCAAGTGTTGCAGAGCTGATTAGCTCTCATTACTATGTAGGATTCACGTTTTTTTTTCCTGTAGTTTTGTAGATTTGTAGGTATTTTGTTGGTTTTTCAGTGACTGCAGTGCGGTCACGTTAGACAGAAAATGTTAATGTTAAGAAATTTCAGGTATAACAAGTTTGCAATATTCTTAAGACACCTCTCAGGCTCAAGGAACAAATCAGTGTTATTGCTACACATAACAGACAACTTAGCAAAGAATCAATATTGAATTGCCTCTTTAGCCACTGTTGCTGTCAGTCTATCATAAAAACACAAAGTTGTTCCCATTTCTTTCGTTAAATTTACAAAAAACACAGTTTGACAGGCATAAAGTTGCACTTTTGCACCAACATGGTGACTTAAAAAAAACGTTTGTTAAAAACTTAGCATATTTCAGCACTGTGTGCTGTGTGTGTCCTTAAAGATTTGAGGAGAGTGAACAATTGGAGAACAAAAGAAGTGACAGGCCTAGAAAAAGCTGTTTATATATAGCAGATAAACAGTATCTGAGCCACGACCTTAAGAAACAGGAAAAAACATTCAGCAAAGACTAGATGCATCTGGCTCTTCAGTTGACCCATGCACTGTTCCCTGAATCGTCATCAGAGATGGTCTGAGTGGAAGGATAGCTGTCAAGAGGCCATTCTTAGCCAATTCTTCCTGTTTTGCCTAAGGAAGTGAAAGAGCGAGCAAAGGCTGAGGTATGCGAAAATACACACAAACTGGACTGGAAATCAGTGGCAACAGGTCAAATGAAGTGATGAATGAAAACATTTGAAACTTTGGGTTAAAATCAGCGTCAGTGAGTGTCTACAACCAATCGATAAAACACAGTGGAGGCATCATTTCAGTTAGTTGTGTTGGAAATCTTGAATTGCTGAAATTCCGAACACAGAAAAGTAGAATCAGACTTTAATATCGTATGAAAAACGTCTGATTGGCAAGGGCTTCATTTTTCAGCATGGCAATGATCCCATACACAGTGCCGGTGCAGTGAAAGCATACACAGATGCACGAATAGAAAAACACAGTAAAATAAGGCTAAAATGTCAGATTTTTATTCTTTGACAATTACTTGTCATCGTGATTTTAAAAAGAGTTTGGAGATTCTGACATGACACATGCAAGGATACACCTCATCATATTTAGTAAATGACCAAACTTGGTGATACCATTAACAATGACTTGTATCCTCTTATAACTGTTAATATGAACATTGCTATCAGAAATCATTTAATTCACCATTCAGAAAACTGATCAGAACAAGCGGATATTCTCCACCTTGTTTTGACTGCAGGCTCTGCTCTCAGTTATTAGTGAGCCGTAACAGTATGTGTGCAGAGTGAAGAGCATTCTCATTCATTACTGTGGCGTGGTCAGCATTCCTTATTTTCCCTCTTTCTCCCTGTCAGAGCTGTCATTATAAACTGATCGAGCTCTTCTCTGAGAAGCTCTACGTCATCGGTCTGGCCGCCTTGGTCGTTGCTGTCATCATGGTGGGTATTAGATTGAAAATGCATTTGTCTAAATCTCTGCTTTCATCAGCTGTGATAACATTGCAGGTACTGGAATACTCCCTTTGAATTAAACTGCTTTCATCTTTCACATTTAGATCTTTGAGATGATCTTCACCATGGTGCTCTGCTGCGGGATCCGCAATAGCCCCGGAGTATACTAGCAGTGCAACAGGCAGCAAGAGCCGCACCATCCTGTATTGGAATCATTTTGTTGTGTGTTTCTGTGCATCGGCTCCACTTCTTCATGCTTAAGTCACAAGATGGATATTTCTGCATTTGTTTTATTTTCTAGAGAATTGAAAGCTGTTTTTAAGATCTGTCTTCACTAACTATTTAGACAGTATCGTAGTTTCTAGCAGTGAGATTTTCCTTATTTATCATGGAAAATGTCTTCATTATAAATCTTTTATACATGCAATTTGTTGTGAAATATTTATCTGTCAGTCATTAATTCTGTTTTTACAGATGTATAAATTGTACATATACTTCTCATATGTTCATGACAGGAGTTAGTGTATTCCCTGATTGATTGTTGCATCTTGCTTCAGTGTGATAGTAATTTAAGTGGCAGGCTTTCAATAGTTGAAGGAAATATTCTGTTTTGCTCAAATAGCAAAAGAAGAATCGACGAGCATGTTTTCAGTCCGCTGTGTGTTTCTTCCTACTTGAACTTGCTAAACACCTTTCTTTAAAAAAAAATAGGATAAAACATCAATATCTTCGCTCATAACCGGTTTTAATAACTGTAATAAATTATGCTAACTCTCTTGTACCATTGATTCGTCTTCATCTTTGTCTTTTTTTTCTTTTCTTTTTTTGTTTTTGACTACTCCCTTTAGGTGTTGTCACAGAGGATTAACTTTCTTATTCACATATTTGACTTGGCAAAGATTTATGGCTTACCTGACGCGATCCTCCTCACTTACCCAGGCTCGGGCTGGCAGTGGGAGTGCACTGGCTTTTGGCCCTCAGGGGCTTGCTTTCTTGCATCGTTGCTTGTGATCTATAGGTTGAAGTGCTTTCTTATGTCTTAGGGATTTTGTCACATTGCTTCCCATTAGTTAAATTAAAAACAAAAATAACAACATTTAACAAAAGAGAAACACATCTGTCGTTTCTGTCTTTTGTTCTATTTCCCTCCCGTCACGCCCAACCGGTCATGGCAGATAGCTGCCACTCCATGTGACTGGTTGTGCTAATCTCAGTGATAGCACGCACTTCCAAAATAGTTTGTATGAGCAAGTCTCATAAAAGATGTAGTATTTAAGTCACTTTAGCCTCTGGAAGCCACTTGGCAACCCAGCTCCTCCTTACTATATTGTGTCTGAATCCTTGTCGAGCTCTCCCTGACTAAGGATTTGCTAATGCTTGTGGAATAAGGAGCAAGGTCCCAGAGCAGAGCCACACTTCCAAATTTAAATCACAGCAGGTCAAAAATCATCTTCTTTTAACTAAAGTTAATCTTATTACTCTCATTTGGTAATATCTCAGTTCTTATTTCCTACCCAGCAGCCACTACATTCATCACTGCTGCATCACTGTTGGCTTCCTGTTGAATTTAGAGTACATTTTAAGATCCTGGTCTTGACATTCAGAGGCTTGCATGGACTGGCACCACCCTACATCTCCGATCTGCTACAGCCCTATGTCCCTAGCAAGTCCCTGAGGTCATCTGATCAGGGCTCACTTGCTATAAAACAGACTAAGATGAGAACTAAGGTTGACAGAGCTTTTGCCGCTGTGGCCCTGAGACTCTGGAACTCTCTCCCTCATAAATTAAGAACCGTGGACTCGGTAGTTGTTTTTAAAAGACAACTCAAAACTCACCTTTTTAAAACTGTTTTTGGTTAATTTTTGCCTGTTTTATATTGTCTGTTTTACCTTTTTATTATTTGTTATCTTATGTGCAGCACTTTCTGAGTTCGTCTCGAAAGATGCTATATAAATAAAAATTTATTATTATTTTTATTATTGATAATTATCCAGGAGGAAAAATATGCAACTCGGACATTTTTTAAAAAGTTTCCATCTTTGAGCCATGTCCAGGTTGTCCATGTGAATCCACATCTTCATAAAAACATCCAGTTTCTACACTGTGAGCTTTTCAGTATAGAACATGCCGTGCGTGAGCTCTCTGTTCAACATTAAGGACTCCGCTCTGTTGAACCATCTCGCTCTTTAAGTTTCTTCTTGATTGCCGCCTTGTTTCAAACCTGCTCACAGGCCTGCCGTTTTTGATGCGAGTCACCACCGGGTGGCACTGTTAGCTTCTTGCTCACTCAGCACCCCCCCACCACCATCCTCAGCAGCAGCAGCAGAGTCACTTCAGTTAAAAAGTGAACTGACTTGTCTTTCTGGCCCTTTTGGCAGACACACCCGGTACACATGTTTGCTCTGGCTGCTTTCTCATCAGAGAACGAAGCATTTGTGCTCATCTCACGTGTTTTTAAACCTACATTTTGCTGGTTGACAATCTCTGGCATGTTGTTCTTTGATTTTTGTTATCATATCATCGTGTGTTGTTATGTGCAAGCCCACACATTTGGCCTGACTTTGGTCTGTTGCTTGAGGGCGTGTACTTTGGTTCCAAGTTGAAAGAAAAACCAATGCAATAATATTTAGATAACAGCGCGTTACAGTCAGAGTGGAGGATACAATATGTGGAAGCTGCATTTCCTGTTAAAAAAAATCAAAAATCAAACTTTGATCTCATTAATGATCTTGTGGCTGATTGAAAACTGCTTCCTGACGCTTGCACCCAAAATTTCATGGAAAGGCAGAGGAGTGGAAGCTGTGACAGAAGCACAGCAATGCCCATGGGTTTGCTCTGGGATGTTCAGTTACCACACATGGGTGTAATCAGCGGCCATTATTCACATTTTGGCTGGATGTTTGAATCAGCACTGAGGTTTGGCAAGCAAATTAGATTAACTTTCACCTGGAGAAAAATCATCCACGCCTACAACCTTCACACCTCCTTCTTGCGTCACTCAGGTTTAAATGCTTCAGCAGACCCTGGGCTCTCTTTAAATGGACAGTTTGAGTGTGTGTGTGTGTGTGTGTGTGTGTGTGTGTGTGTGTGTGTGTGTGTGTGTGTGTGTGTGTGTGTGTGTGTGTGTGTGTGTGTCTTAAAGGACGTTGAAAGTTTTTACTTTTTAGTGAGGTGACCAATTATTGTCAAGGTACGGCTGAGAGGCATGATATGAACTAGAACGCTGGACTCAGGAGACGGAACATAAACTTAAAAAAGGACTTTTAATGTTGAACTCTTGAACAAAAATACAAAGTGCAGTTAAACAGGAGCAAGTACTCTGAAAACTAGGAATATCTGGGGGGGAAACAGAACAAGGAAACACCCAACCATGCAGGTTGATGCAACGAAGAACAAGGGAAGACTCAGACAATGTATGCACACGCATGCCAGCTAATGAGGAGATAGGAAATAGGTGGGAGGACAGTTGAAGCTAATCATGAAAATTAGATGGACACAAATGAAAGGGGAGTAACTTCCCACAAGAACAACTTCACACAGGAAGCACAGAAAGACAAAAAACCCCCACAAAAGTGGATAAACTAAATACTACTTAACCAAGGTACACAAAGACAATTGGAAGATAAAGGTAAAATATAAACAAGACAACCCGTTATACAAAAGGAGCAAACACAACACAAATGATCCTTCAAACTAAAATGTATCATAATTCATCACAGAAACTCAAAAACCTGGGCATTTGTGACAGATCTCACAGATAAAGCTAACACTTTATAATACGGCCTGCAACCAAGGGTGTAATCCAACTTTAATTGAAAGGCAATTTTAGTGTGTTTTATTTGAAATAGATACACTAGAATAAGGGAGTAAACAAGTCAATTTTCCATAGGAAAAAATAAATAATTATACTGTAAGTAAATTTAAGTACAGCCTAATTTCCTGGTAATTTTGCAGAAAAACAATCAAACCTTTCCCCTTCATACATCAGAAGTACACTGCATGTTTTGGGACATAAGACATATTATGGAGTGTGTTAGCATGGAGTGTGTTAGCATGCCTTTTTATGTCTTTAATTTTTCACAGCATTCTTTTAATGTTGTTATGTTAATAATAAGCAATGGTCGGGGCGACCATGGCTCAGGGGGTTGGGAAGCGTATCTGTAACCGGAACGTCGCCGGTTCGATCCCCAGGCTCTCTGTCCTGGTTGTTGTGTCCTTGGGCAAGACACTTTACCTACTGGTGTTGGCCAGAGGGGCCGATGGTGCGATATGGCAGCCTCGCTTCTGTCAGTCTGCCCCAGGGCAGCTGTAGCTACAACTGTAGCTTGCCTCCACCAGTGTGTGAATGAATAGTGGCATTGTAAAGCGCTTTGGGTGCCTTGAAAAGCGCTATATAAATCCAATCCATTATCATCATTATTAATGATAATAATACATTTTATTTAAGAAAGCGCCTTTCAAAACACTCAAAGACACTGTACACAAACACGTTACAACATTTAGCAAATAAATAAAATATTTCAAAGTAGCAGGATGGAAAAATGTATGTAGAACAGGCTAATGTGAATAGGTGAGTTTTGAGTCTGGACTTAAAAAGAGGGAGGGAAGTGATGTTTCTTATCTCAGGAGGAAGGGAGTTCCAAAGACGAGGGGCAGAGCAACAGAAAGCCCTGCGCCCCATGGTGGCTAGCCAGGGGACAGGGATGGGAAGAGAAAGAGAGGAGGAGGATCTGAGACACCGAGAAGGAATGGTGACTTGAACCAGGTCAGAGAGGTATGAAGGCGAGAGATGATGGATAGCCTTGAAGGTGTACAAAAGTATATTGAAATTGATGCGGTATTTAAGCAGTGAAGCTGCTGCAGGGCAGGGGTGATGTGATGCATAGAGGGGGTTCTGGTGATAATACGAGTGGCAGAGTTCTGGACACGTTGAAGCTTATGGATAGAGTTTTGACTAAGACCAAAAAGAAGAGGGTTGCAGTAATCGATCCGGGAAGTGACCACACTATAATTATTTCTTTGTTTCCTGTAAAAATCAGACTTGTTACTTTTGTTTGTTTCTGGATAATAGATTATAATAGATTATTTTCTCTCTCTCTTTAGTTTGATCCTCAGCAGGTCAGCTGCAGATGAAACTGAAATCAGGTGCTTAACCGAGCCAGTTAAGAATATTGCTGCAATGGGGCGATCGTGGCTCAAGAGTTGGAAGTTCACCTTGTAATCGGAAGGTTGCCGGTTTGAGCCAGTCTCGTTTGTTATGTCCTTGAGCAAGACACTTCACCCGTTGCCTACTGGTGGTGGCACCAGTGTTTGGCAGCCTCGCCTCTGTCAGTGCGCCCCAGGGTGGCTGTGGCTATAATGTAGCTTGCCATCAGCAGTGTGTGAATGTGTGGATGACTGGATGTGTAAAGCGCTTTGGGGTCCTTAGGGACTAGTTTTTTTAGGTTCGTGTGGTAAATCCTCTCAGGTTGTGATCCTGAAGTCTTCCCATGCGGACATCCTGGATCCGAAAGAGAATTATCGATCACAGTCAATCGTGTCATCAGTCAGTTTTCCTTTATCTAATATGTACATGTCAGTTTTCAGGTGGCATGGTGGGGTGATTGTTGCACTGTCAACTCACAACAAGAAGGTTCTGTGTTAAAATTTACATCCTCCAGTTTTCTCCCACAGTCCAAAGACTTGGGGTTGGGTTAACACGTGATTCTAAATTGAGCAAAGATGTTAATGGTTATCTGTCTATCAATGTTAGTCGTGCTATAGATGAGTGACCTGTCCAGTGTGTGCCCTGGGACAGCTGTGATATTTTTTCCACTGAAGCTTTGGGTGTTTAAAAGACTATGTCTCACCTACAGGTATCACCTATCTCACCTGTGAATAGTGATGTAAACCGACTCAAATTAAAATTGAGACATCAGTCTAGTGTCAGTTTATTCATTTCACATTAAATATGCACAGACCCTGGCAGAATTGAACTGCAGTAGCAGAGCTGTCCAAACACTTGAGGTCAAAACTTTATAATGAAGAAATAATAGATTATAATAGATTATTTTCATGGTCAATCAATAAACTGACTTTTCTTGAGTTTACAATCTTTACAAATAAAATTCACAAATGAAATAAAATTTGACCTGTAGTTTGCTCCGACCTGAAAAATACCAACAAAAGAGACGACCACAGCAGAAATGATGCAGCCATGACAACCGATATGTGCATCTTCATGTCTGAATGTCTGGTTTCTATTTTTTTTTTTCTATGCTTTCCTAATGTCTGGGTGTCTTCATTCTTCTAGTCATAGGTTTCAGAGATTACCACAAACAAACAGATGGTTTCTAATACATGAGGCAGCACGCAGAGCAAGGGTGTCTTGCTCTTACCATCAGCTTCTCTGACGCACACATGCACACACGCACACACGCAGACATGCACTGCCCTGAGTCAGTACCCTCTATGTAGACTTCTGTCACTCAGCACCTCTGGTTTGTGCTGAGAATTCAGTGTAACAGTTGCTCCAATGCTTTAATTACTGACTGACTCATCAATGAATTGTTGCGACATCCTAAAATAAATTCTAAAAAAATTCCACTAACATCGAGCCGTAAAGCAACATAAACAGAGATATTTAAAAGCAATTCACATTACAAAACCTGCTCTGTGTTCTCAGGGAGCCTCGGAAGCAGAGGCAAAAGTTCAGTTTTTAAAAAAAGTCTTTCATTTTCATTTGCCGCTCTTCCTCGGAATCACTGACCACTGTCGATTTTTTTCACGCCCCACAATGTCTTACTCCCATTTGACTCACCTCTTTGTTTTCTGTACCTCTGCATTTGGTGGAATTAGAATTTTCTGGGCGGTGACAGTAGATATAACTTATACTTTCTAATTGCCCCCAGATCAGGTCAGAACAGGTAAACGTTTGCAGAGAGAGAACCTCCACACTCAACTCCACTTCAGTGGTAATGGTAAGTCAGAACTTATGAACAGACTTTTATACTCAGTGCATTATGTTTCCTGCTGTTTGGACCATGAAGTAATATTCTTTTGAATTTCATTAGCTGTGGAACTGAAAGATTTGCAGCATCACTCGGAGCTTCATTTATCTCCTACATGTGAAGCGGCCAACTGTTTCTGCTTATAAATGTGCTTTGACAATAGAGGGGAAGTCAGAGAGAACGGGTTTGCAGAGTGTGTGAGGAAATATGTAAAAGGTAATTTTTCAGTTACTAATCTGAGGAAGGAGGTCATGTTTCCATAGATCACCTGCTGCATGTGTTTCAGTGTAAATGCACTGAGATTGATTTGCTTTTGGATAAATGAAATCTTTAACGTTATTAGCAAGATGAAATTGCATAATCACGGGAAAATCAGTGAAAAATAAGCTTTAGATAGATGAAGTGTAATATTCCTCTTTTTCTTATATGTCCAAATGCATTCACACAATAGGAGGAAGCAGACAAAGCAATAAGAGTTGTAATGTCTTTGTACAGTCAGATAGAAACCATTACTGTGTTTATCCTGTGTTTTTCTTTTCCCCTAATCTTATCACATTTAGGTAGGTAGATGGTGCCGACATGGAGATAACGCGTCTTACTATCACGCTCTATATCACTTTTGTTTTGGATACAGTGACTCATAGTTGCTAAGAGCTGGAATAAAGCAAACTAGATAAAACTGGGGTGTGGCTCAGCTTAATAACAGAGTGTGACTGTGCCACACCTTGTAACAGTCCTGCATTCATACATGACGTCATTTGCGAGACTCAGCTTAATATCGTGCCAATTTGTGAAATCACAGAGAACAAAGCGCTACGTAAATCTACCCAGTGTATTTAAAAAAGTACAACGAAGTAATACTATGATTATTACAAGCATACAAATAGGATTATTTAGAATATATAAGGATATGTTGACAAATCTGCATAATAATTGACAAAAACACAAGAAAAAGAAAAAGGTGAAAGACGTGTTTGCTGCACAGACATTTTTCTGTCCCACCATCTGACATACACACTGTCACATTATCTTCTGACATCATGTTTAAGAATAACTTTATTTTAATGGTTTAAATGTTAAATAGCAGTATTCCTCAAGGGTCATTATACTGAAGCATTCCAGATCAGCAATACTCAATTTACAACCCACATGACATCTGGTGCTGGCTGACCCACCAATCATTTTCTAATTCAGTAAATAGAACTGACTGAAGAGGTTTAATGTGTGAACGCTTTCAAATGTAACAAAAAAATCGGTTGGTGTTTATAGCGTGTCTGCAGTTTCGTGTGCTTAGCTGATGACGGGAAAGTGATGCATGGTTTTAAAAATCTAAACTTACAAGCCAATCAGTAGAGAGAGCACAGACTGAGAAAGTTGGTGCATAAATATGGCAGAAGGGGCTGGCCGGGATTCAGATTGCACTGGTTAGCTCCACCTACCAGGCAGCTAAAGGAACACAAAGGGAACACACACACACACTCAACAGGCCTGGACAAAGCTGGGTCATTACAAGTGTCAGCTTTCAAATGCAAAATAATAAATTATTTGTTTGTCAAATGAACATCAGTGAGTGTCAGTTCTTGTATACGGCTAATGTAACTAACATGTTAGTTCATTTATAAATAATTCATTTTGAAGGAAAATTTGTTTAAAAAAAAAAAAGTTGAAAAATGTCACTGTTATTTATTCATATTTATCTGATCCATGTATTTTATTGTGTGTTAAGTACCCCTGACCTAAACCTAGTCTTACACTGAGGCTTATATTTATACTGGCACTAGTTTTCAAAAGTCAGCAGATATTTTTCTAAAATCCAGTGACTCTCATCACGAGTCTCGTTAACAGATCACCGTGTTTTTCTGCCTTTGCTATATGCTCAAGGTGGAACATTGTGAGTCACCACAAAGTCACAGATTGGATTTTTGTGGATGGTTATCACAACTACAGTGTGAGCCTCACAAACCTGTAGCAAAATGATGCATGCCTCACACTGAAAGCCAAACAAAATATAGGTATAAGGTAGTTGAAATAACAAATTTTTTAAAAGTTATTGGGATAAAAAAAAGAATACATGACAGGAGACTATCACGGCAGGGGAAAAAAGAACTTTTATGCTCACAGTATTTATTTAGTGAGGTGTTGAGAACAGTGGATCTACATGCCAAATGCCTCAAGCTATTAGTAACATTTCCAACACAAACAATTTTTGTCCCACATTTAGGTTGTTGCAATTTATTTGCCCTCACTGACATAAAACAATGCTCTTAATATATCACATCTCCCTCTATGTAAAGCTTTCACATAATATTTTTTTATTAGATTAAATTTGATTTGATTACTTTTTTTTTTTTTAACATTTTCAACAATTTTCAGTCAGTCCCAGTACCTGACCATGATTTATAATTTGCTGAGCCGCTTAACACTGACCTATGAAACATTTAAAAAAATGCACCTAACTCAAGGGATGAGCACATAACAGACAACTTAGCAAAGAACCTAATTTAAATTGTATTGTCAGACACTTTGTTACAAGCATCCTTACAAACCCCCTAATTTGTCCCAGTTTCTTTAGCTGGATGAAGGAAAATGCCAAAGATAACACAGTTATCAGGCATAAAATTCTATTTTTACACTAGCAAGATGACCCATTAGCCAAAAACTTCATGGCTTGGAAGAAACTTGACCAGTGGAGGACAAAAGAAAAAATGGAAGTCCTAAAACATAATGCAGATACAATATGTTCTTAAGAAACAGGAAAATATCCAGCAAAGATCTGACAAAGGTAGAGATGCAAGAGAACTGACCCCTCAGCTGAGCCATCTACTGTTCACCAGTCTCATCAAAAATGGTGTCAGTGGAAGGATGGCTGTAAAGAAGTCATTTTAAAGGAAGGGAAACGAGGACAAAAGTCAGAGGTATGTCAAATTACTGTATAAAAGAACTGGACAGAAAACAAGTGGTAACGGGAGCTTTTTGTGGCGGGGGGGGGGGGGGGGGGGGGGGGGTCAAATAATCACCTATTTGTATGAAACCAGTCAGGAGACAGGCACAGCAGTGAGTGTCTACGGTCATCTGTAAACAGTGGAGGCTCTGTTATGGTTTGGGGCTGTAATTTAGCCAAAGGTCTTGGGTGGTCTTGTCAAAATTGATAGAATTATGAACACAGATAGACTTGGATCCACCATGCTTTACCATCTGCTGAGTGTCTTATTTGCAAACATACTGCCAGTACAGTAAAAATAAACCTGGATAGAAAAACACACAGTAGAACACTGTCAGTCATGGAGTCCAGAGCCTGGACCTCAACACTACTGAAGCTGTGTGGCATCATTTTCACAGAGAGCAGATGAAAAGGCAGCAAACATCCAAAGAAGAGCTTTAAATGTCCTTCAAGAAGCCTTGAGAACTATTTCTAAAGACTACTTTAGAAATTATAAGAAAGCTTGCCTAAGAGAGTTCAGACTGTGTTAAAAAGAATAAAGGTGGTCACACCAAATCTGGACTTTCAAGCTCGCCAGAACTCCACAGACTGTTTTTGCCTTTATATACTGTATTTGCATATTTCAATACATCACTGCAGCTATTTCACATTTTTCTACCAAAATTTGAAAAATGAAAGTTGGCTTAATAATTCTGCTCGATTACTGTTACATGCATCGCTCGCTATATTTTGTGTGTGAACTCTTGACGCTAAAAAGTGTCAATTTGAAAGTCATCTCACCACTTAAAATAGAAATACTCGAATACAATATTCAGCTTTATAGTATTTGAATAAATCTTCTTAATTTATTTATTCTATTTAAAAAATCGTTACTACAAAAAAAATGAGTCAATTTAAAAACAAAACCAAAAAGAAAATCAACAACTTAACGAAACAAAAACGGAAGCTGACGTTCCCACAACCGTTTTAAAGAGTTGTTTCCATATTTGTCCCGGTTTCTGGTATTTTCCAGTGAAGTAGGGAAAAAAATGCAATCAACTTCGCATGACTGTTTTGAAAAACCTTCAAATGACTGACTGAGTCAGCGAGAATTTGGATTCTTCTCCATCTTATCGAACTCTTATCTAAAGGGGGAGCAGCTCACCTGTGAATCTGGTAGTAAGTGTGACTCGTCTCTGAGGCTCCACCTCCGGCTGCAGAGCTCGGCTCTTTCGGTGCGTCTGACCACAGACAGTTTGAGCTGCCACGACGCAGAGCGCAGGCACCCTGTCCGCGGCAGTGTGTGACCTATTTTTGCTCTCTTTTAACTTTTCACCATGAGTACAGTCGGCTCAGAGCACGTGTTTTTGACTGCTTTACAGCCCAACACTTCAGTCTCAACTTACGCCCTCCCGTCCGAGATCAAAGTCGGGAATGGGGGCTCTGTGTCTGACGACTCTGCGAAAGCGCGACGCGTCCAGCAGCAGATCCAGATGAGACTGGCGGAAAAGTCCACACTTCCGCGTCAGAATGGATCCACCTCACACTACGCCATGTCAGGTAAACATCAACGAGTTTTTAAGTCGCTTTCACATGGAGTTACACCTACACTCTCTCACTGCTCTGCATTTCCAATTGAGAGCTGCTGTGTGAGGTGGTCTGTGTTCAGTGCGGACAAGTGGCGGAATTAAGTGTGACAATCCAAGTTTCCAGCCTGGCGCTGCGGGCACAGGTGCTCAGCAGTGCTGAGTGATACAGATGAGTTGTTAATCAGACCACTCAGTCCTGTGACCATGTTTCCTTTGGTCTTATTTGACGACATTATGATCTGTCACACTGACTCAGGTAGTAAACATGCCAGGTAATAAAAGCATGATCTTTATATGTCCAGACATATCAAACTCCAGCCAAGAAAGGCTTGGTTTGAGTTTTGAAACAAGACATATTCATAGAGCTCACGCTGAGCTATAAAAGGATTCATCTACAGACTCCAACACCCATAGGAAATTTAAAATGCTGACATTTAAGAGGCTGCATTCATTTTCTTTTACACTTTTTACTGTGAAAATTACCCAGATGATTAATCCCATCAATACAGCTTGAAAGAGAAACTACTTCCCTGTTGCTTCACCACTTGTTTATTTGTCTAATAAATAGAAACCTAATGATAAAATTAATTTGTTTTTCTTTCGATTCGTTTTTTCCCTAAACTCTTTTCAGACCTCCAAGTCTGACTCCGAGCCAATAGTTTCAAATGCAAGAGTGACACTCAACTGATATGGCCTGGGGGGTGGGGGGTGTTCTGCATGCTTGTCTGAATTCCTGTGGACTCATTTTTCTCGTCAGCTCTTCGAGGAATTTGCGTTTTGTTCTGAGATGAGCTCCAGCAGCAGCCATTTTACTCAATGTCATGTCTCTGCAGAGGAGAAACGGTTAATGTGTAACAAGCCCGAACAAGTGCTCCTTTCATGAACTTCACTGATAGCAGACTATGGTGAAAACCTCTCCCCCCTCTCCCCACCCGTGGGATTAGGTTTCAGGTAGTGCTTGGCTTAAAGGTAGGTGGGTTCAAGAGATACCAGAGGGGCTCGTTCACAGTTGATACATTATCATAACTGGTCCGTCGGAGGCATGTTGACACGCAGTCAAAGTCAAGGTGGGACTGTTATGTAAGCAGTGACAACACTCCCACAAGGGGAATGAAAGGCAATACTGAAGCGCTGGGAATTAGTATGATCAGTAGTTACATCAAAGTTTATGATAAGACGTCAGTGAAAGAGCTGAGCTACTCATGCTCACAGTCTTGTCATGGCCTGTGTCTGCTCTTAAACCTCATGACCGCACACGTGACTGATGCATGAAGCTACATGCCAGTGGCATTTGAGGCCAAAGCATATCTCGCCCAAAGTGACCATAAAGTATATCATCCCGTGCATACCTTTGCACTCCATAATTTTCTGTGTGCGACCAAACTGCGAGGAGACGGCAGAGGAGCTTGACGGCTTGGGTCTTTGTTTACCTGAGCCTTTACTCGCCTGCTTCAGCGGAGAGAACATGACGTTCATGCTGTGTTCAGCTGCAGAAACATACGTGTCGGATAAATATGTCATTGCCTGCGTTTCTGTGTGCCATTCTTTGCCCTGGGTTTAGCTTGGAAGAAAACTTATTGTCATTAACTGTGACTTCATATTAATCATCTTCTGAAAGCATCTACAAGAGGCACATTCCTTACCACACAACAGGGAATGCTGCTGTTTCAGTGGTTTGCGGTTTTAGAAAAGTTCATTATGAATGCGTAAGTGTTTGCACATGGTTTCTGGTTCATGGATTCTGCAAGGAATGTTTTTTCTACTTCGTCCCAATTCTAAAAACTGCTGCAGCTATGCATTTATGACAGTGAGTGAACAGTGTTCAAGCTGTATGTGGACAAGTCTCAGCAGAAAGCGAGGGTGAAAAAGGAAATATTTACAAGGAGTCCTGGCTTGGTAATCAAAGTACATTTTTTTTGAGTGGCAGCAGAGGAAGGGAAAAAAAGTTTCCTCGCTGAAGGACTTTTCAGGGGGTGTGTTGTAACGGCTGTTGCTCTCAGGTGTGTTGGGCGTAGTCAAGGTAGAACAGGGGTCAGGCCCGAGAATGTGTCAGTCTGGTTTTTATACCTGTGGTATGCAATAAAGTAGCATAAAGGGCGGTCCAGCCCACCTTTCTTTACATATATGGTAGGTGTAAAACCGCTCAGGTTCAGCAGAAACATGCATGTTAAGTACACTAAGATACAATGCATGGCAACAAAAACACACAAACCTGATTTTTTTTGAAAAAATAATGTCTACAAGCCAGAAGCTCAGGTTTTGTACAGTTTTTTTGCTCTTGGATCAGTATGATGTCATAAAGAACGGATATACCTTATATAGACATGTTTCAGATACACTGAAACATCTCTGATGAGACATCTCTGACTGTGAGCAGTCAGATGATGCATTTCACATCATTTGTCTTTGATGTGGGAAGTAATGAAAATACATCTTTACTGTACTTAAGTAGACTTTTCAGGTACATGACTTGAGTCTGTGTTTCTCTGACAGCATTTTTCTTTTACTGCCTTAATTTAAACACAAACATCTCTACCTTATACTCCTAACATTTTGCTAAATGAGATTGGTTTTTTTCCCCCAGTTTAAGACGTTTTAGGGGAGTTATAGTTTCATGTCACCACACGCCTTCAAACATCAAACCAAACCAAAATGAACCTAAATGGAGCTAACAATAGCACATAAAAGGCAGTCCTATTGGTGTGTCCATCACCTGTGCTTCTGACACTCAAAGAGATCAAAGAGGCAAAAAACAAACTTATAATTTATATCTTATGTATTGTGATAATTTTCTTTTAATTCTCTTTTTCTCTGCATAACAGATGTTCAAGCTGAGTCCTTTCATTAGAATTTAAGTTGTAATAAAATTTGTAGTACCGTGTGTTAATATTATTTTCTTATGATATTAACATTAAAATGAGATTCATTTAGCAGGCAAAAAGAGTTGGTAGAAATGCCTTCTAAAGAGCTCTCCTTTGCCTTTATAGCACAACATTTCTGTCTGTACTTTTATTTGTATATGTACTTCTGCTTACATGAACGATCTCTGCAAGTTTACCACCTCATTGTATGAAGTGCAGCCAGGCGGAAATAAATAGTGTTATGGGAGAGGCGTTAAAACTACTCTGAATCAGAATGAGCGGGTTTAATACAAATCATTAGCTTGAACCTCATTTTAGATCATTCAAAAGGTGAGTTGAAGACATCACAGTTTGAAAACTGGCAGCTAGTTACTGTTTTATGACATGTTAGTAGTCCAGCCTGTAAACAAGTCCATAGACTGTTACATAATATTAATAAATGTCCCTCTGCCACTACCTCAGTTTTGAAATTTTATTTTATAAATGACACATTCTGGTCACCATTTTGATCCCAATCAAGTGTAATAAACACATAAATATCCCTTAAATTACATTTTCCCTACAGCCACCAGAAGGTCAACATTTATGACCAAATCCTTGCAAAACTAATGATTCTCCAATAAGTCATGGCTCTATTTTGTGTTTCAGTAAATTACAGGCTGCAGAATTAATTTCTTGGGAAGGGATTCTAAATCACATAAACATAATTACACCCATAGATGCTACTTTATAATTAACGTAGTTTTGTCACTGACATATTCCCCTCTCAGCTTAGATATGTGGGTCGACAAACTGTAAGCCTGCTTACACTGTAAATAGCTTGCTCCATGGCTGCTAGTGGAGTCACCACTTGCCATTTGAGTCTGGACGGAGAGCAAAAAAACATTCGCATACTCTGTGTTTGCTGACAGAAACCTGCAAATGTCTTTGTATGTAGGACAGGTAACCGGAGACATCGGCCCTGCTGACTGGTCAGGTCCTGCTGCAACACACCGTGTGAAATCAAACCTTTGGGCTTCGGCGCAACACGACACCGGCTATTTAGACAGAAATGTCTTTCATGTAAAACATTGTTGTAAATTAAAGAGGCACACCTTATTGTGGGATTTTCGTCTGCGATTGATCCCACCCTAAAAGTGCCTTTTTTATGACATGCAATATCTTCTTTGAACTTCTTTTTTAATCACACTTGGCCTCTTAGAAGTTGCAAGAATACAGTCAGCAGTTGATTCAACTTTCAGAATGAAAGTACTGTATAAATGAACTTCCCTTTTTGAAAAATGGGAGAGTGTTTCTTAAGAAAAAAAGGGAACTTTTTCAACTATTTTTGTAGTCCAATCACTTCCTGCTGTCATTGTTCCATTTTTGTCCAGACCTGTTTAGAAGGGATTTTCTTTGACACTAGTAGCAGTAGGGTTAGGCTAAAGACGAGCTGTTAAGTCATAAATCTCTCAAATTACTGATTCCTTACCTGACTTGGTGGAACAGCGGTTTAACAGAGACGTTAGTCACCAAGAAATCGCTTACGTTTCTGTATAAAACAGAATGATTATTATTTATTATTATAAAGGTTCTATAAAACATTTTTGTGACTGTAGCTCAGGAGGTAGAGGATAGAAAAAGCTTTTAGAAACAAGTGGTTGTGTGAATGAGACGTGTTGTATAAAGACTGCTCCAAAACACCATAATTATATACAGCAGTTGTAATGTGTATAAATATATTTTAATGTGTTGTAATTATGTGTTATTCACTGACAAATGGTGGATTACATTTTTTTTTAAATTTTTTTTTTTGCTTCTTTTCAGATTACGGTGGTTCATCGTCAATGAAATATAACACCCATAACCCAAGTTTCAGCTCTAAATCATCCTTCATGTACTCTGGTTCCAGAACAATCGTGAGTGGAGTGTTTCTCACTTTTTCAGCCCAATATTCACACACACAAATGATTAAACTGAGTCTTTAATCTAACACCAGACGTTATATTAGCTGGAAGCTCCCATCTTAAAAAAGCTGATGGCTTTGCTGACATGTCACGTAGGACACAGCGTGTGTGGTATTTCACAGTAGGCTGTGATTAGATCAGCTCTGAGTTTTCTTGTCCACTCACTAGATTCCTCAATCTTAGTGATTAAATTCGAAAGACGCTGGCTGATTAATGCACGTCAGTGTCCTCGCCTTTGTTTCCGTAACAGTCCCCTGAATAGATTTAGAAATATTTTTGATTCATCCAAACTTACAGTTCAGTGAAATATATTGAGTAGCTCTCTTTACACATCTGTTTGTAACAGTAACTCCTCTCTCCACCCTCAGGGTCCGCAACTGTCTCAAAGGTCAGGCTTCAGCAGCCGTTCTGCTGCCCCAGACATGGCTGGCCTTCAGAGGATGAGTATGAGGAGTGGAGGTCCAGGTTATGCTGTTGGTGGGGGTGGTGGGGGTTTTTATCAAGAAGAAATGCGCATGGGGACCATGAAACGAATGGACCCAGAAATCTCTACGCATTCAATGCAGCCAATGCCAATGCAAATGAGGGGCTGGGGTGTCGACAACAGCGATGCTGGCAGTTTAGTCTCCGAACGTGACGCCACCTATGGTCGCTCGTATGCTCAGAGCGCGGTCAATGGCTACACCAGCCAGATGATGCAAGGAGGAGGCAGCTCGGGCTTTCAGTCAACCATGCGCCGATCTCTAAGCGGCACTCTTTCCCGTGGCGGAGGGGTGCCAGCAGGTGGGACAGAGATTGTCCAACAGCAGTCCTTCAAAGGCCCGGCCCACCGCACCATCAGCAGGATTACAAACCGTAACCGGATGAGCGTGGGCTCCATGTCTGGAACCATGCAGCAGACGTCAGGTGGGAGCGTCTACGGGGGAGGTGGAGACACTGTGGACGGAGGGTTCATGATGTCCACGATGTCTGGCTCCCAGGGGAACCTAAGGATGCAGCGTCAAGGCACCATGTCCCGTGCCATGTCGGTGAAGAGCATGCAGAGTGTGGGCAGGGGCATGGACATCTACGACGGGCAGATGGAGTTGGGAGCCAGCATGGGCAACCTGAGCGGGTGAGAAGCTTTTCACATTCATAGGATCAGTGTTTTCATTGGTAGCACTGATTTTCCTGTACTGTACTGAAGTTTGTGATAACTGTATGATGTGGTGCAGGTCAGTGTCTGGAAAAATGCCCATATTTACATTTGATAGGTCAGGTTTTATCAGTCATCAACATCATCAACCTCAACAACCAATGATGTTGGGTAAGAGGAATTCTAGAATCCTAGAAAAACAGAACAGCGATTGGTCTTTCTAAGAATTCAGTATAGTTTAGTGTGTGTACTGTATACAGGTCTTCAGCTTCAGCCCATCATTTTTTTCTGTCAAAGAGAAAACGGAAAGCAAAGAAAGCAACGCTAGCATGAAGAAAACTGGCATGAGTGTGATGTCACACAACCTTTAGAAAAAAAAACATTTAAGTGCTGATGAAAGGAATTGATGAGCTCAGAGGCGTATTGATCAATTTGGAAGCAGTCCTTTAACAGAGGTGGTTCTCCACTCCTCTCTCTAGTCATCCTCATGACTCAGTTTGTTGTATTTGTCACTGACGTTCTTAGTGAAGGTGATGAACCAATGTGCCGTAAATTTCACGTGTCACTAAGTTCACAAGGGGAGTGTGCAATGTGAAAAGTGAGTTTCCTAAGAGCTGTGGATTGGGAGGTGGCTCCATAGTGGCAGGACTGGTTTCGGGTGTGGCAGCTCAGTGTCAAGCTTCACATTTCACACATCCCACATCGTGTGGTTAGGGCGAGCTGATTTGCAGCACACTGTGCGATTTGGAAGAAGTTCAACAACACAATTTTGCACACAAGTAACAAACCGCCTGCGAATAGCTGTCTCTTTGTGTGCTACCAAACATAACAGCAGGGAAGTTATGTAATAAAGTGTTTTTTTAAGTTCCTGTGTTGAATTTGTTTATTTGCTTCTTTGTCAGGTTGGACATGCAAACAGCAGTGCAGTACCTGACAGAGGAAGATCCCAGCCTGCAGGCCCTGGGTGCCGCATACATCCAGCATCAGTGTTACAATGACAAAGACTCTAAAAACCTGGTACTTTGCACTGATTAAACTCATGGTTACAATTCCTTCAGTTCTTTCCTCTGTGCTATTAAGAAACTCATTCATGAAAGTTGTTTTCCTTCAAGTGCCAGCATCCACTGATAGATGTTTCTCCTCTTCTGGTGACTTTATATAAGCTGGGGCTTCGGTTCTGGTGTGTCCTAGTTCTTCTTCTACTTTTTCTTCTTCTTCTCCATTTCTTAACTTGAGATAGTGCGGCAATCTCTTGTCGGCAGATTTAACTTCTCCAAAAATAATTTTTAAAGGGAATTTTCTGACTTTTTCAAGAATTAAATGACCCTTTCACATTGTTTCACATTGAAGCAACTCTCAGTTTTTATAATTTCATTTAGGTCCCTGTCCCAGTCCTAGAGATTGTATAAATACCCAAATGCCCAACTGTTTTTTCCTTCCCTCTTTAGGTGCGTCAACTGGGTGGCATTGGTGATTTGGTGCAGCTGTTCAACAGCCAAGACCCAGAAGTACGGCGCTACGCCACTGGTGCCACACGCAACATCATCTACGAGAACCAGGAAAACAAGTCGGCCCTGATCGATAAGGATGGCATCCAAGAGCTCGTCAAGGCGCTTGAGGAGAACGATGACGAGCTCCGCAAAAACATCACAGGTATTGCAACGCATGCACCAGAGAAGCACCTAGAATATTGTTTTGGAGCTTTCCCACAAGAGGAAGTGGCTACAGATTGGTTCAAGTCAGTGTGTGGATTTAAAGTGATCAGATTGTCAAAAAGAGCAGTCTTTGAAATTGATATTGTTCAAACAAACGAGAGCACACCGTGGAGAGGCAATGGGGCGTGTCTGAATACACAGAGAGTTGGATGGGGAACTGCTGTCATGTCTATAGACTGTGTAGGTGAGGATGGGAGCTGTGTGGGCCCGTGAAGCAGCAGTATGTCAGCCGCCCCCTTTGATGAGACAAGACCTTGTCACTTTTGTCCTTTAAGCCACAACACAGAGTGCTAAGTAAAACGCCTTGGCATAGGGAATAACTTTTACCTGTACTTATTAACATCAGTGGGCTTCCAAAATGTGACAGCAGATGACAGGTTTTTGATTCATGGAGCACAATGTAATCCTCAAATGGATATTTTATTTTAATGGCATGTGTTTTTTGGGGGGGATATTTCTGCTAAGCTATGGTAGGTTAAATAATTACTGTGAAATCATTTTAAATTGGTTAATGTTCATTTAACTCACTGCTGGCCTGAAAAAACATAGTTTCCCCCAATTTTTTGGTTAACTGTTGCCATACTTCTTGAACTCAATCAATAAAAACATCCTGAAATCATATTTGAGAAAAGCTGATGACAAAAAAAAGAAGCAATAGTATGCCTAAATGCCAGTTTTTATTTGTCCGTATTCGTGCAGGTATCTTTTGGAACCTTTCATCCAAAGAAAACCTTAAGGAGAAACTAGCCAAAGCGACACTTCCTACACTTGCTCAAAAGATCCTCGTCCCCCTCTCGAAAAACGAGATGGGTCGGACTGCGCATACCGATTCAGACACAGAAATCCCTCCTGAGTCCCCTTCCGAGACAGAAATCTTCTGCAACGCCACAGGATGCCTCAGGTGCACCTCATTTATGTGTCTTGCATCTGCAGCTGCTACATGATTGATTAAAATGTATGCGTATGCTTTTCCTTTCCCATGACTGCATTTGCATTTGGCAAGCTTGTTTTTTCACACCCAGCGCTTTTTTTGCTGATTACTCCAGCCTCCAGTTACCTTTGACTCTATTCTGTTAATGCATTGGTGCCAGGAGTCCTGTAATCTATATGTGCACAACACTCAATCTGACCTGAAGAAGTTCTCTGAAATCACTTGCTTATTTTCTGTGTTCTTAGGAATTTGAGCTCCGTGAACGAAAAGACCCGCCGGTCGATGAGAGAAACAATTGGAATTGTGGAGTCTTTGGTGAACTACATCAAGGCCTGCCTCAAAACAAACAGAGCCGATGAAAAGGTGGGAGAATAGCTAAAAAATAAGGAGAAATCCAGAGAAGGCAAAAAATAAAATACACATTTTTTTTAATAAGCCCCTCCTACCAGAGGAGGCGAGGCACTGCCACATGCTTCAATAGCACTAAAAGTAAGTCAGTGTTGACGTTGGCGTTCATGTGGGATTCAAACCCTGGTCCTCCAGGTGAAACCCTTCTTTTTATCTCTTTTTTAAACTATATATATAGTGCTCAAGTTGGTTTGATAAGTGACCTCTTACAGGCTTGTTTTTGTTGTTGTTGTTTTTAACGCCTACAGTCTAGTTTCCCCTAAGACAACTTGAGTTGCAGTATATTATATATGTTGTTTTTTTTGTTTTGTTTTTTTGTCCAAAATGATACACAGGCCTAATTTCCTTTGTGTACTTATTTGTCTGGATGTGTGTATGTCTGTTCTAGGGGGTGGAGAATTCAGTGTGTATCTTGAGGAACCTCTCCTACCAGCTCTACAGCGAACTTCCATCTTCTGTTTTAGCCCGCATTGAACCAAACAGAGATCAGGACAATGGGCTGGGCAAATCCATCGGCTGCTTTACACCTCAGAGCCGAAAAACCAAAACTGTAAGCACGTGTGAGAATCGCTCCATTAGCAAGTGCACATAGACCATCCTGCACATCTTAATTCTGCCTTCTCCTGTATTTCTTTGACTGACAGAAAAAGAAGCAGTTTCAAATTTTAGGTCAAGTTGCCAAAATGCCAAATGGTATGGAGTGGCTCTGGCATCCTGATATTTTGAAGGTGTACCATGAATTGCTGAAAAAATGCGAAATCAACAGTAACACCCGCGAAGCAGCTGCTGGAGCACTGCAGAACATCACAGCTGGAGACAAAAGGGTGAGCAGCAAATTCATCAGGGATTCAAATGTAGTAACCATACACTGTATATAAAAGATGTAAACAGCTACAGTGGCATCACCCAGCATCCCAGAGTGGTGGGAATACAAGTTGCATTAATAAAGAGTTTGTTGTGTTTAATGTAATAAAGACGTTCAGAGATCAAAGACAAATGGAGTACATCTTATCTTAATAAGGTCCAATTACCTAAAAGAAAAGTAAAACAGTCGAATTTCACTCACCAAAATGAAATAAAGTTTTCTTGGATGCACTGTAACACAGAGAAAGCCAAAACTGCTTTTTCCGCTAATTCCATTAAAAATGTTTCCAAAGGAGTCGCTGGTACATACAAGGCCAAACTGTCCGGATAAGGGACTAATGTCAGCCGTAGTTACATTTTTTGTCTTGTGCCCGCTCTCGGGGAAATACAACTACAACTGGAAAAAAAGACATCACAGTTACGGACATTACACATATTACAAGGAAGTGCTGAGTAACACAGTGATAACATCATCACAAATCAAAGCACAAGCGACACAGAGATGAAGGACTCGGTATAAAAGATCTCTAACAATGCAAAGTTTACAAAGGTTGTTTGATAATTGGCTATAATTAGTCCATCTCATACATTAATTGCTCTGTCTCTTTAACTTGTAGTGGCCTGCGGTGCTGAGCGATATGGCTTTGGACAAAGAACGCATGCTGCCAACCATCATAGACATGGTACCTCGTTCTGCCAAAGATGCAGAGCTGCGTTCGCTCACAGGTTTCCTACGAAACCTTTCCCGCCATACCGACGATAAAGACGACATGGGTCAGTCTTCTTTTTTTTTTTTTTTCTCTTCCCCTTCTGTAGAAATGTTGATGTCTCTAAGACACAGAATATAAAACCCTAAACTGTTGTCTTTGCAAAATTTTAAGAATTAGTGGATTGTCAAAATTGATTTTCACATTTCTTTTTATAAGATGTGTAATTTGTATCGGTTTATTTAGCCAAAAAGACTGTGAACACACTGGTGGATAAACTGCCTATGGATGGAAATCAAAAGTTTCCCTCCAGCGAATCGGTGGTCAACATCTGCGGTGTTTTCAATAACCTGGTGACTGGCAGCATGAGTGCAGCCAGAGACATCGCCCAATTTGATGGCCTGCTAAAACTGATAAGCATCCACGACACACGAACCAGCAGGTTGGAACATTTTTCCAGACTCCTGATGTTCAATTTTAATGTTGCTATCCAAAATTTTGTGTGTGAAGTCATTTGTATCATTTAATAACCTTGGATGAAATATTTTTCTAGCCTTGAAAAAAATAAGGCATCCACAGCAGCAGCCACAGTTCTGTCCAACATGTATCATTACAAGAAGCTGCACAGACAGTACCAATCGGTAAGAGATGGCTTTGAGCTCTGCACTTCTAATCATGACATGCAAGAAAAAATCAATAATATATCAAAGATAGAGCATCTAATTTCCTTCTATTCCTCATATATTTAGACAAACACCAATCTTTCCATTTTCAGTTTACTATTTTTTTCCAAGCTTTTGACACTTAAAAAAAAATCCTTTTAAAGAGTTTCCTGACCTGTCCACACAAAAGTGAATATTCATTGAAAACAGTTTCTTTTCTCGCCGCCCCACCCTCATTCTTATCAGCTTGTGTGCATTTGTGTGTACATGCACATTATGTCTGAGTGTGAAAGAGTGAGAGTGACGGGAATTCTATGACAAACTCTGTTCATTCTCTGCAAAACTCTCTCAGTTAGATGACACGTTTAACACCTCACACTGCTACTCTTTAAACACACACACACACACACACACACACACACACACACACACACACACACACACACACACACACACACACACACACACACACACGCGAACATATCCAGTCAGGCAGGTTCAGGGCTTGAGAAGGATAAGGTAATTTTACTGCCTTCTGCAGATCGCAGCTTGTCCCACCCAAAGGTGTGGCGTACAGCTTGTTTCTTCATGAACTTGTTCACACAACAGGAAACATGATTTAATGTTGGCTTTGATTAGAGTTTTCATTTTATTAATCAGATACGCACTCCATTGCGTTACTTTACATTTTGCATAATACTGTAAGTACAAGAGCACAGATTAAACATGATCTTAAGATCACGGCAGGTTGTTTTTCTGTGTTTTGAAGTATATTTAATATCATAACATCTTGTTTGTACCTTTTGTGCTACAGAAAGGATTCACAAAACAGTATCAATCAACGCTATTGATCTAAAGCTGAGGTAACTTGGGACAAATTCAATTCTACAACAGCGAACAATCCTGAAGTCTACCAGCACTCAGTGGCAGAAATCTATACCACAGTAACATCTGCTCTGTCTTCACCTGCAATCATTTATGTTATGGATATCAATACACAAGTAACAGAGGATCCATCCAAAGGAAATGTCAGTGGCATCAATGCAGTGCAAGAATTTATGGATTCTAATACACATATTTGCACCTTAAGCATTTACTCTCTTTGTTAGATCACTGTATGCGTTTTATGTATAATCAGGGATTTATTTTCGGTCACAGAGGTTTTAAAGCAGTTGATGGACAATCTGATGGACACTTGTGCCTTAGGTTTTAACAAAACTCCGTTTTGTCTCTCTCGTTTACGGTTCAGATGCAAGATAGCCTTGTTTTTGTAAATATTGCTTTTTCTTTTGCATCGAAATGACATGTGTGTGTTTTATAGACAGCAGTCCTTTGTACTCGTAGTTTTCAGATAGATGATGTCTGTTATATTTGAATGTAAACCATAGATTTATAGAAATTTGGATGTAAATAAATTAGCTTAAGGGGGGGGGTGTCATTCAATGTGGAATTTTGTTTATACATATTTCTATTCTTATGCAATGTTGTTATTGTAATCACTGTTTTTCTGTTGTAATTAATGGTGTGTGGTTAATGCTGGGGTGGCTTGATTACTTGTTGCAGGACAGATGAAACCAAGTATTTGTCATTTTAGCTATTAGCTGTGGCAAATTGTAGATGTAAACGTCTTTCAAACCTGGATCCATTGTGCAGTAAATCTATTTTGCAAAGTCTATTGTATAAAAATTAAATCCCTGAACTGCAGCAGTTGCTGCTCAGTGGCATAAATGGTAACCTTGTGTTTCTGTGTGTGCAGTAGAAGACACTTTGTTTGATTCTTTTTGCAGAGGTGTCATCTGCATATTTAACATCTAATAAAGAGAAACATTTGGAAATGAAATGACATTTTGTTTGCGTTTCTTTAGCGTGTGCGCACAGCACCATTTGCTGCCGAAACAGACTCACACCAACACTGTAAAATGCCAGCCACACCCTGTTTGCATATTTGTTCCTGCTCAGACAGGAACAATACCAGACCTTCCCTGCTGCACCCTTATTTAGGCTCTTACCTCAGTGCAGGACCTCCATGAGGAGAGAGAACATCAACGTTTACAAAGGAAGAAAACCTTGTGATTGATTTCCAGTACGTGCAAAGCTTCCAGCTAAACAATCCTATTGTGTGGGAGTCCCGTTCCTTCACCTGACTAGGAAAAAAAGCATATTCCCTGGATTCTCTGGACTGATATCTGATCTGTCATGTGTAAGTTTTTATGTCTTTGCCAACTATTTGTTTACTGCCAACTATAAAAGGAAGATCGAGTGCTTATAAATTAAAAAAGAAAATCCTTAAGACACCGTCATTACACTGTCTTTTGTTGGAGACTAAAATAAAGATCAACAGGGTAAATTGGCAATTAATAAAATATTTATTGTACACACACTCTTAATTACACTTACTTCCCTGAAATACTTCAGACAATTTCTCACAAAGTATGTTACACATCAGTATGAAATGTAAAAATGCTAAAAATCATCTATGGCATGTAGAAACAGAAAGCAACACACTGATTTTAATAACACATTGTACAGAATGGAAACAGTTGGCTACACGATGGAGAAAACAAAGAAAAGACGTGCCGACAGCGATCTCTACAGAGCGTCGAGTTTTAGAAAGGAGTGTGAATCAGATGTCCTCAGCGACCAGGCAGTAGAAGTCTGAGCGTGCTGCGTAGTTGCGTGATCCCAGGTCCGAGATGTCGATGTCAGAGGGTTTTGGCTCAGCTGCTGAGCTGGTTGCAGCGGGGAGAACTGGAGCTTTGCAGGACAAAGCTTTGTAGACAGGGAGGCGAAGACCTGCGACACAGAGAGAAGGAGAGCGATGCAAAATGTCAATAGTGAAATGAAAAGTAAATATGTGAAAGACCATTGTGATATAATGCCTTAGTTATGAAGTTAAGTATTAACTATAGCTTAGTCAGTATTTGTTTATTCAAATTGGGAACTAACTAAGTGAAATGAAGAGAGTTTCGACTCTGACGTGTTTTTTTTTTTTTTTTAAGTCTTTCAGGTTGAGACTTGTATGAAGGCTGGAACATTTTATGTTGCACTCTTGTGACAACAAGTACAAGAACTGCTGAATAGTTGATGATTTGCATTACTGGATCAAAGTCATTAACAGGTGCTTGTTAAACATGTGAATGCTTGCCTCAGTATTTTTTCCAGATATTAAAATTTTAACATTTTTGTGTGTGTTTCTCACACAAAACCTAGACTGCACCTCTTACCCAGATCACCGGCAGGGTCCGTATCTGAACGGCAGTTCAGGTAGTCCGGCTGAAGGGTCAGCATCGGGTCTTTGTCATCCTCCAGCAATGTCTGAGGGTCACCAGCAGACTCCTTGTGGAAGACAACACTGCGAGGCATTGCTAAAGCTAGCTCTTTCCAGAAGACAGATGAAGGCGTCTGTGCAAACACAAGCACAAAGACACCAAATAACATTCGTCCCAGCAAGCTGCTACAAAGTCAAACGAACCTTCTAAAGTGCAATGCTATAGTTTTCATTTCATTTTGAATTGATAAAGCTGCTCATTTTTGATATCAATAATGCATGATAGCAAAGTGAAAACAAAGATGTTTCAACTTTTATGAAAGACTGAGAAAAATATGTGAAAATGCATGACTGTGGCAGTCACTTTTACAAGCTAACTTAGTGATAATTCAGATCTTCTTGGGGGGGGGGGTCCTGTAAAATAAACACTAGCTTTATCACTATTATTATTCTAGCCTTGAACCTTCCAATAAACTTTTGAGAACGTAGAAGAACACAAAAATCTTCTGACTTGTAACTGACAGATTTCTATCTGCACTGTTACTCTCTGTTATTGTCTCCTCTTCCTGGTTTTCCCTGGTTTGAAGTGGGCAGTGCTACAGTTGAAAATGTAATGGCATGTACAAATGCAAACCAATCATTAAAATTCCCCACATTTTAAACCTAAACATCGTGACAACCAATCAAATCTACCACACCCACAGTGTCCTTCGGATAATGTCAGTCGAAACTATCCATCATATTAGCAAGGAAACAACATATGGCTGGAGTATTACCACAGAGTTGTGTCTCCAGGTAAGTATGGTGAGGCAGTGCTGGTGCTCACTAAGCTGCTGTTTGAACTCTGGCCTCATGCGCTTATACTGAGCATCCAACAAGATGAAGATGGGCTGCTGACACAACTCCAACAAGTGCAGGAGGCCTTGTCTAAAAAATACACAGAGCTCCAGTTAAACATAGGACACTGCATATTGGAGCAATTCTGCCCTCAAGTGGTACGATGTACTAATACACAAATTATTACATTTGCTTTCACACTTTCATAACTTGGCTGTTTGCTATATAAATTCAATATCATTTTTATTTATAAAGCAAAGTTTAAATAGTGATATTTCTGTGTATTCCGTCCTACCTGAAGTTACTGGAACACCAGTCCTGTTCAAGGTAAGCAAAAGAGAGCAGCACGATGAGGCGCCGAGAGCGACTCATGTTCATTAGGAGCTCTGCAGAAGGATCTGAAAACAGATGGTGCAATTAAAAAGGCAAAAATTAATGTTTTTTACACGAATCAGTGCAGAATATTAAGAACACTCTTACTGTATCCATAAACATTAGGAGGGTAAGTAGCAGCCATGTGCTGCTACCTCTATAAAAGTAGAAGAGCTGCATCTCAGACTTTGCAGGCCTCAGTCAGCATATTAAAGGTTAAAGTTACAACAGCCCCTCCTTGAATCGCTACCTTATCGTGGTGGAGGGGTTTGTGTGTCACAGGGATCCCAGGGGCTATGTTGTCTGGGGGCTTTTGCCCCCTGGTAGGGTCTCCCATGGCAAATTGGCCCTGGGTGAGGGACCAGACAAAGAGCGATTCATAAGACCCTTATGAAAAGGACATCGAGGGAACAGTTTACCCTGCCCGGGATAGGGTTACCGAGGCCCCGCCCTGGAGCCAGGCCCGGGGAGGGTGCCCGAGGGCGAGCGTCTGGTGGCCGGGCCTTAGTCCATGGGGCCCGGCCGGGCACAGCCCGAAGAGGAGACATGGACCCATGCTCCCGCAGGCCCACCACCCGCAGGAGGCGCCATAGGGGTCGGGTGCATTGTGTGCCGGGTGGCGGCCAGGAGCGGAGGCCCTGGCGGACTGACCCCCGGCTGCCAAGACTGGCAATAGGGACATGGAATGTCACCTCTCTGGTGGGGAAGGAGCCTGAGTTAGTGCGTGAGGTTGAGAGGTACCGGCTAGATATAGTCGGGCTCACCTCTACGCATGGCTTGGGCTCTGGAACCAGTCTCCTGGAGAGAGGCTGGACTCTGTCTCAGTCTGGAGTTGCCCCTGGTGAGAGGCGGCGGGCTGGGGTGGGTATTCTAATATCCCCTCGGCTTGCTGCCGGTACGTTGGGGTTTTTCCCGGTGGACGAGAGGGTTTGTTCCCTGCGCCTTAGGGTCGGGGAACGGGTCCTGACTGTCATCTGCGCTTATGCGCCGAGTGGCAGTTCAGAGTACCCAGCCTTCTTAGAGTCCCTGGGGGGGGGGGTGCTGGAGGGTGCTCCACCTGGAGACTCTGTTGTCCTGCTGGGAGACCTCAATGCTCACGTGGGTAACGACAGCGAGACCTGGAGGGGCGTGATTGGGAGGAACGGCCTCCCTGATCTGAACCCGAGCGGTGCTCTGTTATTGGACTTCTGTGCTAATCACAGTTTGGCCATAACGAACACCCTGTTCGAACATAAGAGTGTCCATAAGTGCACGTGGCACCAGGATGCTCTAGGCCGTAGGTCGATGATCGATTTTGTAATCGTATCAGCAGACCTGCGACCATATGTTCTGGACACTCGGGTAAAGAGAGGGGCTGAGCTGTCAACTGATCACCACCTGGTGGTGAGTTGGATCAGGTGGCGGGGGAAGACGCTGGACAGACCTGGTGCACGTCTAGCAGAGGCCCCAGTCCGCGAGATCTTCAACGCACACCTCCGGCAGAGCTTCAACAGCATTCCGAGGGAGACTGGGGACATTGAGTCCGAATGGACCATGTTCAGCGTCTCCATTGCCGAAGCTGCTGCATTGAGCTGCGGCCGCAAGGTGGTTGGTGCCTGCCGTGGTGGTAATCCCCGAACCAAATGGTGGACACCAGAGGTGAAGGGAGCCACCAGGCTGAAGAAGGAGTCCTATCGGGCTTGGTTAGCCTGTGGGACTCCGGAGGCAGCCGACAGGTATCGACAGGCCAAGCGGAATGCGGCTCGGGCAGTGGCTGAAGCAAAAACTCGAGTGTGGGAGGAGTTCGGAGAGGCCATGGAAAAAGACTTTCGGGCTGCCTCGAAGAGATTCTGGCAAACCGTCAGACGTCTCAGGAGGGGAAAGCGGTGCTCTACCTGCACTGTGTATAGTGCTGGCGGAGCGCTGCTGACGTCGACTGAGAAAATTGTCAGGCGGTGGAAGGAATACTTCGAGGACCTCCTTAATCCCACTGACACGTCTTCCGAGGAGGAAGCAGAGTCTGGGGATGAGGGGAATGACCCGCCAATTTCCGGGGGCGAGGTCACTGAGGCAGTTAAACAACTCCTTGGTGGCAGAGCCCCTGGTGTTGATGAGGTCCGCCCCGAGTTCCTGAAGGCTCTGGACGTTGTAGGGCTGTCCTGGTTGACACGCCTCTGCAATGTTGTGTGGAGATCAGGGGCAGTACCTGTGGACTGGCAGACCGGGGTGGTGGTCCCCATCTTCAAGAAAGGGGACCGGAGGGTGTGTTCCAACTACAGGGGGATCACACTCCTCAGCCTCCCTGGGAAAGTCTATGCCAGGGTGCTGGAAAGGAGAGTTCGTCCGTTAGTCGAACCTCGGATACAGGAGGAACAATGCGGTTTTCGTCCTGGTCGCGGAACACTGGACCAGCTCTTTATCCTCTCCAGGATACTTGAGGGTGCATGGGAGTTTGCCCAACCAGTCTACATGTGTTTTGTGGACTTGGAGAAGGCATTCGACCGTGTCCCTCGGGGTGTCCTGTGGGAGGTGTTGCGGGAGTATGGGGTGTCTGGCCCATTGCTACGGGCCATTCGATCCCTATACAACCGTTGCAAGAGCTTGGTTCGCATTGCCGGCAATAAGTCGGACTCGTTCCCGGTGGGTGATGGGCTCCGCCAGGGCTGCCCTTTGTCTCCGGTTCTGTTCATAATTTTTATGGACAGGATTTCTAGGCGCAGCCAAGTGGCGGAGGGCTTTCGCTTTGGTGGCCTCAGAATCTCATCTCTGATTTTTGCAGATGATGTGGTTCTGTTGGCTTCATCGGGTGAGGGCCTCCAGCTCACACTGGAGCGGTTCGCAGCCGAGTGTGAAGCAGCGGGAATGAGGATCAGCACCTCCAAATCTGAGGCCATGGTTCTCAGCCGGAAAAGGGTGGAGTGCCCACTCCGGGTCGGGGATGAGTTCCTGCCCCAAGTGGAGGAGTTCAAGTATCTCGGGGTCTTGTTCGCGAGTGATGGGAGAAGGGAGCCGGAGATCGACAGACGGATTGGGGCTGCAGCTGCAGTAATGCGGATGCTGCACCGGTCCGTCGTGGTGAAGAGGGAGCTGAGTGTAAAAGCGAAGCTCTCAATTTACCGGTCGATCTACGTCCCTACCCTCACCTATGGCCACGAGCTGTGGGTAGTGACCGAAAGAACGAGATCGCGGATACAAGCGGCAGAAATGAGCTTCCCCCGAAGGGTGGCTGGCCTCTCCCTTAGAGATAGGGTGAGAAGTTCGGCCATCCGGGAGGGGCTCAGAGTAGAGCAGCTGCTGCTCCACATCGAAAGGAGCCAGCTGAGGTGGTTCGGGCATCTGACAAGGATGCCCCCTGGGCGCCTCCTGGGTGAGGTGTTCCAGGCATGTCCCACCGGGAGGAGGCCCCGGGACAGACCCAGGACACGCTGGAGAGATTATATCTCTCGGCTTGCCTGGGAACGCCTTGGTATTCCCCCGGATAAGCTGGAGGAGGTGGCTGGGGAGAGGGAGGTCTGGGCCTCTTTGCTTAGGCTGCTGCCCCCGCGACCCGGCCCCGGACAAAGCGGATGAAAATGGATGGATGGATGGAGTTACAACAGTACAAATAGAAAAAGACTGACAAAGTGTGGCTTGTTTGGAATGTTTGAAAAGTTGCATCTTAGCAAACCACAAGACTTCTGGAACAATGATCTGTGACGGCCAAGACCAAAGTGGAAATGTTTGGCCATGACGCAAAGCACCAAATATAGTGAATACCAAACATAGCATATTAGCACAAACACCTCATACCAACTGTGAAGCACGGTGGTGACGGGCTGTGATTTGCGCTTGTTTTGCAGCTACAGAACCTGGGCACCTTGTGGTCTCTGAGTTGACCAATGGTGCTGGAGTTTAGTGACTAAGAGGCTGGCAAGGCTAGCACAGAGAGCTGACCAGTGGATTTGAACTCATAAACCTTTTCTGTTTCATTTCTAACATTTCTAACTATTGTAACACTGTATGGCCTGAGTGTAGTTAACCTCCTAAGACCCGAACTCTTCCATGGCATGCATTTTTAATTTCTCTTTGATATTTGGGCATATTGGGACCTGATGAGTGTAAAAACAAAGAATTGCCAGATTTTTTTTGTTTTACCTGATTTTTGTTCCTGACAAAAATGAGATGCACATATGAGGATATTTGTTTAAAATTTCAATAGAACAGTGGCAGTATAATGTCCTCGTAAGTGGATATCAGGCCCTTGTAGAGCAAAATTTTGTATTTTGGTCTAGACAACCCAAAACGTGATGTCCACATATGTGGACACCAGGTCCTAGGAGGTTAAAGATGAATTTGACTTCTTCAATTTCACACATTCCTGAAAGATGTGAACTCAGACAGTCAAAGACAGCTGTTATACATTAACTCTCACTCTGTCTACAGGTGTGACAGGCAATCTGACAGAGAGTGAGACCTATATTTTTGGTCTTTTTCTGACTGGGACAACTGATTTTCTATGGTTTATACAGAGTGCTGGCTTTCAGCACTTTAACCATATCTAGTCACATATGGGGCAATCTGTCTGAAAGCTAAAGCCTGGTATGAAATTGGGTCATGCAACAGGCACAGCGGTAAATATACAAGAGAAAGCTTGAAAAAGAAAAGAATAAAGGTGCTACAATGCCCCAGCTGTGCATAGACGAATACTCACAAACTTCAATGAACTAAAGCAACAAAGAGTGAGACGAAATTCTTGCACAACGATGTGAGAGGCTGATAAACTTGTGAAGAAGTTATTGCTCTGATGTGGTTCTGAAAATTACTGATTCAGAGTGTCCTATAAAAATGATGTTTTTCATGATTGTTCATTTCAGTGGGTTACTTAAAATTATATATGCTGATCATGAAGCAGGCATGAATGAGGGAAGCAACACAGAAGCAATAGTAGCGCTGCAGTGTGGGAATATAATCATACCTGCACCAGGTAGTATATCGTTGTCATTGAGGTGCACTTTGTACCCATTTATATTTTCCAGGTGAGGTTTGAGTACGAAGTTGACAAACTTCCTGTCATAGTCATTATTCACATATGAGATATAGGCATCATATAATTTCCCATCTGAAAAGGTTCAGACACAAACATCCAGGTGTTGTTAATACAAAAATATCAGTGCGGCAACTTAATTTAAATTCAAGAGAGGTCTCACCATTGAGTTCATAGTCTCCATACGAGTTCTTGTACCAGAGTTTGATGTTCAGGTGGCACCTCGAGTAAATGACAGCAGCTAAAGCCAGGAACAGGAGGAGGATGACAGCTGCAATCACGGCACCTGTGTGACTGGGGCTGCCTGGACATAGATACCAGAAGCAAAAGGAAAATCAATGGAAATCAATGGAGAATATAAAGGTAATACTCCAATTAAAAGATTTTATATTATACAACATATATTGTGGCACAATTTTTAATATACAGCATAGACAGCAAGTAAACTTTTGGAGGAAAATCCAAGATAAAAAAAAAAGCACAGTTTTTTCAATTTAAATGATTAAAGATGAATGCTATATAATTATTCCACCCCGGAAAAAGAACAGCTCAAAGAATTAAAAGAACAAAATTACCATTATATTTATAGAGTATATGTGAATGTCTGACCACAACTGCACAGAAATAGTTTCTTTCCCAGTCTTTGTTTTTTTTTTAAAATAACAATAATGTATACTTTATTGATCCCCGTGGGGAAATTCCTCTCTGCATTTAATCCATTCACCCAGTGAAGCAATGGGCAGCCATTAGGCACCCGGGGAGCAGTGTGTAAGGATGATACCTTGCTCAGGGGTACCTTAGCGTAGCCTTTCAGTGGATTTGAACCCCCGACCTACTAATCATGGGGGCACCACTCTACCTACTGAGCTATCCCTGCCCCATTTTTTTATTTTATTCTTACCATGTAAAAAAAAGTAGTTACTGCTCACATAATATGTGACTATAGTGCTTTAAAGCATCAGTCTGGACCTGAACTAACTCATTATCAAAAATTATTCAATCAAGACAGAGCTACACAAGCATATCAAGTCAGATTCCTGTGTTTGTTGAGTTTGATGGTCCTGTGTAAGCACTTTAGTTAGTCTTTAATATTTAAGTTTGCAGGGAAAGGGCTGAAAATATAGTGTACGCTTAAACTAACTTCTTTTAGCTGCCGACTGTGTCCAGAGCAGTACATGCAAAGCCTAATGCCATCCACTGGAAGTAACCCACTGACTGTGGATCAAAATTTCAAAGAACCCCATTTAAAAGAAAACACCCTTAGCTGAGTAGATGGAATTTCTCCGTTAAATAGTTAGTATTTAAAGAATATGTTTAAATATGGAAAATAGACCCATTATGTATCCTGAATAGCCTCAACTCCTATTTGAGAAACTTGTTTGTTTTTTTATTTTTACCTAGATTCTTCAGACTGAAGTCAGCAGAAATGTTCCTCACTGTGCAGCTGTACAGCCCAAAATCTTCCAGCTCTCTGAGGGTGATCACTAGGAAGCTATTTACTATCAGCTGGTTGGCACCGGGGGACCTGATATAGTTAGACAGAAGATTAAGCACAGGTCTAAACACAGGTACATTATTAACTTTCGCCAAGCTAATATTCAACGGCTTCAAATCACCATGATGATGTGTTCAGCGAGGAAAGTGTGTGGTTATTGAGGGGATGACCATCTTTACTCCACTGCAACGTGGTGTCACATTGCTTCTCTGCTGGGTCCCAGAAGAGGAGAGCAGTGCAGTTCAGTTTCACAGTGGATCCCACATTTTCCCAGAGTGTTGTCGAGCCCCCGTTAGGTTTAAATTCTGGAGCCTTGGAGCACTGAGACTCTGTGTAAAGACACACAGCTGTTATCCATGTTCACTGCAAGATCTCCAGACAATAGGGGCCTTCATGCCAGGTAGCACCTGAGCCTGTTACTAGAAGGCATGCTGAAACAAAATACCTGTTTGCAGGTATATCCATTCAATTAACCCCTTCAAATCCACACACAAACTCTACAGCAGCTCATTGATTTCGAAATAACTTAATTACTCTAGCACACTGAAACATTACTTTACCTTTAACTAGGAGACGCACAGTAAATGTGACCGTGCTGTTGCTCTGTTGCATACAGGTGTAATTTCCTTGGTCTTCCAAATTTAGGCTATTAAAGTCCAGGTAGATTTTGCTCTCATTTGTAGGGAGCTGCACGCAGTCCTTTTGCCAGGTCAGCTGTGTTTGAGATGTGCTCTGAACAATCTTCAGAGGGCACTGTAGTTGATATGGATGCCCGACAAATGCCGCCTGTTCTTTAAACCTACTCTCATCCACGCAAGTTTGACCTTCGTAGAGAAGAAATACAGAGGTTTACTTAGGACAGAGTATTCAGTCTGTGTCAGTGCATTCATATCCCTAAGATAAAATCTGTAGGCTACACCTCAAAGTATTGAAAGACTTAATATTTATATTTACATCTAGATTCAATTAATTTTATGAATCCCCAAAAGGGCAGTTAGTTTGCATCTTACCAAGACAACCTATTTAACAGTCAAATTCACACAGCCTACACTCTTTAAACACTACTCACAAACATTGTTCCAGTAGAAGACACAGATCAACAAACAATGAAGTTAAATAAAAAATATTAATAAAATAAATTAATAGATTAACAAGGAGAACTGTTTAAAAACTAGCAATCATGGAAAAATTAATCTAAATGATCCTGTCAGGGTTAAGTGATCAAATAGCCGAGGGAATTGAGGATTTTTGAGGAACCATTTGTTCTATACTGGACATAGCAGTGACTTGAGAGCAGCTTCCTGAAATGAGACCACAAAGCATACAAAACATGATCAGGATGGTCAATACTGTTTTTTTTCCTCCTTTATCCCCTGTTTTTTCCTGATCAGGTATCATGTTATGTAAGGTAACATGACACCACGCACTGTTGCATCACTAAAAACTGAATCAGATGCCCAACAATCTAGTATGAATGGGATTTATGTTATTTTGGCCCATAAACAAACCACAATGTAATAAGGCTACAGTATTAGCACAAATCTACCCCTGATGCATGCGGTATGATCAAATGGATGCAGGCCAAAATCCCCCGAAACTGGCTTTACTTCCTTTTAAAGAAACATTTTGCATACAGTCTGTGCATACAAGCAGCTTGCACAGACTCTGTGGAGCGACGCGACACTGTGTAGTTTTTAGGGCCTGGAGTAAGAGGTTAATGATGTATGAAGGTGAAGTTGTTTACACTTTCACCCATGAAGACGATGAGCAAAGGAGTGTTTCCCTGACTTAGATTATAATAGATTCAAACAATAATAATAATAATAATCAAGAAAAACAACAGCGTATTCAGTGTAAACAAATGAGCCTTACCAAATTAAACACATCGGATAAACTAATGTCAGCTGCTGCTCTATTAAATCCTAACCTGTCGGTCAAGTTGGTCAGCGCATGCGCACATTGTGACGTTAAGGAAAAACCAACAAATATTCGCTCCTCCTTTTGACTTTTCCTCCTTTTCTTCTCTGTTTTTCTTTCAACCCGTCCGGGTCTAAAGTCCGTTTCTGGTCTTGTTGCCGGGCAACAGCATGTGACTGCGTGACACTGACATGCGTGCACGCAATGACCACATGTGCATTGACCTGGTTGTTTAGCATACTCATCAGCATCTATGACCGCGATAAATAGTTTATAATAAAAACGCATCCACAATGAATACATTGAATACAGCCACAGCTCCCAGCTGTGGAGCTGTTAAGCAGGTGCTCCAAGCAAACTCTAAACCTGCCCTTAAAAAGTGATAAGTAAATAACACCCTTACCGACTGCGAGTAAACCTCTGTCCCATAACCCGGAGCACATCAAAGTGAAAGCCACTAAAATCACAGCCATGAGCGGGCAGCTGTTTCCCTCTTCCTCCGTCCTCAGGTGAACACTGAACCGAGTGCAGAGTTTTCTATTTAACTACATCACTAAACCACAACTTTCCTGGCTTATTATACGGTTACAAACAGAGTCGAGGCGGATATGCAAACGACAGCCTTGCGGTTCACTAACTGCACCTGGAAAAACCTGAAGCTCTCCTGCCGATTGGCTGGCCCTTGGTCATGTGATGCACACACCGACTTTTACCTGCCTTGCACTTTAACTTCCTGTACAGGAAGAAAACTGGCTAAAAAGGGATGTATGTGAATACTGTAACAGAGAGAACAACCAAAATGGTTTATTGTCAACTTTTTATTTTAGTATTGCTGTTTAGATGTATGACACCTAATATACAGGCGCCATCTGGGCCCGAGAAGCTCTGGCAATAGAGATTATGAATCTCTAGATTTTGAATGCCTGGTAAAATAGAAATGAATAAACACCTACATAATATTAGTTGTTTATTAACAAAGGGTTTGTAAAAGGTGCGTTGAATTACTTTGTCACAACCTAGTACCGGTAAATGTATTACCTAAAGCTTTAAAATAACTTTTTATTACAAATAAAATTTACAGTATTTGACCCCTTCACAGTTTCCTTTTTCTTTTTCTTTTTTTTGTGCATATTTTTCAGACTTCTATTATTCAGACCAATGACTGTAGAAAAACAGTCATTGATTCAGACAAAGACAAAGACAATACAAGCAAGTATTTGTAATAACTGGTGTTTACTTTGTCATAGCGCTGTGAAGGCATTTTGGCCCACTCCTCTTTGTGAATTTGTTTTAATTCAGCCACACAGGATGGTTTTCAAGTATGGATAGTCTGATTAAGGTCATGCCAAAGCATCTCAATCGAATTTAACTTTGGACAGCTACTCATCCACTCCAGGTGTACTTGAGCTTCATGACATGAACTGATGGCTGGATGTTTTTCTTCAGGATTTTCTGGCAGAGAGCAGAATTCATGGTTTAATTTCAGCAAGTCTTCCTGAAGCAGCAAAGCAGCCTCGGACCATCACTTTACCACCACCACATTTGCTGTTGGAATGATGTTCTTTTTGTGAAATGTTGTGTTAGTTTTATGACAAATATAACGGGACAAAAAGCCTCCAAAAAGTTAAACTTTTTTCTCATCACTGTAGAATATTTCCCAAAAGTCTTGGGGTTCATCAAGATGTTTTTTGGGAAATGTGAGGGAGGCCTTTGTGTTGCTTTTGGTTAGCAGTAGTTTTCTCCTTGAACTCCCCTGGATGCTATTTTTGCCCAGTCTCTTTCTTATTGTTGGATCAAGAACTTTGATATTAACTGAGCCAAATGAGGCCTGCAGTTCTTTTGATTGCGTTTGCATTCTTTTGTGACCTTACCATAAGTCTAAATGTCATAAATAAAGTCATTAGTAACTAAGTAAAATGTTATTTTTATAGCACTGCAACCTTTTGCGGCTGAATTTACAGCGAGGAAGACCAAGACAAGGTATGTTGGAAGCAAGAGGCATTTATTTGCCCATTTAGCTCTGGCTATGACAGTTACTCACATGTCAAGCCTTCTCACAGCACGAACAATCACACTCATCTGATGACAACTGGCAGCCTTAAATATTCGCAGCTCTTAAGTTCTAAACCATTTTTTTACTGTCAGGTAAAATTGAGGTTGAGGTTTTTCTAAATCTAACTGTCCACCAACATTCTACAATACACAATTTTATTAAATGAATATATACATACATTTTACAACTTACATGTTTTTTTTTTTGTTGTTTTTTTTAAAAAACATGTTTTGCAACAAAATGCTAGAAACACAAGGTTACCTTATTGCAGCTGCCCCTTATCACATGACTTCAGGGGCATGCTGGGGATGTAAAAGTTCACTGATGTATGATGTTGCTGCTTCATGCAGACCTCTAAAAGTAGAAATCAGAATCTGAAAGTGGACTTATAAGTTAATGGGGAGCCAGTGCAACTGAGTCAGCAACTGTGTGACATGTGAAGAATTAGTCTGAAACCTCGTGGAAGTGTCCTGAACAACCTGCAGCTCTGTCAAAGAAGTTTTGTTAAGGGAAGAAAACAATGAATTACAGTAATCCAGGCGTGATGAAATAAAGGTATTAATAACCATCTCCAATTCATGCCGTGACACAGAGGAATTCATTAAGGAATGTTTTAAATCAACAGCTCTTCTTATATTGGTAGTACAAATCCTATTTTGTTTTATGCACACAAAATGTAAACTGCAAATGTGTAATATTTACAATATCTTTGTGATTAAGCTACTGCTTTAAAACCTTTTGTTTTAAAATGTATTTTTCTTGAAAATCAAACTTGAAGACAAAAGACGTGTGGCTTTTTTGCCACTGAATCGAGATTGCTTCTACTCCTATCCATGGCTTTGCAAATTCAAAAATGCTCACATGTTAAATTAATAGACAATCACAATGACAGATGTTTTCTCTTTTGTATTTAATGATATAAAATGTTATAAAGCAAAACATTTTTGCATCTGAGTTACAAAATACACAATTGGATTCTGCCTGTAGTAAAGCAACAATCATCACAGCGCTTTTTGTGTAAAACAGTATACATTAAGGCATAACACAGTCAACACCCCGTTTACAGTATCAGTATAAATTATCTTTAGTCTTTCAATACAAAACACAGGCTCGTATATATGGAGTTTCTACAGCAAGCAAGTGGTGGATTCTCAATGCAGAATAAGAATAATCTCGTGAAAGTTGCGGTCAGTAACATCAGCTGCTGTACACTGGTTTTCTTCAAGACAAATTGCCTTTACAGTCCTTTTAATGGATGACAATCCAGCCACAGGCCTCCATCTGAGCTCCTCAGAGAGATGATTAAGAACCTTGAAGTTGACGCAACACTGCAGTAGTCTGGAGACTTTAATGCACAAGTCAACACTGGGTTTGTGTTGTTCGGGTAACATGTATCCCGTTTACACCGTCATGCTTCAAATGATCTGCAAGAAATAAAAACAAACACATTTTATAAGTCATCATGTATCAACAATACTGTTAAACATTTCAAATTAGAGTACTGTTGAATTTGTGTAGAAAACTATTTTAAACAGATATCACGTGGCAATCGCTAAGGAAGTCAGGCTGTCTACATGAAAAATGTTGAGAAAAACCAAATTTAAATACACCCTTTTTAATATAGGCATGTTTAAACAAATCTTCGTTAGTTTTTTAGTAGCACTACTATCAATATTATTAGTTCTGCAAGCAGAATAAAGGTTTAGCTTTTAAATAGATCTTAAACAACAAAACTGTGTTAAAGCAACTCAATTATGCTTATTGACCAAATACTTGACAAAGAAGCCCTTTGTCCTACTTGTCCGAATCTGTGTAAACGGGCCAGGATGGTTAAACTTGATAGTTTCAGCTGAAAATCAGAGACTTAGGGAAAGTGTACAGTTTAACTTTGGGGCAATAAATGAGCCACCTTTTCACTGCTCATATCAGCTCATGATATTACTGTAATTGAAAGAAAGTAACGTGTAGTAACAAAGCATTTTGATAACACTGACATATTTAGTGTCTCATGTCATGACTTAATAGAGCTAATAGTGATTCAGACACATTCTGAAACCTTTGGGGACACAAGCATTACTTACAGGTACATTTCAGAAGATACATGACATGTCACACTATTGCACAACAGTTTTGGGGGGGTTTCTTGCATTAAGCAGTCACACGTAAGCATGTATTATCAAAGACTCACTGGAGTTCCTCTTTTAGCCTCTTGAGTTTATCTGAGAGCCTACAGTTCTTCACTTCCATGGGAGCACTCGGTATAAACCAGGCTGCAATGAACTTGCATATGACAACAACATGCTGCAAGCAGAGGGTACATGGTTAGGAAGTGGATCTCATTTTATAAACAAACAAACAAACTAACTAACTAAAAAAAAAAACGTAATTTATTATTTAATTAAAAAAGGAGGTTATGGGTTATTTCATACACCTTGGTTTTGTTACAGCCCGAGTCTAAGCTCTGAAAACTTTTTCAAAGCTGTCAAAGTTAGAAAATCATTGTGTTGAATACATTGTAGTTAGGAAGAAGTAGCATCCCAATGCAAACTCAAAGACAGACTTGAAACTTGCAACAACCTTTAATTTAAGGTGTATAATAATCCATAGAAGATGGGAACTTACACAGGGAGCACAGCTGAAGCAAATCATAGATAGAAAACCAAAGTACAACACACTGGGTAACAGACTATCACAATAAAACAGGAAATGTTGTCAACACTATGACATACAGACTTGATAGAGGGGCAGCAGAAACACATTGTAACAAACACAGAGATCACAAATATGGGTGACTAACTGGGGGAACAAAGGGATGAAGAAAGATAGTAAGTAAGAATTATAAAACCAAGAATAAAAATCAGAATGTAACAGAAAATGCAAAAGATATTTATCAGTCAAATAAATATACAAAGAGAGGCCAACAAAAGTATAAAATTCTCCCAAACTTAAAGGATGACAAAACCCAAAAACCTTAATAATTAATAGTTACAAGTACCAAATCCTGGACCCAAAACCCAGAGATTGTAACAGAATGCTAAAAAACTGCTCAGGAAAGAGGTGAATGTGTGAATGTAGTGCCGTGCTTTGTAAAAGTCCAAAGGTCTTACCTCAAACAAGATGACGAACGCAAAGCGCGCAGCTAAAATGATCCAGAACTGATGGGTATGAGTGTAGTCATCTTTGCTCCTGTAGTCCTTATATCTGTCAAAAGGAACATACTAGATTTTGATCAGATGTTTTATTTATTTATTTATTTTTAACTCAAAAACTTAATCTGTAAGAGAAAACTAAAGGAAAACAAACCTGCACAAGAAAGGCTCTTCACCAGGAGGGATGTTCTCGCTGTATTTATATGAACCATTCACACGAAGAAATGGGGCAATGGAGAGAGTGTTGTTGATGTAACCCACCATACAACTTGAACATGAGAAAAAGAAAAACATAAAAGAAAGCCATATAACCATATAAGCCATACAGCCAATTGCAAAATGTATAGAATTTCGAGAGGAATGCACTTCTCACTCAGTATCTGGTGCAGCTGTGCCTAGGGCACACGGGCCGTAGTGATAACGGTACACAAGTCGGGGGATGAAGTCCGAGGATACACCAATGACCAGCCCATTGACAATGACTGCTAAGACACCAATAGCCTCTAGTATATCTAGCCACACACCTAAGGAGAAGCAGCAGTGTTACTAATGCTCAACATGCTAACAAGACCCACAGTGTCCTGCCTTTTCACAACAGTTCTCACCAATATTGTTGGTTTTCTTGGGAACCATCCTCCGCTCGAGAGTGACCATCTTAATGGCATCCAGACGTATCTCTATGACATTATTGATGAAGGCCAACAGAGGAGCGAGAGGAAAGGCTGCCACAAACAGGGTGGTAAAGCTGAACTGGATCACTGAGAACAGAAAGTAAAGATCAATTTTATTTTTTTCCCAATATTAGTTTATCCTTTACTGTTGCTGTTGAAGCATGACACTGAGCACATACCCATTTCCAAAAACTCTCTGAACAGGCTAAATGAGTCGACATCATTTAGGCGGTAGTTGCTTAGCCAGTCTCGGAGCTTGCAGTTTTCACAAAGTTCATCCCCATCTTTAGTGTCTGAGTCATCTTTCAGATAGCAGTGAGCACATTTCCTCTGTAGTTTCTGGGTTCTTTTTCCTTTCCACAACCGGCATAACCAGCTAATTCAAACAAACCGCTTATGTCAGCACAGATACAAGGTTGAGGCATATGTACAAGTTTGTATGAGATTACAAAGCTCTTTTATACTTACGGTCCAGTGAACTCAAAGACATTGCTGATGGTTTGCTTTAGTACCATGATAATGGTCATTTGGATAAACAGGTCGGTCAGACAACCAGTAGGGTGACACTGCACGAAAAAGTTTAAAATAAAGTCAGAAAGTTTATGTAAAACATCACAAAAATAATAATACATTTGTGTTTCTAAGTGTGGACCGAGCCATACTCACTTCCTCAAGTCTCCAACGGCCTGCAATTTTTACATAATTCCCAGGACGGCCATTTATCCTGTAAATATATATGTATCATTAAAATGTGAATTATTAGTCAGATAAGTCCAAATGATCAAAGACATACAGCATGTTTGAAAAGGTAGAACAATGAGATTTATAGAGAACTGAGCAAAAATCTTGAGCCATCCTTCAATTCTTTGAAGAATTTGATAGAAAAAGGGGGATTTAATGAAACATCTGGAAACGCATAGGGTTTGTACCACTCTAACAAGCTGTAAAGTCAATATCTGGTATGACCACTTTTATTCTTTATTTATTCTTTACTTTTATTCTTTGTTTTATTCTCATTCTTTATTCTTTACTTTTATTCTTGTTATTTCTTTAAATAGCTTTCAGGAATAGTTCTCCAGGCTTCTTGGCTGCCTTTTGTTTCATTCTCTGTCAAGATGATCCCACACTGCTTCAATAATGTTGAGGTCCAGGCTCTGAGGAGGACTGAAAAATGAAGATGCTGCAAATCAGCACAACCATAAATTTTGAAAGGCATTCAGACAGCAGTTCTTACCTGCCAAGAATGAAGGCCGCATAAAACAGTGAGGTGAAATAGGTGAAGAACTGGAAGGTGAACATTTTGACTGTGAAGCTCTTTTCAGTGGAAGCAAACGACCTTATCTCCTCTGGTGAAGAGACAGAAGTCGTGTTAGTGTACGTCAGCATGCATGCATCTCACTGTTTGGCCAATAGATGGCACAATCGCACATCCTACAAAAGAGCCACATCAATTTTCTCTGATTGTATCTACTTGCTGCAAAAGCGTGACTGATAATGTTTGATCCCTGCATGCCTGTGTGTACATGCACATGTGTGTGCATTTGTGAGCCTCATCACACCAAAACAAGGGCAGCTGCAGAAACACTATCGCAAAAGTGTTTTGATTTCTTGGAATGTGGCTTCTCTTGGTGTGCAGATTTTATCAACATCACCAGGTAGTGCATCAGATAGCTGAAACAATCTTTCCTTCAAAAATGGAAACAAGAATGGGAAAGAATTATATGCTTCTGGAGTTATTCATTTAAAAAAAAATCCCATTAGCCGCTTGAATTTCAAAATTTTCCGATAGGACCTTCATTTCCATGTTAGAAAATTGTTGTTTTACTGCAGAATTTCAACCATTGGTTAACTGTCAGAGATTTACTTTTAATGTATGTGCTTTTGTAAAGAAGCACAAGTACATAAAAGAGCTTAATTGATTCAAGTAAAACAAGAATACTGCAAAGACACATTACCTTTTAGATACTGTGACACATATAACTAGGTTCATACAGTTAACATTCATCTACTGTCAATTTATTCCTGTGCAAGTCAGTGAAATTCATGTATTCACTGCATAAAGACTCCACTACCCTTGGCTCAGCTTTTCTATGCCCACACCCTGTCATCAGTTTATTACGGTGATGATGATGATGATGATGATAATGATAATGATGATGATCATTATTAGTAGTAGTAGTAGTATTTAAGAGGCCATCACACAGAGACACATAACCATTCACCATCACACCAGCAGACAATTCAAACTCAAGCCTTCTTGCTGCAAGGCAACCAATGCATCATTCTGCTGCCAAGCTGTTTGTTATATTGCCTAGCTCATGTAACTAAATTAACAGCACTGTAAAGCTAAAATATTTCTAAGGTTAGCCAGAGTTTTTTGTGTTCTGCTCGCTCCAAATTCAGAAGAAAATTAGGTGCATTAAACATACCCATGTCACAGAGCTTCCTGGCCACAATCCAATTTACCTGCAAAAAAAAAGGCAAAAGTATGATAATGGTCACAGATAGCATCATTAAACACATAAAGAGATGTACTTTAAGACATCTGTGTACCCGTGTCATGATAGTGATGATGAAGTAATGGAGGAAACCCCCGAGCACCATCACAGATATGTTGGAGTGGTGGCTTAAAGATTTCAATTTGTACTTTGCCAAAAAATCTGCTGCAATCACCCTGAACACCACCACAGCACTCGTTAGGCTGATGATCACTAATATCTGTAGAAACACAAAGACACTAAGTTGGGTCACCATACTTTTCCGATTAACAACATCATTTTTCTTTCCAAAACGTTCAAACCAGCCTGACTCTTATGTTAAGCAGTACATTATTAAATCATTATTAATCCTTATTAAATGCATTTAGACAAAGAGAAGAAAAGATATCCTACCATAATTGTTACACAGATAAAAATCAGACTGCTGGTCCAATAGGAGTGCTTAAATTTTTTTGGTTCACAGTTGACATCATTCACAAGTTCCAGGATCAGTTCCTCCTGTAGTTTGATTTGAAAAGCAAAAAAACACATCCTTACACATACATCCATGAAAAGTAATAAACACTGTATTGGTGGATAATACTGTCAAATACCTCTTCCTCACTCCAATCAGACACTTTCCATTCACACACATAGGTAGCACGATGTCTCTTCCAGAACTCCAAAAACAGTGTTGCTGTGAAAAACAGGAGTTTCTGTGAGATTTATAGAGCATTTTATGCACCAAATAGTTGCACCAATTAACAGTGACTGTTCTTGATCACCACATGTTAATAACCTCTGCCAACGTTGGGAATATTTTAGGTGTTTGTCTGTTTTAAATATAACTTTGAGTGGAAAATATGTCAGTGTTGGCCTGCTTTTAATTTGAGGTTGAAAAGCGTATTATTATTTCTTATTTGACCTCTGCCAGCTGTCTGTGACATAGTATTTGTGAAATGGTTTCTGTAGTAATCCTTAGTTTTTGCTGTTGTTGTTTTTCGTTTCCATGTCCCTCCTGGGTTTCCCCTGTCTGTGTTTTTGTTTGTCTGTTTGAGTTTTACTTTCAATTCTTTCTACTTTTTGAAGGCTGTTCAAGTAGTTTCGGTGTATTTACTGGCCCGCTTTGTTCCTTTTCTCACTCTCTTTATTCTTTTCCTGATTGAGCTGCCCCATGCCACATTATCCCTCACCCAGTGTGTGTGTGTGTCTGTTTATGTGTGTCGGCTCTATTAAGCATGATTCTTACTTATCCAGCCAAGCCTAATAAAGGTGTCAGTATTACAAAGACGGTTCACGTGGTAGAGAGCAGGTTATGTTTGAGATTCGAGATCAACAGGTTTGAACAAAGCACAGTGACCAGTCAGCTCTCTGCAAAATATCAACAGATCTTAGCATTCATGTGAGATCTGTGGCTCCCTCTGTGAGTAAGATGGTCAAAACTTTTTATAAATTGCATCTGTCAATAAAAAGCATCAGTAAGAACGATAAAATCTAAGAAGTAATTACTTCAATTTCCTTTTCCAAGTGACTGCAAAGTCATTGACACTTTCAGTGGTCTATACAGAGGGTCTATAAAGAGGGTACTAAAACAATTTATACTTGTGAACCTTTGATCAAATATTCACATAGATTTAACCTACTTTGAATTCTGTTTTTATATTCAATCTTTACTCTCCGACAATAAAACTACCTTAAAGACATTTAAACATTAACTGGAGGGAAGAACAACTCTAATCCATCAGATTTTTCTATCTCTGTTAAGTTACTCAGTATGCATTTTTGCCAACTTTCCTTCCAAGCTTCAAATAAGCTAAACATTATAATATACTAGGTCTTTTCCAGTTTTCCTGGCCACACTTAAAGTGCACACACATTCACTTTTATTTTCCCTTTAAACTCATAACAGAGTTCTCCATGTTTGTGATTGGCCAGATACTACCAACACCAGCAATTAATTCAGTGATAAGCTATCAAGTTGCTAATTACCTTTGTGTGACTATACAGCCTGATTATATGGAACGCCAGGACTGCCATAATGAATTAATTAAATACACCATTAAATAATTAATTAAATGTGGCAATAATTAATTAAAATTGGAATTAATTAATTAAATAAATAGTTATGACACATGTAATTAATTAATTATTGACACATTTAATTAATTATTTATGTATTTCACATTTTAATTAATTATTGACACATTTAATTAATTAATTATTGACACATTTAATTAATTATTTATGTATTTCACATTTTAATTAATTATTGACACATTTCATTAATTATTGACACATTTAATTAATTATTTAATGATATATTTATTTATTTCATTTTGGCAGTCCTGACGCCTGGCTCTCATCATGAAATAATTTTATCTGTCAGCCTCACCCATCAAACTCAGGGGGCGGGGTTAACGCTGATCGAGTCAAAACCATTGCTTTGGCCTGGTGGCCATTGTTTCTAGCACACAACAACCGGCATGTGGAAGCTAACAGAACTGAGCTTTGAAAAACCCTGTTTGTGTGTTACCAAATACCGTTTTAATATTTTTTTAGCCGAGAATGTAGTGGTTTAATCTTCATGTGTCTGGTCGGTTTGTCAAGATACAGCCTCTTTGCAAAAGTGTTTCGATGATTTCGGAGATGTCTGCCCAGTCTCACGGCAAAGCGTGGGATAGACCCGCTCGCCTCGCAAGCAATCCCACCGACAAAGCGCAGGCCCCGGTACACAGCTGTAGTAACCCCCGCTGACTTCTTTTACTGAGGTTATATTTATCGATGTTTTATTTCCTGATGTTCTTATGTGTCCTACGTGTTTCAGTCGCCAATTCTGAATTATAACTAACATTAAAAACATGTTTAAGGAGGAGAGAGAGCAAATAAATCTGTTTAACATCTGATCTTTGGGTTTTTGTTCAGTAATCAGCGTGACCTGTGTATAAACACATAAAAGAGATAACGTTGGTGTTTCCGTCATGTAGTAACTGCTGGCTTTAACTGTACAAAGGTTGTTCGACACTATGAAACACATACAGACTTCATGATGTTCGGCTAATATTTTTATTGTGAATATTAATCATGCTGACCTCGCTCTGTACACCACGCAGCGAGGTCAGCATATCCACGATATCCTCAGCTCCATGAGTTAACACAAAGTTTCCCAGCTGACTATCTAACTGCCAACTATTCCAGAGACGTGAAAATATACAGCATAAAGAAAAGTGTAAGAGACTCAGCAGCAGATTAGAATAACAGTTATACATTTAATAAATCACCAAATGAATCCAAGAAACGAGCAAACCTGTTCCGACAATTTGAATTTGTATTCCCTCAGCTGCAGACTCGCTGCTGTTTAAATGTTTGAAAAGGAAGATTAGATATAAAAAACGTCAAACATAGACTCAGTCTGCCTTCACATTTGATATGAGGCCAGCACGTATAGTGGCCTCAGCAGGCTATTACTGAAATACACGTGCTATATCATAAACTATGATATAAACAGGGAGGTCCTATTAACATGTTTAGTTTTAAAGGACACCTTCCTGCCTTTAGTCTCATTCATGAGCAGTATTAGTTTTCTTCTAACATCCAGAAGTCTGCACAATGTGTTTCATAGTTTGTAACAAGCCTTTGACAGGTAAACATAACATGACCGAAAAAGCAAAAAAAAAGAAAAAAAAAGAGAGAGAGTGTTGACATAAGAAGAGAAAATTCTCTCAATTATGGAGACAGACAAATGGTTCATTTATGTTTGATGTGTGTTTATTCCTCCCTAAATATCGTCGGTGAAGTTCGCCATGCATGTCAGATTTTCCTGCGCATTTTTATACCTCTGCCAACAGAGAGAGGAAAAAAATCACATTCTAACAGACAGCTGGTGCTTAGAATACAGTTGAATAACTATTAAAAAACAGATGATATTTAGATGATAGTTCAGTCTAACACATGTGCCAGTGAACCATTAAACGTCTGTGAAACTATGCAGTTATGAAACGTAACTTTAACCTCAGCCAAACCGATTTGCTCAGTTGTAAATAAAACAGCGAAGTAAACGTGACCCGACAGACAGAACCTGAGTGAATGAAGTCCAGCGTTTAACCACTGAGAGCTAAAACTCAGCTGAGGTTTGAAAGCTGTGTGCCGGTGATTGGACATCAGCCGCTGATGAAGCTGGTTCGCCTAGAAAGTGCTCTGTAAGGAAACGAGCTCCAGCAGCTCTGCGCTCGGGGAAAACACTATATTTACTTATCTTGTGCAGAAAAATGCGCTGACATTGCGTTATATCGAGCACCGGCTGCCCAGTTAAACTGTGACTATCACCAGGTAACTAGGCGTGTTTCTTGAATTAGCAGCAGGTGTTAAACAGCTGACAGATGAGGAGGAGGATGCATGCAGGTAAACTGAGGGTCTGTTGAGCTGATCGCTGGTTTCGTGAGAAAAATGTCAGCTCGTTCTTTATGTTACAGAAGCACAGAGACACAAGACCAGGCGGAAAGAGACGATCGTTCGGTGAAAATGAGAATCTGCGAATGCAACATGTGGAACACGGAGAGTGGAATATGTAAACAAACCGGTTAACGTAACCCCCTCGGTGCACTCTGCATGCTAACTGTTAGCAGAGCTAGTGAAATCTCTGAAAACATCTGAGCACTTTTGCAAACATGTTCTATGTTGACAACCTGACCAGACATACGTCGCGACATTCGCGGCTAAAACACTGTTAAAAGTGTAGCTGGTGACAGAAAAACGGGGTATTTTAAAACTACACCACCACCATTGCTGCTTGTGATTTGATCTGCATTCTGGGATAACTGGCTGCCCCAAGTCTACACAAGCAATCGATTTTCTAGGATCGACCTGTTTTGACTTACTTTGTACGGCAACCAATCAAATGTTAGAGAAGCTGCATGGGCAGCGTTAACCCCGCCCCCTGAGTTTGATGGGTGAGGCTGACAGATAAAATTATTTCATGACGAGAGCCAGGCGTCAGGACTGCCAAAATGAAATAAATAAATATATCATTAAATAATTAATTAAATGTGTCAATAATTAATTAAATGTGTCAATAATTAATTAAAATGTGAAATACATAAATAATTAATTAAATGTGTCAATAATTAATTAATTACATGTGTCAATAATTAATTAAAATGTGAAATACATAAATAATTAATTAAATGTGTCAATAATTAATTAATTACATGTGTCATAACTATTTATTTAATTAATTAATTCCAATTTTAATTAATTATTGCCACATTTAATTAATTATTTAATGGTGTATTTAATTAATTCATTATGGCAGTCCTGGCGTTCCATATGATTAAAGATGTTAGTTTAAGTGAAGCTAGATAATGGAAAGGTGTGTTGAACTTGCTTCACAGTGTAATACACACTGTGTGTAGCTCACTGGAAGTATTTTTTGTTGTTGTTTTTATTGGATTATTCTGCCTCTTCCTATATGCAGTGCCTTTTATTTGATTGTGAATTAAAGTCTTCTTTTATGAACAATTCATTTGAACACTTAGACACGAGTCTCAGCTTTTGTGTTAGTAGCTGAGTCCACCTTAACAACTTTTACATAAACAGGACAGTTTCAAGGTTGAACTAACTTGAATGTGAACTACTGTTGAAAGAGGTTTAGTTTACAAAATCTTTACTTAAAAATAAAAAGAATGTCTGAAAACTCTAGCTATTCTCTATGTCAGTTGTCTTATGATAAACTCCTTATATCTACCTATAAACTGTCATATTCTATTATTTCAGCTTTTGAAGTGTTTTTCAATGAAAAATTGTGCATTACTTTTCTTTGATTTAGTTTTGGATTGTGTGTGAAAAGTGACCTTCATTCAGCATAATCCAAATAATATCATGTCTCACTTCCTTTTGCCCTTTCCCACCCCTCCCTACAAACCAGTTCTAGCTCATTCTCTTCAAATCCTGTGCTACTTAACACCCCTGAAGCATGATCGGATAAATCCTTAGCTTAAACATTAGAATTTAATATTAGATGAAGTGTGATTACAGACTCTAAGCATCTATAAAAACATATAGATACTAAAAGCAGAACAGTGAAAAGCATTTATATGTTCATATAGATGAATGCTCGACCACCCCCATGGCCAGATGGCCTGCGCTGATTAAGATATGAGTAGCCAGGGAGAGTAGGTTCAGTGATGTGGCATCTCTTGGCAGTGCATGTCTGAGCAATCATAAAAAGACTGGCATTTGAATGAAATAGATCTGAGGCTGATGAAAGACTTGTCTGTACAAAATGTCCTGTATGTTCAAGCAAATTAAAAAAAAACATAATTGCATTCTTATTTTCTATTATTAAAAGATCCTATTGCATGATTGTGTCTATCTCAAATATGGATGTGAATATTGACAAACTCACCCCATATTGCCATGAACATCGCAAAGAACACTGTCCCTTCGTTGTCAAACAGTAAGGTCACCTGTAAATAGAAAAAAAGCCATAGTAAGCGGTGAATGTACAATCACATTGTTAATCTATTTCGCAATAAATGTAATGATGTAAAATGATTTACCTTGGTATAAATGCAGGTGTCATTGAGCTTCCACTCTTTGCAACCCTTGTCACAAAGTGGACACATGGTTGTGTTGGAGTTGCAAACCTCATTTCTAAAAGATTTAAAGTTTAAGTCATTACAAAGGAAAGATGTACTGTATGAGGATACAGCCAGAAACTTACAGGAGGGGTGAGTGTTTGTAGTAGGAGATGCCATAGAGGAAGATAATGATCCCGATGATAGCAGGTGGGATTAGGAGAAATGTGTACCAGCCCAGCCACAGAAAGTACAAGGCCACTTTTTCTCCAAAGTAGTTCCTGACACAATAAAACACAGACAGATAGAAAAAAAAATACATTTATGTCTTGATGCATGCTCAATCATCCAGGTAAGTAAATCTCAAAAAGTTGATTCTGTTCGTCTGGACATAGCATTTTCAATGGGACAAGCGTTTCTCACTCATCCAAGTGACTTCTTTAGTCTCAGCTGAGTGCAGGTACCCCCAACCTTATAAACAGTATATTTTGCACAATGACTGAAAATAGCCCAGTGAATAAACAATGGACTGTGAGGTCAGTTCCTTATTATTAATATGTAAATTGTCATGACAATTGATCAACATGTCACGGACCCGGTTCCAGGGACTCGGGGTCTGCAGTGTGGACTATGATGATGATGATGATGATTATTATTATTATTATTATTATTATTATTATTATTATTATATGGTTGTACTCTGTTCTGCTGCTTTTCCTGCACTCCATGTTTGTGTTTTGGAAGGTGTGTGTGTGTGTTTGTGGGCGCGGTCGTGACAGGCACCTTCAGGCCTGGTGGGTGTGGCCCTGCCAGTTGACCGGTCACACCCGAGGATCTCCACACACACCTGGCACCGATCGAGCCTCGTCAGAGGAGCTACAAAACAGTGTGGCTGAGAACTTCTCGACGCTGGATCGTTGAGTGACTACCCGTCAGTGTTCCCAGCAAAATCAGTGAGTTCTAGTCTGTCACTTCGTAGTTGTGTGTTACCGGCTGCCTCTGTGGATTTTCCAGCAGGAGTGCGGGAACGGGAGAGCAGCGAGCACAAGTTTCACGGGAGCAGAGACACGGATCACGAGCACTGGGAAGGAGACGCGTCACGGGAGTTGGAAACACACGGGGATTCATTATTGTGTACTATTTACTTCACTGTAAATAAACGCACTGTTTGCACCGCAGAGTCCTGCATCTTGGGTCCTCCTTCCCCACACACCCACGGTCTGCCACACAGACCGTGACACAACAACCACTGATCAAAGCCAATGGGTTTACCACGGGTTCCCCAGTTTCACCCATCATCGCTAACTTGTACATGAAGGAAGTGGAAAAGAGGGCCTTGTTATCCTACCCGGGAACACACTGGTTCAGATATGTGGATGACACCTAGGTGAAAATCAAATCTCAGGACGTACCACAATTCATGGATCACAGTAACTCAGTGGACCAACACTTAAAATTCACCAGGGAGGATATGAAAAGTAGCAAGTTAGCCTTCTTAGACTGTGAGATTTCCATCAGTAATGGGGGACATCTAAAAGCTGATGTGTACCCCAAATCTATGCAGTATTTAAGGTTTGACTCTCATCATCGACTGGAGCATAAACTGGGTGTCATCAGGACGCTACAACACAGAGCGAACACCATCTCCACAGACACAGCGGCCAGGGAAGCAGAAGAACATCACATTAAGAAGGCTCTGAGTAAATGTGGTTATCCCAGCTGGACATTTATCAAAGCTGGGAAGGCACCTAAAGAAATCTCCAGCCTAACCAAGAAAGAAGGACAACTCCTGCCTAAGCAAAAACCCTTAGTGATCCCCCTATGTGTCAGGAGTATCAGAACTGTTGAGATGCATTTTTTCTAAACACAGAGTCTGTGTGGCTTATAAACCCCTAAACACACCAATATTGAACTATTGGATCAGGTCCCCGGACACAAATAGACTAACATAGTGTACGCTGTTAAGTGCCAGGAGGATTGCCAGGATTTATACATCAGGGAAACCAAACAACCTCTGGCGAAGCGGATGGTACAACACAGAAGAGCAACCTTGTCAGGCCAGGACTCCGCAGTCTATTTACACCTACAGGCCAGTGGACACTCTTTCATTGATGAGGATGTACACATCCTGGACAGGGAGGAATGTTGGTTTGAGCGGGGAGTCAGACTAGCTGGGCAGCAGACTGATTTACGTGAAAAGGGAACGACCATCTCTGAATCGAAGAGGGGGCCTAAGGGTACATCTTTCACCATCTTACAATGCTGTCATTGCAGCCATTCCCCAACTCTCTGTGAATGGTACTTGTGGCCATTGATCAGTGGCCATTGATCAGTGGCCACTGATCAGTGGTTGTTGATCAATGGTCATGACAATTTGCACACTAATGATCAAGGAACTGACCTCCCAGCCCATTGTTCATTAAGTGGTCTAGTTTTAGTTATTGTGCAAATGTACTGTTTATAAGGTTGGGCAAACCTGCGGTCAGCAGACTGAAGAAGTCACTTGGATGAGTGAGAAACGTTTCTCCCATCAAAAACGCTATGTCCAGAAGAACAGAATCAACGTTTTGGAATATACATTTATCATTTCTTCTGAAACAAATGTGGATAAAAATGTTCACTTCACAGTAACACATTTCTTAACAATTCTATGCATTACTGATATAGGACAGACTTTCTTTATAATAACTCCTCACTGTATTTATCTACTTTACTGGCAAACTTTATGTCAGTGTACAGTTTATGCTATGCATAACATAACACGATATAACATGCACTGTGTATAGTTCTGATAATACACAGTGGTAAGAATAGTCAGCATGACATATTTTTACTGCAAGGAAGACATAATTCACTTTTGCACCACAGCTGAACTCCACTGACATTAGTGGTCCCTTTATGTCACTAACAGGTCAAAGCTTTAGTGATTCTAGCATTTAGCATTTCCAATTACTTCCAGTGTTGTGTGTGTGTTTGTGTGTGTGTGTGTGTGTGTGTGTGTGTGTGTGTGTGTGTGTGTGTGTGTGTGTGTGTGTGTGTGTGTGTGTTTATTAGAAAATACACTGAACTCCAACACCTTAGTAAACCTTGAACCAGGTAAACTGCAGGATGCTAGCAACAACTCGCTGAGATTAGCATCCTTGCCATGCAGCTAAGCCTCACTTAGTTAATGAAGTGGCTGTAGATTCTTTAAGTGTAGAGTCCTGTCTTCAAATGCATGTGTTCTTGCCAAATGGCATTTAAAATAATTACAGTCCTGAGAGAAACAAGTACTGCAGTGATGTTCTGTCTCAGAGGTTAGCTGATTAGCTTATGGTGCAACACATAAGTGAAAAATCCTTTGAAAAGCAGATACAAGCATCAAAACGTGCACGTTTGTAACTTTAGAGCTATTCATTTGGAAAAATCACATGACCAATTTTAGGCTCAAATTACCGATTTACCACAGAATTTCAACCACTGGTGAATTGTCAGATGTTTTACTGTTACTGGATATGCTTCTGAGCAGGTAAAGAAGTAAGTTAAAGTTATTTTCAGAATTTTTCTTTGTTTCAAACAAAACAAAAGAACTGAAGTGCCACATAATATGTTATAAGTTAAAGGATAATCCTTTAACTCTTGTAGTACTTTAATGCAACTCACTTCAGGCAGAGCATTCTCATTCCAGACGTTGGTTCAGGCATTCAATATTCATCAGGTGCTAAATTATTCTCGTGCAATTTCATAAAATTCATGTATTGCGTGCATAAAGTCTCCTTGATTCTTGGCTCAGTTCTCCCATTCGCGCACCCTACCATCAATTTTTTTAAAATTATTAACAAGCTAACATAGAAAGACAGATGACCATTTACCGTTGCACCAACAGACATCTTAGTGACCAGTTAATCTGATTAGCAGGTATCTGGACAGTGCCAGAACCACTGCACAAATGAATTGTAATTTATAGAGGCACTTTTTACACTTTTTGCAAGCTGCATCCACAGATACTTTTTTAATACTCTTGCTCACACACACACAAACCCAGATAGATCCATAAGGGGCTAGCCCAGGTTTAGTATCTTTCCCAAGGACACTTCAACATACAGATGAAAGAGCTGGGGATCAAACAACCGACCATCATAAATAACAAGATTTTAGGGGGATCATTTTAGGGGTTGAGAACTGAGTAACCAGTGAGAAGAATAAGAGGTCCATCCATAATACTCGACTGAAACAGTATTACTTCTGCAACTACACCCCATATCATACTGCACCCACATGGATGAACATTAGGATCATTCAAATAAGGCACATATTATGGTGCACCCATCAACTATTTCCCTGTAATATTAACTTATCTGTTGCACTATTATTATAAGAGCTAAATAAATTCTGAAATTGTATCTGTAATACCAACTGACAAAGAAGCTAAAAATGTTTACTAAGGGTTGTTAAATGTATAAAAGATATCATATAGACAAAACTGCTGCTGTGACACGTGGTTTATGTTTTAGATACACCTGAATCTAAAGACAGAGACATCTCTGCTCTCTTCTAACTCAAAACTCCACGAATTACTGTACATTATTTTAAAATCATGGCTCCAAACAACAGATTCATCATGTTCATGACATGTTTGCTGTTGTCTTGTTTGGAAACCAATTATGCTGCAATAACTGGAACAGTATAGAGTGCAGAATAATAAATAGGCTGTTATGCTGCAGTCCAAACCTGACAGCAGTTATGGGTTGCCCTTGGAGACAGGCTGTCCACCGTGCCCATCCCGCCTTCAGTTCTCTCTGTTTCTTTTTCTGAAAGCAGAAACACACAAAATCAAAGCAAATCAGCAACATGTAGAAAATCTTTCTGCAAGCTGCTTAACAAAACACACAGTTACACTGAGAACAGAAGCTTTCTTGTGTGAATATGTAATCTGCTGGCTTTTTAAAAAACAGATTTCAACAATTAAGGGCTTCTAAAACCAACTCGACCTTACAAGTTCAAAGCTGAAACTGTAAGATACTTTATCTAACATACATGTGCTTGTAAAGGCGACACAACAGACTGTGGCTCATGTCCGTGCTTACACAGTAACATGTAGTATTCATCAGCAATCATGTACACGCACATACCCAATTATTCTCGGTATTAGATGACTCACAGCATTAACATGACTCGCAGTGTCTCTGCCAACAAATACTTTTTTTTTGGCACCACTATTCTGTTTTGAGAGGCCATTGCCAAGTTTCAGTTCATTAAGCTTTTGAGAAAACCTCAACACCTAAGCAGCCATGTGAAAGGCAATGGTTTAACAGTTTTTAGTGTCACTATCTTAAGCGTAGGAATGTGTGGACCCACATAGAGAAACAATGGCAAATACTGATTTATGTGATCATTCTTATCTGACTTCTTATCATTGTTACTCCTACGGTGACTGCTTTTATTCTTGGCTATCATTATCACTCTCCATGGATGTGATTTCTGAAGAGGAAGAAGACCATTTCTTTTCTTTCTTTTTTATACTGTAAAGCAATCAGCAGCCCTCATTCTTCCCATGTCTATACTGATCATGTCACTTTTGTCATAGTACTTCATATACAAGGATAAGACTTAAAACCCAGAATTAAAAACAAACAAACAAAACATTTCACCTCATGTAGACAGAACTTGGTCTCAAAAACCTTCATCTTTATGAGCTCCCGTAGATTTTCTGTGCAGATTAAAAGGTAAAGAGAATAATAATAAAAATATTCAGGGTCTGGTTAAATGCAAAGGATCGGGGTTGTAAATAATTCTGTCTCACCTCCTGAATGAATTCTGGTGTGACCTAAGATGAAGTGGACAATCCGTATCCTGAAACAAGGACAAGAATCACTCATGCAGCTGATCATAAAGTACAAATGTCATTAGATTAGTGCATCTTTATTGATTCTTTAAAAAAAATGCATTTTAAAGAGACAACTAGGCATTCCACTTTCATAAAAACACAAAGGCGAAGACCTAATCTAAATACCACATGGTTAGAAAAATTTGGAAATAAATTGCTTGAGAACAAGTCCTTTGTAATGATAACACAACACAGTGCAAATAAACACTGGGATGCTTTAAGTGTCAGAAAACAGCAGCAAGGAATGTTTAAAATGCCAAAAATAGTTTCAGTGGCCTTGTTTACCTCGTACTGAGAGACACTGCGCTCTGATCTGAGCTCCAGTTGCAGGCATCGGACACCTTGAGCAGATACCTGTACTTCTCAAAGATTTCCTTGGGCGCTTGAATCCCATAGAAGACGTGATTATCATCTATGATTTTCTAACAGAAGGAAATTAAGATGAATGACTGTATGGATGAAATGTATATTTTATAGCAGAAATGTTAAGTGTACTATTAAACACCCACCGTGACTTTGAAGTTCTTTTTTTTTAGCTCTTCGATGTACTCAGTTTGCTTCTTGAAAGACTCTCTCTCCTGGTTATTAATCGTTTTGGCAACCAGGACGTAGTCATAAGAGAGTGGAGTGTGCTGAGTGACAAAAAACAATACGCCAAAATCAGACATTATATGCTCTAATATATGCATTAACATGGCCAGGACTGGAATTATAATTATATTAAACTATAACTGTGGACAATGGCTTACCACAGGCGGAAATGATTGCTGTTCATTGCCATTTTCTTTTACCACTCCCAGCAGCTCCAGCATCTCAATACTGGACTGAAGCATCAAAAACAATGAACAATGTTACATTATGAAATCACCCATGCTGATGTAAATACATTAAGTCGTGGTTTTAAAAATGGCATGAAAAGTATGTGGTAAAGACTTTTGTCACAACAGATGAGTTTCAGGAGGCCACTGTTTTGTGATACTGTGCTTGTGAAAGTAAGCAGGAAGGTTATCACCTCCAAAAGAATCCTGTCTAACGATAACACGGGGGCGTGACAATGAATGCCACTGCGCTGAGAAAGCAAAGCACAGAGAGCTAATCTAACCTGAATGAAAAGCATGGCGTGCTCATATAGTCTAGCAGTCAGTCCAAATCCATGCTTTCTTTAAGTCCTCAGGGGATTCTCTCACTGACACACGTACATCCACAAACAGTGAAGTCATGGCAGAGGCAGTAGCACCTGAACATCCTGATTCATACGCAGGGCAGATTAAAGCGTGAATATGTTCTGACCTCATCTGACTAACTTGATTTAAGTGAATCTGTAGTGGGTTTGATGTAATGACTGCTTGATGAAGCTATGTGCAGTCATGATAAACAGCAGGGCCGCTGATAACATAAATTCTGTTAAAGTGTGAGGCGGCCTCAGAGCATCTTCACTACGTAACGATTAAAAAAAACCCAGAACCATCATTATTATTCATGAATCGGATCACCTACCTGTCTGTTGTGGAGAGGCATGATGAGTCGGTACTGAATGAAGCAGTGACTTTCCGGTTACAATAAAGCTTCGATCACCATTCAGTGACACCAAAGCCTCAGCTCAGCGATTTCTCCAGCTATAAAATGATATGATGTCTCTTCAACAAGCAGTAGGCAACTTCCGGATTGCATCTAAGATGAACTGCGACGTTGTTTCACCAGCAGAGGTATGTATAAAAACCGACTCTACCTGTTGCTGATGTCACGCCATCTATCTTTACAGCCTCCACCTTCTTCTGTGATCACTCAGTCCAGGGGGAAATCCAACAAAAAACAAGACAGGAAAAAACACAGTGTGATACAGAATAACCCCAGAGACAAAGAACATACAGCCAGCCAGTTGAACTACCTCCTTTTCACTTGACAGATACGATGGAATGGCTTTCCTTCTTCTTCTTTTTTTTTGTTATGCCTCCTCCTTCTCTCCTATGAGCAAAGTACCATTTATCCACCGCTAGATGGAAGCAAACACACTGGCTGAAACCGCCTGTTAAACCCCCTGACTTGGCTGTGACTAAATCGTCCTACACACCATTGTCAGCACTGACTGTGACATTTACAAAATAAATAAATAAATAAAAATCTTACAAAATTTAAAAAAACATTTTGGAGTCTATAATGGAAGGACTAAGCAGGTTCGCTAACATTTACTAAAAAGGCAATACGGAAAAATAAAACAATAGGGGGAAGCACATTCATTCTAAATATTAGGACAAATATAGTTAAGTTCCCTGTTTAGAATGAGATCATTATATCTATGCACATGTGTTAAGCGGCACATTGTAATGGGCATCTTGTTTTGTTTGCTGGATATAATTGAATCTATTCCACCTATTTACAACAACCTGTCATCTTTACAGGTAGTACTAAAAGGCTTCAATGATTAGTATAGTCAATGTTCTGGTGTTTTTCATTGTGCTGGGGGTTTGAGATTCTCTGGATATACAGTCCTGTGCAAAAGACTTGAGGCACATTTTATTTCATTTTATTTTGGGAGGAAAAACAAGAAATGTGTGTAACCATTTATTGAAATGTGCAAATATAACTGGGTAATTACAGCATGTATAAGGCATAAACAGTTTATACAATTGTAACAAGCTTTGGTGCGACAACCTTTATTCTTCAACACAGCCTGAACTCTGTTAGGCAGCTTTATTATTGTTTCTTTAAGTAGTCTTCGGGAATAGTTCTCTGGGCTTCTTGAAACGTGTTCAAAGCTCTTTTTGGATACTGGGAACCTTTTGTTCCTTCCTCTGTGATCCCACACTGCTTCAGTGGTGTTGAGGTCTAGGGAGGCTGCTCTGTGTTTTTCTGTCCAGGCATGCTTTTACTGCATTGGGATCATTATGATGCTGTAAAATTAAACCATTGTCAGTCAGAAACATCCCAGATGGTACAACATGGTGAATCAAAATACGATTGTACTTTTCTAAATTTACAATTCCATAAATTTTGACAGGATCCCCAACACAGCTGGCTGAAATGGAGTCCCAGACTTCCACTGTGTTTTATAGATAGCTGTAGGCACTCACCATTGTAACTCTCTCCTGACATATTAATGATGACTTGAACTAAAACCTTCAAATTTGGATTCATGAGTCCATAAGATCTGTTAGCACTTCTTTTCAGTCCAGTTTAATTTATGTAATTTGGCATATCTCTGCCTTTACTCCATGTTTGCTTTCCTTAAGAATGACTTCTTAACAGCCATTGAGAGCATCTGTAATGAAGCTTCAGGGAACAATAAATGGACCAACCAGAGGGCCAGATCCACATCCCAGGTCCCGTGTAGGGTGTTGGCTGGATTTTTGTCCTGGTTATTGAGAGCATGACTTTCGGATACTGTTTGTTTGCTGATAGCTTTTGTTTTAGGTCTAGTTCTTCTGTAACTTAACAAATGAACAAACAATAGGCACTCCTCTAAAAATGATCAGGTTAAAGGAGTGAACTGCAAATGTGTGTGAATACAACCAATGTCCAAAGAAAAAAATCATTAGGAAGACTGAAGAACGACTGCACAAGACCACTTCAAAAATTCTTCAATAAAGCACTGTATTTGTGTGGTTTCTGATTTCTGTATTGATTTGGTTATATTATGTAGTGAACTTGATTTTAGATTTCTGGCTTACTTACTACCATTGTGTGGGACCTATTTTCAATGTTTATGAAAAAAAGTGATTTTTCAATCTCAGATTCCTTGCCTTTGGCTCATGTTCTGTGAAGAATATATCAAATAGCACATTTTCATTGACTTCACACCTCTAATTACTGTGTTTCACCTCAATGTACTTGCTATTCCTGCACAAGATTCCAACATTGTTATATTTAAAGTACCTGCACGTATTTGCTCCAGCATTCCTGCACGTTACCCTCTGTTTTACAGCAACCATTATCTATCTTCTCACACTCTATCCTAGCTGTAAATCAGGCATCAGACATAACAAATAAAATTGTTTTGTGGCTCCTTACCAATCAAGATTGTAAAAAAGAGTCTCTGCTCAAAGAACCTCAGAGATTTTAGTTCAGAAAGAAGATTTGGAAAATCACAAAGAAAGAGTTTCCAGAATAGAGTCCTTTCACCATTATTGGATGGGGCAGTGCAGACAGTAGAGAGAAAGGTGGAATGACACAAAGGAAATGGTCTGGGGTAGACTGAAACCCAGCCCCCTTCAGTAAGAGCTCTTACCTTCAGTTCATGGCTCACCTGCTCAACCAGGTGAGCAATCTAAGCCCTGTCAGAGTCTGACGGTGAGTTTAACGATGAGAATGAGACACGCCATCAGTTAAAAAACACAAACTGAATGGTCTGCTCGCAAAGAAATGAGTCATCCTGTATGACTGCTGATGTGGTGCAATCAGAGACAAAATAAAAGGGTGATTCCTCTTATCAAATCTCAGATAAGCTGGCACAAACTGGCTCTTTGTTCAGTGCGGCTGATACAGTTATATAGGTGGACGCAAACCTGTTCACCTGTGATGTTTTATTAGATAGTAAACATAATTGTTCAAGATTAACATGTTTTTTTATTATGATTATGATTATTTTTTTCAAAATTTTACCTTAAAAATGATAGACCTTTTATTCATAAATGGGCGACAACAGGGGTCAATATCAATCATGTGGTCTGCATCACTTAGAACTGAAATAAAGCTGGTTTTAGGGTTCTGTTGATTTAAAAACACAATAATCCACCCAATCCCCCTCCAATATACAGACACACAGTCACAGATACACACACACACATGGCTGTTGGTTCTCACAAGGATAGTAGAATGCAGATTTCTGTCCTCACAAAGAAAGCTAGACACAAACACACACACACACACAACATCCAGTGGCTGCTTTTCCCCTCCAGCACAACTATTTTGATGAGCACTTCCTTTACTGTTGTTCTTGCAGAGACACGTTTTTACAGCACAATCACCTACTGAAATCATTTTTAAGTCTCTATCAACAATTTATGTACACACTATTTTATATTTGTCACGTATGGAGGGTCATGTCACATAAAAACCTTATTAAAGCCAGTATGAGATTAAATCAACAGGATAGCCATGACTAAGCATACAATAAAATTGAATGACTAAACATTTGGCCTATCATAATTTGACTAATGTATGTATCTGATACTACAATTAGATTCTGTGTCACCTCAATGTATTTAAACCTGCCTGGTGTCATTACAGCTATACTTTATTGAGCTATGTTTTCATTCTGTTTTAATGATTTTGTGAGATGATGGGGATATGATTCCAGTCTGGATCTATTTCTGTGGCCCTCTTCTTAAACTTTAACTAAAGAAAAGGCAAAGTAACATGTCAAATGGGTGGTCCTCCGTGCCTTGTTATTAAGGAGGATTTTCATCATTAGTCTTGGAATCCTGGAAAGGCAACGCTCACCCAGGAAAACCCACATCTCAAGGAAGATAGGCGATATGAGGGCGGAGAAAAAGTGGTTGCGAAAATAAGCTGCTGTATTTCTGTACTCCACCACACCCCTAAGAGGAGGACATCATAATTACACCCACACAGGATTGTAGAACCACTTCAAGGGTGATGGAGGGGGTGGGGGCACTGCTACTAAATTTGACCCCAGTGTAAGAAGACTGGCTGGGGTGGATAGGAGGTGGAGTGAAAATGCTGCAGATAGTCTCTTTCCTGAACTCCACGCCAGAGAGGAAAAGACGTGCCAAACAAAGTCCTGCTCTAAACAAATCTAAGCAAATATATACAAACATCCACTGCTGAGGGGATTAGTTCCAGGAAATGTCTGCTCAACAAAGAAGTGAAAGTCTTATATTTCATACATATATATATATATAATCAAATTCAAATTTTATTTGTCACACACACACAACCATACACAGTATGACATGGGGGTGAAATGCTTGTAGCTGTACAATGCCCGACCATTAAATGACAGAAAAAAGGTTTTACAGTATTTACAATTTACAGGTTACTACAAAATTTACAAATTAACTTAGGAATTTACAGTAAAAAATGTGCAAACAGCAGAAAGAGATTATAAAGATTATAAATTATAGGAAATGTGTGGTGGTGTGTGTGGTGATGTGATGTGTGTGAGAGTCCAGTCTTATAGTGATGTGTGTGGGAGAGTCCAGTCCTACACCTGGTTCAGGGCCTGAATAGCCTGGGGGAAGAAGCTCCTCCTCATTCTCTCTGTTTTGGCCTTAAGGGAGCGGAAGCGCTTCCCAGACCTCAACAGTGAGAAGAGTCCATTGTTGGGATGGGAGAGGTCCATCATAACCTTCCTAGCTTTGGACTTGCACCGCTTGGTGTAGATGGACAGCAGGTCAGGGAGCTCTGATTGAATGATGCGTTCGGCTGAGCGCACCACCCTTTGCAGATCTCGTCTGTCCTGCTTGGTGCTGTTCCCAAACCAGGTGCAGATGTTTGCCGTCAGGATGCTCTCGATGGTGCAGGAGTAGAAGTTCTTGAGCACCTTCAGTGGCAGATGGAAGTCTCTAAGTCTTCTGAGGAAGAAGAGACGCTGACGGGCTTTCTCAACCAGGGTGTTGATGTGACAGGACCATGACAGGTCCTGAGTGATGTGGACACCCAGGTATCGGAAACTGTCCACTCTCTCCACTGGCGTGCCACTGATGATGAGGGGTTTGTAATTCCTCGCCTGCTTTGTAGTGAAGTCCACGATCAGCTCCTTAGTCTTGCCGATGTTTAGGAGGAGGTTATTCTCCTGGCACCAGTTCTCCAGGTTCCTAATCTCCTCCAGGTAGGCCGTCTCGATGTTGTCGGAGATCAGGCCCACAACAGCAGTGTCGTCAGCAAACTTGACAATGGAGGTGGTGTCTGATGTGGCTACACAGTCATAAGTGTACAGTGAGTACAGCAGGGGGCTTAAAACACAGCCCTGAGGCGCTCCAGTGCTGGGTGAGATGGAGGGGGAGACTTGTTTTCCCACCCTCACTGATTGGGGTCTGTCTGTGAGGAAGTTGAGGATCCACTGACACAGTGATGAGCTGAGTCCTAGATCCATCAACTTGGTGAAAAGCTTAGAGGGAATTATTGTGTTGAATGCTGAACTGTAGTCCACGAACAGCATCCTAACATAATTCCCTCTGCCAGTGTCCAGGTGACTCAGGGATGTGTGGAGCAGGTGAGATATGGCATCGTCTGTGGAACGATTAGTCCGGTAAGCAAACTGAAGTGAGTCGATGGTGGCAGGAAGTGAAGAAGTGATGTGATCTCTCATCAGTCTTTCAAAACACTTCATCACAATTGAAGTCAGTGCTACTGGACGGTGGTCATTGTGGCAAGAGGGCTGTTGTTTCTTTGGAACAGAGACAATGATAGACTGTTTGAAGCACGTGGGAACCACTGCTTGGGCCAGGGAGAGGTTGAAGATCTCCGTGAACACCGGTGCTAGCTGGTCAGCGCAGGCTCTCAGGACCCGGCCAGGGATTGCATCTGGTCCTGCTGCCTTCCTGGTGTTCACCCTCCTGAAGGTGTTCCTCACGGCATGCTCTGTGATGATGAATGCATTTTCTTCACTGGTGCACTCCGAGCGCGCGCAGCCGTTTGTTGTTTTAATTGCTGCGGCGTCGAAGCGAGCATAAAACGTGTTCAGCTCATCAGCCAGTGAAGCATCGGCATTCATCATTGACGAAGCTGGTCGTTTATCATTTTATCACCTCATGGCACATGAGGTGATAAAATGGGGTCACCGTGTACCCATTTAACTACCTGAACACCCTCTTATGTGAAAGACAGAGTAGCTTGTGGGATCCTACACATACTGGGAAATGTGTTGTGTCTGTTCACATGAGTGTTTGTGTGAGAAAGAGACAGTGCCTTCCCAAAGTTAACCCTGGACATTTTGCTAAACAAATTACACAAATGAAGTTTTACAAGACATCACTGACTAAAAAAGGAAACAAAATCCTTGTGACCATGTGACCTCTGTTTTGGTTTAAAGCAGCAGCAGCATTTTCATTGTGAATTGACAGATCTTATCACAAGGGCTGGGTTGTTGCTATGGCTTCTTCTTCTTTTATTTTTAGCTTTTTCATTGGTTTCAGTGTGTGAATAAGTGAACCAATGATTAGGAGACAAGTTGGGACAGAGCCATGTTTACCGCTGTGTAGCATTCCCTCTTCTTTAGACAACACTCTGTAAATATCTTTCAGCGCCTGTGGTGCCTTTTCCGATCTATAAAGTTCCAGTTCTATGTATAATGGGTCAGAGATGCAGCCACTGAATGCAAGTCAGATGTTTCATCTCATCTTTAGTCTGTAAAAAGTGTCCATCTCTTTGCAATTTTTATGTTGAGGAACAGTAATGTTGTAAATGTAGATTTTTGCAGACTGGTGATTCTCTGTCCATCCTCACTTCTGAAAATCTCTGCCTCTCTAATGTCCTCTTATCTATGCATATTCATGTTACTGACCTGTTGTCTATGGAACGCCAGGACTGCCATAATGAATTAATTAAATACACCATTAAATAATTAATTAAATGTGGCAATAATTAATTAAAATTGGAATTAATTAATTAAATAAATAGTTATGACACATGTAATTAATTAATTATTGCCACATTTAATTAATTATTTAATGGTGTATTTAATTAATTCATTATGCGATTCACATTCGTATATACGCAGCCAATCAACGTAGTTGACAGGCTATGACAGCGTCCTTATGTGCCGACACTGGTGTTTTAGCTAGCAAAGCGGTGTGGCTGATGTGGAGTGAAGCCAACGTGTACAACCATTGGAGATGTGAGCAGGACAGACGAAAAATTGATGGGAAAAGTGTGGACTTTATAACAGTTTTTAAATTGTGTTGATAGGCCACATAACACCAGAGTTGTGATAAAAAGAAATGCAATGTTTGGTTTTCTTCCTTAATACTATCGTTGTTTATATTTACTGCGGGAAGAAACGGTAAAAACTGCGTTTTATAAGAAAAAAAGCTTGAAAGCATTCTCCGCCTGTGAGCAAAAACAACCCCGCCCCCTCTCCCCCGCTGCCCCTTTCCTATTCGTCCAAAAAAGTACCATGCCGACCAATCAAAAAATGATATGGCAACCTGGCATCTAGTTGTTAGGAAACGGGGGAAGTTTTAGGAGTGACGGCAGTGTTTTGAGATGTGAGAGATTTGAGACATTTAGCGCAAATCTTGTGTAGTTAGTGTGTAGTGTAGTTTTGTTGTGTGTGTCAGAACAATGAGGCGACTGCTGAATGTTACAGGTGTTACAGGAGTGATACATCTCCTGTTGTCAGGCCTGCAGGTATCAGGCTGTTTTTCTCCTTTATCTCATAGTGGACAGAAATTATTTGTTGGAGTAGCACAAATTTGTGTGGCATCAAATTTGATGCAGAACAGTAAATAGTTTGAGATGTTTAGTTAAAAACGCCTTGGCTGCATTTAAAAAATAGCTGCAAAAAACGTTGTTTGCTAAACTCAGTTACTTTTTTTGAAGAAGTAACTATATAATTAATTGCCCAACATTGGTCATTATATACTGTATTTTGCAGACAGAGAGTTACATGACTCTCTCCCAGACCACAGACTCATACTCATGATACAAGTCAGAGCTTTATAAAAAGAAAAAAAAAGAAAGTTGTGTTTTCGAAATTGGGGTTCAAGTTATTTTTACTTCCAATAGTCTTAACATGTCAATGACTAGATTTTTTTTTTACATTTTCATTGTAAGTGGGCTAAAGTAGTTAATTAAAGGTAGTCTAACATAAATGTAAATGCTGTCATTTGATTTGATTTTAATAAACCATGTAACTTGGATGGATTCGATGCTGGCATCACCACAGTGCACACGTCTGATGTCGCTCACAGTGGTCCCAGGGATCGCTCAGGGAGTTTGTGTGCTTGCTCAGACACATGAAAAATTAGAGGAAACATTGCTCCTGGTACAACTTAACTTTTTGAGACTTGTAGCTGGCTCAAATTTAAAAAGAGATCATATTTTTCTATGAAAAAGTAAAATGTCTCAGCTATTTGTTGTTTTTTTTTTAATCATCTGTTTATTATAAAAGCTGAGAAAGCGACCAGCATAGTATGGAAACTTCCAAAAATTTAAAATGCATCAAAGAATCGTACATATCATATAAACATAGAAACAGTGTATAAAAGAAAACAAGCACAGACTTCTCCAGATAAACATTTCCTTGTAAATTTTAATTACTGACTGGCTTTTAATAGTTGATACACATTTTAGAGACTTTGAGAAACATAAACATAATTCTGCACTGCATATACATACAAGGTCTTGAAAAATTGGGTCCCATCTTATCTTAAGAACCTCCTTGTACCATACCACCACAATAGAGCACTTTGCTCTCAGATTGCTGGTTTACATGTGGTTCCTAGAATATTTAAAAATAGAATGGGAGTCAGAGCCTTCAGCTTTTAGGTTTCTCTTCTGTGGAGACAGCTCCCAGTTTGTATTTAGGGAACAGAAACCATTTCTACTTTTAAGATCAGACTTAAAACTTTGCATTTTAAGGAAGCTTATAGTTAGGGCTGGATCAGGTGACTCCTCCCTTATTTGGCTGCCCCTCCCTGAGCCTGATTTTGCTGGATGTTTCTTCCCCTTAAATGGGAGTTTTTTACTTCCTATTGCCGCTAAAATGGTTGATCACAGGGGTTTCTATGATTGATGATTGTTGATCTACCTTGCAGCATAAAGTGCCTGTAGGTAACTCTCCGTGTGACTTGGCACTATATAAATAAAACTGAACTGAATTACATAATATATCTAATAAAACAACCAGGTTAATAATATTATGTAACTATTTTTCCATACAGTCAAAATAGGTGCTTCCACAGAGTTATACGCTTTTGCTGCTCAGTCCTGGAAAAATTAAATTTACCAACAACTTTTAGCAATTTTGACATGGGTCCCATGTTTGGGGGGAAATAGCATGAACAAACAAACAAGTGCAAATGATTTTATTAGAAAAATACAAAGAAACCAGTTAAGGTCATATTGCGCAAAGTTCAGGTTAAATACATAGAGATACGTTTAACAAATACATACAATTCAATCTAACACTATATACCAAGAACAATGGAAAGATTCAGGCTATTAACACAAAAACTGAATGTAAATGTGTTAAATTACCATTAGTTTGACTACGATGACCTGGATGACTGAGAACCTTCACAGCCATTAGTTTGTTTCTTTGTTTTTGTGTTTTATCTACGGTAAGAGTAATATTGTCACCTGGACTATCTTCTTGAATTAGTTCAGTGTACATAGCACGTGGACACTTGGGTGCAGTGTCTGTTCACCGTCGGGCGAAGACTATTGGCTAGTAGCGTGGAGGCACTTCCCTCATGGGCCTCCCTTGAGGCTGTGGTGATGCGCCAGTGAGCGGTCAGTGGGTGAAGGAAGGCATCCTGGCGAGTGAGTCAGCCGTTTGGCTTCCCGAAGGGGGATCGACTGTGAAGCGGAGCGGTTCGGGCGAGACATAACACGCCTGGCTCGGAATATATTAGTCCAGACCAGAGCGGATTAGAACGGCTTGGCTTCGCGAGTGTCTCAAAATGCACAGATTAACGGGGAAAACGGGAGAAGACAGCTTAATTGAGATGAGCCCGACAGACTCTTTCAGCGGTAAGTAGCTGAGAGCCAGCGCTGGTCGGCCATGTAAAAAAACGTTTAAAATGTAGCTGAGAGATTTTCAGCCTGCCGAGAAGTTACTGGAGTGAGCTAAGTATTCTCAAGTCTGTACGCCAGACTTTCACAAGCTTGCTAAAATTGAACTACAGCTATAATATGAGACCTTTAATATTTTAACAATATAAATGAAACTTTCCAGAATGGGTTTTTCCAGCATTTTTAAGTAGCCTTTAAGTCAGCTGACAAATACAATTGTTCTTTGGTTAGCACTCTCACCGTCAGTTATACAGAGGGTATATTAAAACTTAATTATGTAGCCGTTGCTTCACTGTTGTAAAGCGTTTCCACCCTGGTTATTTCCCCTTTAAGGCTCCAGCCAGCTCACAGTCTGCCTTTCTCTTAATGGAAGTCACAGTGACTTATGTGCAGCTGGGCTCTGGCAGCTGGCCTGCTTACTGGAAATACTGTGTCACTTACAGACAACCACGTTATCCACCAGCAACAACCCCCAAATCCATCTCTGTTCCCCGCCTATGTAAATTTTAAACCAGTGGCCGGACACGGATTTTATTTACTTAAATTTTTTGCCATTTAGGGATATATTTTAAAGAAAATGTGTGTTGATGATTAAAAGGTGAATCATCCTGAATGCAGAAAACCTTACCAACAATATTAAAATGAAGTGTGTCATTCAAACAGTCTGAAATGAAAGTGATAACCACAGGGCCATCCTCTGTCAGTTTGGTGTTGTGTGCTTATGGTTTGTTGAGATAACGTTGTAACAGAAGCAAAACATATCTCACAGTAGTCACAGATGACTTGGTTATTACAATATAGAAGTACAGATTGTGTCTTTTATAGTTTGTACGTAAAAATCACAGAGCTGTTCACGATTGTGGGTTTCACACGAACATGCGTTACTGCTTTGTAGCAGCATTGCCTTAAGATGTGAGCTACGTTTTGTAAAGTAGGTGTATGTGTGCATCTGAAACCAACCCCTCTGCAACATGGCAGGTGACTACTGGTTTCCTGTGCGTGTGAGGAAACCAAACAAACTCATCTACTTTCACTATGGGCAAAATGTAGCAGTTTGAGTTGAGTCTAAAACTGTTCATTTAGTCTAGAAAAACAGCTTTAAAATATGGCCTCCACCTGAGTTCAGCTATACCAGTTCTAAGAAGCTAGATCAGTCAAATGAAAGTTGTTTACAGTTTTGACTTTTTGTTGTGACACTTGGGCTTGGTGTAAAATTGATTTGGCGGGAGTTGTTGCCTGACCATATTTGTCGCCGATGTTGCAGTTCATTTGCCATTTATTGTCAGCATGCGCTGTGTTGCAAAGTAGCTTTCGTGTAAATAATCAACGTATACAGTTTTTGACCCCATGAGCCTTTATGGCTCATGGGCTCATAATTTCGTTGTTCTCATGACAATGACAATAAAGTTTCTGATTCTGATTCTGATGGTTGTGCGGCTAACAGAGCGAGAAAGAGGGAGGGAAGCAGCCTTGTGGCATTTCCACTGATCAGCTGCTCACACTTGAACAAAGCCTCAACTGTAGAGGATATTTAGTGGGAAACGACTCTTGGCATGAATGAACTGGCTAATATTGCACACATTCTTGCGCCCAACTGTGCAAAGAATATCCTCAGCTGTTTGAGAGGCGTTGTCATATGTTGCAAAAGAAATCTATCCAAATGAAAGTCACTTGCTATCTTCTCTCTTTGTGAGAAGCTGAAAGGCTTTAAAGCTGTTGTTCAGAAGCTGAGAAATGAGTTTGTATTTCACTTTTGAAGTGTGTCTTTTATAATAAATGTTTGTAATTTCAGTTTTGCACCACCAAGTTTTACTTTGTTAACTTGGCGTTTAATAATGTAGACAACGGTCTGTGTAGACACTCTTCCTGTGCTGAACCCAGACTAAATATAACCGGAGAGAGAGAGAAACTATCAATTAGAACATTTTCTATTTTAAAACACAGACACAGAGCCCGAGACCTTTCACTTTATATTTTTTTAGCTGTAGTGGTGCAAGCAGGGCTCCATGTTTGTCTTGCTTTTTCATCTGTCTTTCCATTTGTTTATGTAACTCTTTTCTCAGAATGATCTGGAAAGTTGTAATTACATGCCAAGCAGTGAGCAGTAGGTAAAGTACAACTCAGTTTCAGTTTTATTGTGTAGCCAACGTTCATTTAAAAAAAAAAAAAAAAAAGACTTGTAGGGGGGCTTTCCAGACGTTTCGGGCATGTTTCCTGCAGTCACTTCTGAAATGGGTGCATATTCATCTCAGTAGCGTCGTTCACTGTTAAGTCACCCTGTTTGCCCCACAAGACCACAAAATGCTGTAAACATATAGACCACAACATGGGCCAAAGTCATTATTCAGGCAGTTGTTTCTGCATTATCCTGGCTGTCTGAGATAACTTTTTTTTTGTTGATTCTTATTATTCTTTTACACTGGTAAGAGAGCCGTCTCTTAACTGCTAACTGTGTTTTTAATTTTGTGTTTTATCTTTTTGTCTTGCAGATGATGTAAATGGCTATCACCATCATGCATCATCCAGCACAGGTTCACCGGAGCAGGGACGATCGGAGGTAAAAACCAAACTCACAGCATGCCCTCAGTCACACAGACAATTCTACAAAGCAAGAACTCCATCACTGACAGTCTTTTCACAACAATTCTAAGTAGGATTTTTTATTGTTATTATTGGTACCTTATTTTTTGCATTTTTATGATTGTAGGTGCTTTATTTGTTTTGCAGTACCTGCTATTTAAAGTTATGGAAAAAAAGCCTTTTGCAGGCAGATTTATGGAGCAGAAGGTCCAAGCTTCACATTCAGCTCCCTGCCTATAATCGTGGTTGCAGGAAGCATATTGTGTATAATTACAAAGATTAATCAAGATTTCCTTCCTGCTCTTTATCCACTTCTTTTTCTTTTTTTACCTACCCACCAAAGCAGTTTATTTTGCGTGTATAATACTAGAGATAACTGTACTGAGTTTACTTCCATCTTTTCAGTCCATTCATGCTGTTGTTTCACAACATACAAATGGCAGAAGAGAGTTAGGTATAACTCTAATACTCATGTATTCTCCTCTTTCATACTCTAATTAAAGTTTGCTTTAACGCCCGATGTGCGTGTAGAGAGCTGTGAGTCTCTCAACAACAGCCTGGCCTCGCTGGCTCCCTCTGACCACAGCGACAGTCCACAGTTTGCGCCTCAGACCATAGAGCAAATCAATGCTTTAACTGGGGTAAGACACCAGTCGGGGGCACAGGTCGCTGTTGCTTGTGTCTGTGTGTTCATGTCTCTGTCGTGTCTCATATCTCTGAGCCTCAAACATCTAACTGACTGTGATTGTGCCTGAATCTTCATGTATGAAGTGTTTTTGGACATAATCTGTAAATGTATGTAGATGTAATGTAAGCGTGAAGTGCCTGTTCCCCTCTAAAAGGGTGCCGCTTCTGTTTTAGCGGTATGCTGTTGAATTTTGTTTTGAATCGTTTTGTCAGGCTTTCTCTCACTGTGCACTCGGTTCCTCCACAGTTTTCGAGAAAACGGGCCCTATTCCTGAAGTTTCGTTCCAGGGTATGGCATGGTAAAACAAGCTTGTGTTATGATGCAGAAATGTACGCTATATGTGTGACTACCAGCCACCCATTATCTCCTACCTGCTGCTCAGAGTGTATGCTCATGGTCGAGTTTCTCTAGCAGTATTGGACATTCAGGCTATTAAACCTGGACATCGGAGAAATCAATAAGCATTTCTTGGTAGAGAGCTGATGTTGGCTTTTTGAAGGCATGTTTTGTTTTGCCTGCTGCGAGAAATGGAAACATGCTGTTGTGCGTGTTGATGTATCGTGAGAGTTCATTAAAGGTGAAAAAGGCCTTTTCTCTTGCTTTGTTCTCACCTGTGATTATTGTTGGCCTCACTAAGAGAGCAACAACCCAACCATGTGCCACAGCATAATAGAAGCTGCACATGCAGATTTTCACCTGCCTAACTCTTTTGTGTGTGTGTGTGTGTGTGTGTGTGTGTGTGTGTGTGTGTGTGTGTGTGTGGTACAGAACTGTATATGCTGTAATCATGGCCCTACCCTTTGCTCATGACAGGACTGCACTGTGGTGTGGCTAACCATATACTGTACTGAAGGCTTCTGCCTTTGAATCCTCTTCAATATGGCCTTGTTTAAACACTGTGCAACCCATGTTAATGAAAAGTGTGACCTTTTATTCAGAGCAGCCAATCTGCAGGGTAAAAAAGAACATTACATTCTAGGACTACAACTTAGCTGAGCATAAGGTCACATCAAGGAGTTTTAAAGGCAGCACATGTATAAACTGGCTCTGTAGTCATTACAGGGATAGAAATCTTGTTTGACTGCAGACAACACGGTTTAAACTACATGTAACTCTTCAAGAGGTTTGGTTTATGTGCATACTTGTATTATGCCGCTAAACCAGATGTAATTTTCTGCAAATCTGGAGATCCAGCTGGACATCTAGCTCTGCACAAAAGTGCACGTTTCAGAACAAACATGCAGATTGCGATGCTTTATTGCAAGCAGAGAAGCCATTGCAGTGATACAGCAGTCACCATCTACATTCTCCTGTGAAAAAAGGGGCACCTAAAGTACTTTAAACAATATAGCTAATACACCGCCTGGATGTTAGATTGAGTGGTACTAAAATCAAAGTGCATTAGAGAAGGTGGATTAAAAACACAGACTGAGGATAGACGGGGGCGTGTTCTTTGTCAGATGAGTCATCACTGAAGTTGATATACACCATAACCTAAAACATACTTTGGTTTGGACAGCATAGGAGTAACATTCTCTGCTGGTCTCCTACTTCCTCTTAATGTTTCAAATAACTTAATAAAGAAATAAAAAGTAAAAATAACACAATTACGTTTCAATATCAACTAAAGTGTGTTCAGCAACTCCTGTGTATTCCAAACTAATTAAGTGACCTGAAAATAAGAATTCATGGTTAAAATTATCCCTCCACAAAAAAAATAGTACCTTGAAAGTAAGTTGAAAATTTCCACTTACTTTTCTACCCCCTGAAATTGGAAGACTTCTTGTGTTACACCATATTCTACATTTACCCTTCACCATTAAGATAAAAGGGACACGTCGATACGCCCAGTAGTTAGGGGTTAGTTCATAAATGTATAGAAGTCTGTGGCTCTGAGCAGGGGCACGTCCCAGCTGATGCGCCGATTCCATATGGCTGATCTGTAATTACTGTAAATTAGAGAGTTTCTGTAGCAACATCCCAGTTACAGAAAGTACCACCCTGCATTGGTCAGCACGTTCCAGTCCAGGCTGGGAGGCAGTGTAGACCAGCAGTTTGAACGTATGCATAATTTGGAATAAGAGACTGTGACGGTGTTGGAAACGACAAGCTGTACACGTTGAACACGTAGTTCAGTGGCCAGACAGGGTGGTAGATACAGCTGTGGAGCTGAAGCATTTAAAGTATATTTTTGTAGCTGAATTGTGCAAGTTGTCTGAGGCTGTTGACCCAAGGCTACACAGTAGCTACCAGTTTTGGTTTTCTTTATCTCCCCCTTATCACCCTTTGTAGAAAAGATTTCTTCATGTAACTGTTTGACTTTTGCACCAAGAAAACTTGAGATGATGTAATTTGAGGGACAGATATACAGTTCAGTCACATTACCTCCCCCCTTTCCTGATGCTGTGCTCTGATTAGATTAGCTAGCTGGCGGCAGCTATGCTACCCCTCTGCTGATGTCATCTCTAGGACTGTGCTGTGTTTCTCTCCCAGTATCCCTCCTCTTCTTTTATGGATGACTGAGCAAGAAGTGAGGGATTGTCCTGGGAGGTGAGTGGACTGGTTGGCTCCCGTTTGGATGGGGATCAGTGGAGTGAGGGTGAGAAAGGCAGTGCTTGCTGGCCTGGACTCTACTCCCAGGAGTAAAGCAGTTTAGCTCTATCAGGCAGCTGGCCTGTTTGCTGCTGCATCGTAACGGTAAAGGGAGTGGACCATGAAGGTAAAGTGCACTTCCTTTCCTCCCTTCCTCCAGAGTGTTGCCGTGATGGCACGGGGCAAAGACACTAGCCAAATATGTGCCTGAAATGGATATTACAGTTTTTATTTTGCTTAATGGTTCTGTGTATTGCCTGTAGTCCTACTGCTGCTGTAATGTGGCAGAGAGAAACACACTATACATAGTTATTTTTAGCTTTCTGAACAGCTGAAGCAGCAACCAGTCATGGGTCCTCTCCTTAAGCACTCCTTTGCGGTCCAGTTTTTGTAGCTTGCTAAGCAACTGCCTCTGTGGGGCTGATACACGTACTTGGAATTTCTTTGGAGGTCAGTGCTGATTACAGAAAAACAGATTATTAAATTGCAGCAATGTTGGAGCCTTAAGTCAGTATGGCTAGTTTTGATCTTCGATATCTGTTTTAGTTTCGCCCTATGATATAACAGGTTTATCGTCTTGTTCAGTATGACTTAAAAACAGACAACAAACAATAAACATCAAAGAAGCTACCCTCCATTTGGCATGTTGTTTGTGTTTTGAGTGATAATTATCAGTATTTTGCATTTTTTGCATTAGCTACTAGATGCAAAGCTTGACTTTCTGGTCTGCTGTGGTGACTGCAAAATATCAGTCCCTGTCTATTTATGTGTGTTTAAAATCTCACCTCCTTTGTGTTGTCTCGTTCTAGATTGACAAGCAAAAATACAGTAAGGACTCCGTGTTCTTCCGTGATGGAGTGCGCAGGATCGATTTTGTTCTGTCCTATATTGACGATAAAGATGATCAAAGGAAACAGGTAAGACATTTTCAATCACATTTTTTTTCAGTTATCACTAACTGGACTAACTTATTTTTTTCATGTTTTGCGTATACAATGCTGTTACAGTTGTATGTACAACTGAAAAGAGTCCCATACAATTGCACTCAATATATCTTAGCGCAGTTTAAATGTTGACGTTATTTCCACTGTTAGATTTTAACAGTCCGAGGTGGCTCATACAGGATATCCTGTGGGTTCCTGTGACTCCACAGCATACCATAAATACCACAAAACAGACAAAGCTAGGAAGACTTTTGCTGTCAGCTGTTAATAATCCTGTCAAGGTATTTTCTAATAAGGTGACTTTGACATGTAAATCCATTCTCAAGTCTTTTTTTTTTTTGTATAAAAATAATTTGTTTTTAAAGTAAGTCCATATGGTTAGTGGCCTGTTTTATTTATTTATTTTGTGGTTTTTGTCTGTGGCCTGTCTCTCTTCCCTCACCGATAGCCAGTCCAGTTAAATGGCAGCCTCTCTCTGACCCAGGTTCTGCTGGAGGTTTCTTCCTGTTAAAAGGGAGTTCTTCCTTCCCACTTCCTTCCTACTTCTTACAATATAAAGTGCTTTGAGGCAACTTTTGTTGTATTTTGGTGTAAATAAAACTGTATTTAATTTAATTGGTTTTGTCTCCAGGATTATTATAGTTAACTAAAACTGAAATCAAAATAAATATTTACCTGCAAAACATCTTAACAAAAAAAATATATGCAGGAAATATCTTTACATTTATTTTTTTAGTCCGTGTGGTTGAAATTTGTCAGCATAACTAGTCTGAGGCAGTGTTGCTTCATAGGGTTATTGAGACTGGGATGTCACATTTATTTTTTTAACACTTTTTCATATATCTTGCATCTGTCAAATACAATAATGTTTTTAATGTAAAACCAAAGCTAACACTGAAATTCATAAATATTAAAACATTTCCTGCACTAAAAACTAAATTGAAAAGAGCAGGCCCACTGTGCAGGCTAACTGAAACTAAACTGAATTAATGATGTACAAATAAAAAGAAATTAAAAATTCAAAGATATAATAACTCTGCTTTGTCACCTGTTGAGTGCTGAAAGGCTTTCATTGTTTCACACTGAGCTGCTAGCTTTATATGTGAGTGTCAACACTCCACAGCTGACTCCCAGTTTTGCTTACGGCCTCAGTCGGTGAGTCAACAGTTAACCCTCCTGCCTGGTCAGGAAACCACTAATTTTTTCCACTGTATGAGGAAGGGTAAACCGGAGGCCAGTTCCTGTGTGTTATCTGCATGCATTGTTAAACGTGACTCTAAAATTCAGTTCTAACAAGGCGGATTTATTTATTCAATTTTTGTCAGTTTTTTCTGCAGTGATTCAGATAGGTTTAATGTATCAGAAATCCTCTTGTAGAAAATAACTAAGTGTCATATACCGTGAAAGCTTTTGTCATGTTACTGTTAGCTTATTTTCACTACCTGTTCTTTCTGGTAACTGATACTTCCTTGTCCACCATGGTTTATATATCACTTTTGTAGCTGTTTTGTAGCACCTGTGTCTTTTTTACTTACCATGTTTCCATGATTTTCCTCTTAATGTTGCACATATGAGCCGCTTTCTCTCATTATTATTTTATAATGTATTGTTTTCTGCTTATATTTTGCTTTTGGCTCAACATACTTAAATTATTCGGCTTTTGTTATTTCACTTGTTATCTAGATGAGGACATATTTTATCATTACTTCTAATAGTATGCAAATATTCCCTACACTGGCTTTGTGGTAATATTTTGTCCATGTGTATTGCCGTTTTCTTCTTCTACTGCTTTAGGAAAGGAGGAGGGTGTATGAATCCAACTTACAGAAAGTCGGCCTGGAGCTGGAGACAGAAGATAAAACTGTAAGCTACCTACTTTCGCCTGCGCTCTTATTCACAAGGGGTCACCACAGTGGGTAGCTCCGCATTAATGAGTTGTCAGAGTGTGTACACCTTGCACAACCCAAAGGGGATTTGTGTCTGCTCCAGGGATTCTTCCAGGGATCTTTTGCTTATACGGCGAATGTGCTGATAAACACAATCCAATTGTGTGTTGTTCACAGTGTGATCAAAAAGCTCTGTCCACGCGTCCATGAAAATCAATAACTTCACCTGATGTAAATATGGCCATTTCCTGTTCAAGATCATCTCTTTGTCCTGTCCAAACTCCGTCCAGCATGGCTCACTGGAAGTCCCATTATGACCAACTGCACTGTGCAGGCTACGATAAACATGCACAGAGGACAGACATAAACTTGTGCATCAAATACACTCAAATTTATTGTAGACGGTTATAAACTGTGAGAGCTGGGTCTCTGTCTATAACCAGCTGTTTTCAATCAAGATGTCCAAAGCTTACAAGCTTGAAAGCAGCATATTAAGTGAAAAGTAGGATCAGGTATTTGCTCATCTTTCAGGGGGCTTTGAACCTTGAGTTTGTCCAGAGAGTGCGATTATGGACATACTATCAGGGACAGCATTCAGGGAAACCACCTGAAGTGTGGTGTGTACCAGTGTGTGCTAAGTTCACGCTGAGTTTTTTCACTTAAAATGTCGGCTGCTCCCCACATTTGGTTCACTGTAATCTCATCCACTTTTTGAAAATGAGAATCAAGTTCACACGCTACAAAAGAGGCAGAATGACTTTAAAGGGATAAGTTTGAGGGGACTTGTACGGAGTGATCTAAAAACACACACTTGCACTGAAAACCATTTAGACGAAAAGATGATATCTACAACAAAAGTTGTTTTTTTTTGGGCAGATTCCCAGATTGTTTTGCTTTTTGATCACTCACAATATGTCATAAGACCTTAATGCTATTTAGTGAACAAACTAAGAGCTATAGATATAAAACCTGTCACTTTTCAGCGATGTCCTTTTTTTTTTTTTTTTTTTTACACTCATTATACTGTAATATACATTTCTATACACCACAAACACAGTGCTAATATTACTTACTGTCATTATTATCAGGAGTCAGAGGATGGAAAGACTTATTTTGTCAAGATCCATGCTCCGTGGGAAGTACTGGCCACATACGCAGACGTGCTGAAAATCAAGGTTCCTTTCAAGGTCAACGATATCCCAGACAACAGCGAGATCCCCATGAACTGGCTGTCGACGCCTTTCCGTCTGCCGGGGCACATCATGAACCCTGAGCCAGACTATTTCACAGCTCCATTCAACAAGAGCAAGTCTGACTTCTTCCTTATCGAAGACAAAGAGACGTTCTTCCCTCCTTCTACTCGCAACAGGATCGTAAGCACGCTTATCTTGTTTGTCACCTTGAAGTTCTAAAAATACTCTGGCATTCAGAACTGAATTAGGTTCAAAAATGCAACAATAACATTTTTCCAACAGAGTTATTTAAGTAACTAACCTTCCAGCATAGAAGGTTATGTTTTATAAGACCAATTTATTTTGTTTCTGTCTTCATGAACAGGTCTACTATATCCTGGCACGCTGTCCATACTTTAAGGATGAATGTGGGGATAGAGACAAGAAGGGAATCAAGAGGTTGCTCAACAATGGGACCTACACTGCTGCCTTTCCTCTGCATGATGTGAGTTTTTTCTACTCCAGTTTAGACATTTCTTAATCATTTTTTAGTGGAATATACGCCTATTGTTTTTGAATAGTAACATCTATTCATACAATGAATGACAGTGATCTGTGTCTTCTGTGTGTCTTCAGTCAAGGTACTGGACAAAGTCAAAGGATCCCAACTGCGAAAGTGAAAGATTCAGTCTCTACAAATACTGGGCCAAATTCTTTTGTTTCTTCAAGGAGCAGCCCCTCAATCTTGTGAGGTAAGCCCTCAACACAAAGTACTTGTCTTTGCTTTCTTAAAATATCTGGTTTAATATGTTCAAAAAATTAATTCACAGTAAAGAAGGGAATACACAAACAAAAAGGAAGCAAGCAAAAAATGTGCCTATTATTGATAATTTAATGCACAGCCAAACAACTCTTGTTTCTTTTTAAAAAGAGTGCAGGTGTTGGGAATTTTGTTCATTCAAAATCCATAAAAGCTGCACAGAAACATGAAACACTACGTGGGTTAAAATAAGCATGAGGATAAAATGAGACCAGCTTTCTGTTTGATTGGTTGTTTACAAAGTTAAAAGGGTCTCCAAACCCAAAAATGAGTTTTTTTCAAAAACGGTGTTTTCTTTGGATACACACTAAGCAGAAATACTCATTATCCAATCTGACATCAGAATGAATGCAATAATTACTGTTTTTCAACTTTCAACAGGAAATATTATGGAGAAAAGATAGGTATTTATTTTGCGTGGCTGGGTTTCTACACTGAGATGCTGTTCTTCGCTGCTGTAGTTGGGACAATTTGTTTCGTTTATGGATTCCTGACATACGATGACAATGAATGGAGGTGAGTTTTTATCATCAGACAGATTCAATTACATCATTAGTTTTTTTTATGTTAATAATATAATCATCTCTTTCATTTAAAATATCCTTTGTTTCCTCTACAGTAAAGAAATATGTAGTGAGGAAATCGGAGGCAATATTGTCATGTGTCCCCTTTGCGACCAAAAGTGTACCTACTGGAGACTCAACATAACATGCAACTCCTCGTGGGTGAGTAATTGTTGTACTTATCATGATTCATCTCTACCCACAATATGTGACATTTAAAGAGCGAATGCAGCTTAATGTCATCAAATCAGTTCTCAGTTACCTCACTTTTTCTTCAACATGTTCTCTTTCAGCAATCACACCTATTTGACAATGTGGCAACTGTGTTTTTTGCCATATTCATGGGGATTTGGGGTGAGTAAATGTGTCGCTTCTCTGCTTTTAGCATTTTTAAGTCCAGTGCTCCACCTAGTGGGATTATCAGTCGTTCAGAATAACTGTTAAATAATTTACATGCTTGGACTGCAGCCCTAAACTTTTTAGCTAGTGTAGTTGTATGTGAGAACACAAAGCTGGGTGATGTGCAGCTGTGCTCACGTGAGAATAAAGCAGGTAACTGTCCAGAGACTTCACAGTGAGTTCATGCATGCCATCATGTCCTGCCTTCTGTGTGCTCTACCTGGGCAAGCAGCTAAAACCATGTGGGGTATTTTCAGTGAGGAAGAACTTGTCTCCTGTTACATGCCACTTGTCAATGTCTGGACTTGTTTATTGCTCACTGCCCTGGCTTCATGAATGAAAATAGCTGCTAGCTGCTAACTTTTCTGAATTTAAAGGACGTGTCAAAAAACTTTTAGTCAGAATTTTTAGGTCTAAAATGAGCAGTTTTACACCACATGTAATGAGTTGTCAAAGCAGTAAGCAAAACTTTAAACAAAATGCCTTTGTAAGCCAGGCAATATTCTTAGTTGATTAAATTAATTTGAAATAAGTTTGTGTGACGTTGGTACGTCTCTGCAGTGACGCTGTTTCTGGAGTTCTGGAAGAGGCGGCAGGCGCGTCTGGAGTACGAGTGGGATCTGGTTGACTTTGAGGAGGAGCAACAACAGCTGCAGCTTCGGCCAGAGTATGAGACCAAGTGCACCAACCGCAAGCTGAACCGCATCACTCAGGTGTTTGTGTGCTCATGAAACACTAATATCCTGTATAATCCTGTTGTGATATAAAGCCACACAAGGTTTTGCCAGGCTAAGTGTCCTGAATGGTAGGACTTGATGACACATTTCAAACCCCCTTGTATTAATTGTTTATAAACTGGTTGCACTCATTTATGAGGTGCTTTCATGGCTTAAATCAAAACTCTTTGAGAACATAGTTATTTAGCTAAATTATTAGCGGCTGTGACACAGAATTTACGAGAGTTCTATAATTTGCCATGACCACATCCTGCTCGTCTTTAGGAATCAGAGTGGGTTCTTGAAAGGACTGCTACAGATGTAATGGGAAAATTGTTTCTGTGCTGGGCCAGCGTGATCCTCTGGGTAAGGGGGGGGAGGGGTACTCAACGTGAAATGCCAGCTTGATGAGGAGAAGGCTTTGTTGTGATGTAGTTTGTAGATAACAGATATTTCTGGAAAGACTCGGAGGCACGGGTTTCCTTCTCCACCACATTTACTGATTGTCTGCTGGTGGATTATTCTGTTGGAGGTTTTTAAGAGCAGAAAATCACTCAATGAAAGAATTGGACTCAGGCTAATACAATTACAATTACTAGCTCTGCTTCACTAGTGAGGGTTCAGGTAATTCAAGGAACGTGGCCTTTTAGAGCTCCTTTTCAGGATATAACAAAGGGTGACTGACTTCTGTGTCCGTGCTTTGCTTGCTTATAATTTAGGAAATGGAGCCTTACTTACCCATAACAAGCAAGTGTGCACGCATATGCCTGTCTGGAGCTACCGTCCTGTTGTGGGTGAGCATAGTATCTTTGGTACAATTTATCTGTTTCCATCTTTCCATCTGTGCATCAACCTGATGTCATTTGTCCTTACTAAGAAACTGTTCATTATAATCATCATTATTACCAAGGCTAGTATGTATAAAATGAGCCCTAAAGACAAGTTGGGAGCTCAGGCTGTTACAGTTTCACTTTGTTTGTTTCTTGGTACTTGTGCATGGTCTGATTTTACGAATACTGGCAAAATTATATGAATGTTTGAACTGTGAGCCATTGAAAGTTTATACATACTGGTCCAAACCTCATTACTGTTGTATTTTTGTTTGTAAAGCCCTGTAATATGTCACTGAGCTAATGAGAAGAATATGGCCTGACTTTTTCCAAGAGGCATGTGTGCACACTTCAAGTTTGACATTTAATACTAACATGTCCCGCTTTGTGGAAAAACGAGCTCTCGCTCTTTGCAAAGATGTCTGCATGATTCGTTTGGTGTTCTCACTCCAGTTCTGTCTTTTGATTTTCCTGTGCCATGTTGTAGTTGTCTTTCATTTTGCTTTCATGTTTTCTCTGTCCTGAAGATCTCATTGATCATTGCCTGCATCATTGGGGTCATAGCATACCGCTTGGCGGTATACGCATCCTTTGCTAGCATCATGAAGAACAATACCGCCACCAACCTGGACGTGGTTGCCCCCTACGTCACCCCACAGCTGGCCACTTCTGTCACTGCCTCTTGCATCAACTTTGTTATCATCATGATCCTCAACCTCTTGTATGAGAGAGTGGCTATTAAGATCACTGACATGGGTGAGGGGCCACAGCAGGTTTTCTGTGTCTATATGTCCACACGTCAGTTCACATCATCAAAGTTTTCGACTGATAAAATGTGGAAGTGTATTAAAAACAAATGTTTACTGTTTTATAGAAATTCCAAAGACCCACGTGGAGTATGAGAACAAACTGACAGTGAAGATGTTCCTCTTCCAGTTTGTCAACTATTACTCTTCCTGCTTCTACGTGGCCTTCTTTAAGGGAAAGTTTGTTGGCTATCCTGGAAATTATACCTATATGTTTGGAAGCAGCAAACTGAGGAATGAAGAGGTACTAGATATATCTACGTTATATAGAATCATACTGGTTTTTGAGCTTCGGCCTGAATTTTTGTCAATGTTTGCTCTTTTCCATCTCTTTTCTACCTCGACCTGTGGGCACTCAGTGTGAACCTGGTGGTTGTCTGATTGAGCTGACCACCCAGCTGGTGATAGTGATGACTGGTAAACAGGTGTGGGGCAACATCCAAGAAGCTCTCGTTCCGTAAGTACAAACAAATACATGCAAGTACGCAGTTCATCGGCATCCACAATAAATGCCTTGTAATCTGCGGTGGTGGGGCCACTGTAAATGTAGCCTCGATGCTTAGAGTGATCTCTCCAAATAAGAACTTTTTTTAATCTTTATCTTACCTAACCAGTTTGCAATTTGGCTCAACAAAGTACACAAAGTAATGTCAACATAAATCCACTAAATAGTACTCAAGAGCTGGTCCAGAATTTGATGTGTGAACTGTGCTGTGATTTTAACCTAAAAAAGATTGTTACTAATTACATGATTCAAATAAAGAGAAAAACATTTTTACATTACTATTTATTTTTATTTCACTTATTTATAAAGCACATTTAATAACAACAGACAGTTGACCAAAGTGCTGTAAAAAGTAATAATTAAACAATAACATTAACATCATCAAACAGGTAAGAAAATTCGAATAAAAAATTGGTAACTCTTATACAGGATAGAAAGCCAGCGAGAAAAAATATGTTTAAGATGGGATTTAAAAAGAGTAACAGTTGGGGGCTTTCTAATGTGGAGGGTTAGATCGTTCCACATTTTCAGCACCACAACTGCAAATGCCTGATCCCCCTCTATGAACCATTCTAGACTTGTGTAAGGTAAGGAGCAAATGACCACTTGATCGAAGGGCTGTAGAGGGTGTATAAATCTGCAAAAGGTCAGACAAATAGTCTGGTGCTTGGCCATTTAGCACTTTATAAGTCAAAAGTAAGATTTTAAATTTAATTCTAAAACGCACCGTAAGCCAGTGAAGAGAGGCAAGCACCGGGGTAATATGTTGGGGTCTGTTCATACGGGTCAAAAGGCAGGCTGCAGCATTTTGTACGAATTGGAGCCATGCCAGACTGGACTGAACGACACCAACGTATAGCGAATTACAGCAGTCCAGTGGAGGACTACATGGATTGCTCGTTCCAGGTTTTTAAAGGATAAAAATGATCTCGCCTTGGATAAGAGCCTTAGTTTAAAAAAGGACCTCTGAACAACTGAATTAATTTGTTTCTCAAATGTAAGTTTGTTATCCAAGAAAACCCCCAGGTTTTTTACGTGTGTTTTAATAAGTTACAAAAATCTAAATCTGGGCCATTAAAGTTACAGCTTAGTCCAAAAACAATTACTTCAGTTTTGTCCTCATTAAAGGTAAGAAAATTTGAGACCATCTGGGTTTTAACTTCGTCAAGGCATTTGAATAAAGATTCCATGAGAGTGGAGGTGTTTCTATTGAGCCGAAGATAAATCTGGGTGTTGTCAGCATAAGAGTGGTCTGATTTGCTTGAAATTCTGTAGGTTACATTTTATAATGCTGGACAAGTTTTTACCATGATGCTTAAATGTTATTTTAGAGTCCAAAGTGAGCTCAGGATATTAAAACGTATTTACAACCTCAGCTCCTTGCAGTGTAATCATATCTGTATGAAACTTCGAGAAATATAGTTCTCTCCTCACCACCATTGTTTGTGGTTCAATACAACCTCCAATTTGGCTGTGTGAAAGGGATTACTTTTTCCTAATAGCACTCTATCGCCCCCTTGTGTCGCATAGGTGGCTGATGAACTGGTGGGGCAGCAGGAAGGCACGAAGTCACCCGGAGAGTCTGTACAGCCGCTGGGAGCAGGACTACGACCTGCAGGGCTTTGGGCAACTAGGCCTCTTCTATGAATACCTGGAAATGGGTAAAGATCCAGTACACAGTCAGACTATTACACACATTACTAATGACAGATTATTGAGAAATATTACTATTATACCAGTGATGTGTTAGTATTGACCTCAACAAGAAGCTGAGCTCTACAAAATATATATTCACCTTCAGTAAAAGAATAGGGTGGATGTATGGATTGATTGGTGGACTGGAGTGATCCACGTCATCCTGCAGATGGTGCTGTTTCATTTGTGTCTCTTCCCATTTTCATTCCTCTCTGTGTCTCAGTGATCCAGTTTGGTTTCATCACACTGTTCGTTGCCTCCTTTCCCTTGGCACCCCTGCTGGCACTTATCAACAACATCATTGAGGTTAGAGTGGATGCCTGGAAGCTCACGACGCAGTTCAGACGCCCTGTAGCAGCCAAGGCCCACAGCATAGGAGCCTGGGAGGAAATCCTTGGTGGGATAGCCGTACTCTCTGTAGTCACAAATGTGAGTGCTGGTCTTACTTCAAAATGTTTTGGCAGACACATTATGTTTATTTAACTAAACAGACTAACATAATTTCTTTGCTTGTTATAGGCATTCATCGTGGCCTTCACCTCTGATATGATCCCACGGCTAGTGTACATGTATGCCTACCGTACACACGATGAGCTGAATATGAAAGGCTACATAAACAACAGCCTGTCAGTGTTTAACATCTCTCAGTTCTCCCAAGAAGAAAGGCCTGAGGAATATCCATCCTGGTTCAACAGCAGTATCACAACATGCAGGTGTGTGTAATTACGAGATGGAGAGAGCAGGACTGTGGCTTTATTGTCTTTTGTGTAATCTATATATTCAAATATTACAATTATTTTACTAAAATTAAAGTTGAGTCACATTGCAGAAATATTACCAATATACCTGTGATATGTTAGTATTGACTGTATTTAGACAGTAATACAAGACACCTGCTGGTATGCAGGGCCTTTAATTCTTGAAAATGCGTAATGTGATCTGCTTCTTTGTACCATAATATTATTTCATTCTTCTTTTTTTCTTATTTTTCTTATATCTATCTATATCTATAGATAGATATATAGATATAGATATATGGTGGGACAATAATGAACGTTAGTGACATTTAAGATGGCCAAATATTGAGTTGAGTTTATATACAAGTAACTCCTGTGAGCAAAAAGTCCGATGTTATGCTGCTCTAAACACCAGGCTTGGAAAGGTTTTTTTCTACTCCTGACTCTGTGTAATTTCATAGACGGCAGATATCATTTATATGGTCATCTACAGTGCAGCACTCTGGCAGCCAGTCAGATCAAAGTTGGCCTAAAGAGAATGTGGTTTTTAAGGTAAAGAAGCTAAAACAATGTGTTTTAATCAGTAAATGAACTAAAGTGCTGCACAAAAAGCTTCTTTTTTTTTTTGAGAGTTAAAGTATAACAATATAAAGCTGGAGGTTAGTGTGACAATTCTCCTTTGTGAATAACAATAAATAATCTTGAATTGGGAATCACAGTTTGTTTAAAAATCTGCAAGAAATCAAAATACGTGATGTGTTGCTGCTCTGCAGGTATCGCGATTACCGCTATCCTCCTGACGATAAGAAGAGGTACGAACACAACATGCAGTTCTGGCATATTTTGGCTGCCAAGCTGGCTTTCATCATCATCATGGAGGTAACACCAGCACTTAATGACCTTTTAAGCTTCACATTTTTAAGCTTCTTCTTGACCTGGTCTTATTTCACTGATTGTGTCCTCTTCCTCTGCAGCATGTTGTGTTTATGGTCAAGTTCTTTGTGGCCTGGATGATTCCTGATGTTCCATCTGACGTGAGGGCTCGAGTAAAGAGAGAGCGCTACCTGGTCCAGGAGTACCTCCACAACTATGAAGTGGAGAAATTGAAGATCCAGCTCAGCCAGAACAGCAACAGTGACTGCACCTGCACACCCATGATCTACCCATCTTTATCCAAACATGAGGTGCTATCAGAGTGCCTCTAGCCCAGCAAGCTGCTGGTCAGTCAGTCGAACACAGTGACATAGATTTCCCTGCTTGTGTTTTCTGATACTGACCACCAGTTTGCTGCAATGCCATGACACTTGCTAAAGTGCTAGACCTCTTGTTCTTTACTCACAGCCATCCCTCTTCTGCTAATCAAGCAATAGCAGAAGATCACACAGGTGAAAGACCAAGTCTCCATGCATGCTGAAAGTTTGAGACACTTGACTTTAAACGTCTGTCGCATATTTATGATTTCTCACTCTCTGTGTTCTAATTGTGGTGTTGAGGATGATCACAAATTTGGTTTAAGGAAAGACAAAATCTTATACACTGTGTGTCAACCAGAGAGCTTTCTTATGTTCTAAATACAAGCCTATTTATTGTTAAGTGCCACTATGAGTAACCAAAGATTCGATGCCTTAATGTGTAAAGCATATGTTGTCATTGGTGTGTCAGTCAAATGATAACTAATGTAGTTTTAAGGCAGAGTTTGCTTATTCTTGAATATTTTTTACTGTATGTGCAGCTTTGTAGAGCCACACAATAGAAATTCACGTTCAGCTCTATTGTTTGTTTGTTTCTGTTTTTACTGTGAGCATTGTTTATTTCTCTGCATCAAGGTCGCAGCACAACTTTAACAAAACCTTTCCTGTTCTTCACGCCACTGGCAGTTAGGAGGCCCAAGCACATTTTTTGCTATATGCTCACATTGGCCTCGACAGTTTCTGCAGGCCCAAACCTGACATGTGAAGTAGCTACTTTGTTTTTTTTTTCTTTAAATGAACGGAACTCTGTGCTGCTGTTACCGCTGTGGCGATGGACAGATTTTGTCCTGCAGTGGCCAGTTTTTCAGCCACAGAAGCAGCAGCTGGTGCATGTTGAATGTTGACAGTCCGCCCCATTCTTGGAGATGGGAGTGAAGAGATCCCTTTTTAATGTGCCTATGTTTACCAACACAGAGCTAATGAAAGCCGGGCCTCACCTACTGAACTATGTTTGCTCCATTACACAAAGCACATCAGCCATCACCGCCTTCTTGTGCTTCTGGCTTCCTCAGCAGTGTCTTTGTAGAGAAGGAAAGACACACATTTTGTTTTTTGGTTGTTTTTTGGTTGTTGTTGCACAAAGCACTTAATGAAACATGACTACCGAGATATAAACATGTAAATGTAATTCTTGTCATGACACTACAGATTCATGAGCAGTGTTTTGAAGTGTGTGCGAGTAACTGTTCCTTTAAATGGAACAGGAGTCGTGCTGTAGGTAAGGAGTTCAATGTTCTTTTAAATGTTAACAAGAAGATTAGAGATGATATGAAGGACATTTCACATTATGTGGTTATATAGAGACATGAGAAATATCTGTTTCTGAAGTATTTGAATTTAAGTAGCTGACTGGTTGTGCTGTAGACTCTGTTTGAGGTGTATTTACCTGTGACCACCTTACTGTTACATTTTGCCTTACTTATTATGTCTTCCTAGTTGAACCAGTGCCTGTTAATGCCTTAATGCATCTAGTACTTTCCCTTTTGTGTGTAATTCCCCTTTATTTATCTTTCATGCTCACTTTCTTCCCTCCTGTATTTCATTTGTTTTGCTATAATAGGTCAAATGTCCACGCTTACAGAAAAAGGTGAAGGAGTTTACTGTTTCCTTATAGTTTAAATTTGTTTTTTCTATTTTCTTATGTTATTTTTGTAAACCAGTCCTATATCCAAAATGTGTAATGTACCAAAAAAATAAAGAAAGTACTAATTAAACTTGAGCATTTGTTTGACACGTTTGGACCGATGCTGCCGACCAGCAGCTCTTGTGCCGAGGACATCAAAGTTGCTTTTCACAGAACAGATGGCCGGAGAGAGAGCACTGATAACTATTCAGTGTTTGCTCGCACTGGTGGGTGTGTTTTACACCAAAATATGTTGGCAGGGTTGTTTCACTTGGCACTGTGCAGATCCTACTGTAACAAAGACATGGGGAACAGTCCGGTTCAGGTAGGTTGTAAAGACTCAATGTGATTTTAAATGTGTATCAATTAAAGATGAAACTGTGAATCAACTGAAATATTTTTCAGCTCTGTGATTAGGGCTTATATGACTATCATGTTGTTCGATGAGGATGAATACTTCTAGTGTAGCCTAGATTCTGTATATGAGCCCAGTAAACAAATCGGATTGATAGTTTAGATGATGATGTATTTAAATGCCAATGAGCTGGACACTGTGCTTGTGGTCATCCAGACTCCAGAGGAAGACCTTTGTGATCTGGACACCCATCATGGTTTAACTGTGGTCGAGCTCTACATTATGCCCGCCTCCTTCCTGACTGTGCTTATCCTCGGGCTTCCCCTCAACCTGCTCTCCCTGTGGGTTTTCACCGTGCGGCTGCAGCGATGGACCCGCAGCACGGTGTTCCTCTTCAACCTGACCTTAGCTGACACCTCCTGGCTCCTGGCCTTGCCTTTCCTCATCCATTACCATCTGAACCACATGTACTGGAACCAGGGGCTGCCGCTCTGCATTGCTGTGAGGATGTTTTACCACAACTACTTCTACCTCAGCATCTTCTTCGTCACCTGCATCAGTGTGGACCGATACCTGGCCATCGTACACCCACTGCGCTCTCTAGTGCTGCTCGATCGGCGGAAGGCCTGTCTGCTGTGCGCGGCCGTGTGGACGGCCACGCTGCTCCTAAGCATACCTGTTGCCCGGATGACTCTGATCCAGACTTGCCCCGGAAGCAACCGCACCGTGTGCACCCTGTACGTACTGCTACGTGAAACAGGGGAGAGCCTCCCTTATTCCCTCATATGCTCCATTATCGGCTTCCTCTTCCCGCTGCTCGCCATCTGCTACTGCGGCCTGCGCAGCATCAGAGAGCTTCGCCGTCGACCTCTCCACCCCGATCACCTCAACAAGAAACTGCGGCTCAGGCGGCTGCTGGGCGCAGTGCTAGTCATATTTTCGTCGTTTTACCTGCCCTATCACCTGAGCCGCAACGCTGCCGTCGTGATACGGGCGATCTACCCCGACAGCCCCGCCTCCTGGCGACCCGCAGACACGGCCTTCGTCCTGGAGATGTGTATTTGCGGCCTCATTACCTGCGTTAACCCCTTGTTCAGCTGCCTTACAGGACGCCAGTTTAGGAATGAGTTTTACGGCACGATTGCTGCCATGTTTCCACGTTGTCCACGCATGCAGGCAACATCTAAAGGGACCCAGATGAACCTTAGGAAAAGGCAGGAGGTGTCCAGTGTTGCACCTGTGCGCGCACTGCCTGCACCTAGACCTTAATGAGGAATTTGATTAAATGTTTTTCTTTTTTTGTGTAAATGTGTCAGAGATCACAAACCGCTGTGAGCCCTCCCCTCCCCTCCCTTTCTTAAGTGGCAATATCGGATACATACACTGCAAAGAACAATGGTTTCTGGTCTCCTTTATCTTGTCTGTTATCTGTGAAGGTTGCTCTGCTTCTTACACAACACTGCCTCTGCGTGGTTGACTGCGTGCTGTACTTTCTTCTGGTTCTGCGTGCGTGAATAGCAAATCTTTTAAATAAACAAATGAATTCAAATACAAATAGTGAGCTGATATCTTTGTTGGATTTTAGCAAAAGCAAGGCTTTCAGCATGTTTTGTTTTGTTTTTCACAAACTATCTCAGCCTCAGATTTAAGCCGACGAAGACCAGCCCAGTGCTCGAGAGCTTGCCCTTTTATAAGTTGTCTGGAATCATCTTGAAACTATCTTCTCCTGAATTAGAAAATAGGGAAGGGTGGGGAACGATTATGCAGTTGACAGCCGTAGCTGTTAACAGATCTGAAGTTGTAATTGAATTAGAGGAGACGAGCGGTGGGAGCGGAGGGAGGAGGGGCATTGCGCGGAGCTGCTGACAGGTAGATGAGCTGTGCGCTGTCCGCGGTGCTGAAACATCCTCCAGCTGCACCCACACCGGAGATTCCCCCACCTCAGGTTAGACCTGAGCTCCGATCATCTCCGCCGGCTCAAGCTCTCCACAATCCCACCTCAGTTTCTCAAATAATAGAACAATAAAAAAGGAGGAGAAAAAAATCCAAGTTGTGATCTTCGGTGGTGCCTTTTTCTTATCGCGGGCTGGATCTTAAGATGGCACTGCACGGATTAACATTGCGCAAGGCAAAAGCGGACTTATTTGACTGCTGTTTTGTGACTGTGAAAGCAACCCTTTCAGACTGAACGCCTCTCTCGTCTTTCTCCATTTTTTTTCTGGCGCATCTATTTTATTTTTTAGTTTGTTTCTACTGGACACATGCTTTTCGCTGAAGAGAAATAGGCGCCTTATTTCTGGATTAATATCTTAACAATATGCTTTTTAATGCTGCACTTATATTTGTTATAGTATTGTAGAAATTGTTTTCAGAAGATAATTTGGATATGGAGCCAGGAAAGGAGAAAGCTCTCCCCACCAGTAAAGAGGGGATGAAACAAATGGCAGGAAAGGCCCTCGGGGCTCTGTACAGGTAAGAAATTGTACATCTCTTTTAATCGCAGAATTAGTTTTGGAAGGATCAATTAAAATAGAAAATACGTCCAAATGATTAGATGACACAGACAAAGAAAACGTGCACTGGCTTTGAATGTGCTTATTACTGCATTACAATTATTACAGTTTTTTTTTTTAAAGAAAAAAGGTAAATCTCATCTTTATGAGGTGAATCACGAACAGGGTGCTGAGAGCAGAGTCGTGTGGCCCGAATATTTAAGGATCAGATATTTCCCTGGAGGACGGTCCCCCTCCACCAGCAGCTGTGGGTGTTTTTTAATAATTAATGAAACAGAACGAGTCGTGACACAAGGTCGGAGGATATCTATTACCTCACGTATTCATCTGTATTACTTCAAGATAGATGAACTTCATATCAACTGACTTCCTATATTCTTTAACGGCCACGAAGAGCTGCATGAAACGTGGCTCGGGTGAAACTGATGGCTGACTACAAAGGAAACAGCACCCGTTTAGATTTGGAGCAGGGAAGCAGGATGTGGTGGAATAGAAGCGAATTATTATTTATTTATTTTTTCTTTTTAATTCTCATTGGGAATGCACATAAATTATATTATGGCAGCAAAAACAAATCTTCGACAAGTATTCCAAAAGAAATACGAAGGTTTTAATCTGGGTCTGCATATGTTTTGAACTCTTTTGAGCCTTATTCGTTTATTTGCTGAACCAGAAATGATTTTTAGAAGCTGTAGCACAGAAAAAAAAACGTGACTCAAATCTGTTTGATTTAAGCTGTAGCTAGGCCAGTCATTTCACCGGATGAGGCCTTCGCATGTCAGGGTTTTTAAATCCACCTTAAATTTCGGTGAAAATTCCCGAATTGGAGCCAAAGCGAAATCCCTACACCGGATTTATGGCAGCTAATTAAATATTTAATAAAAAACATATATAGGGCGAAATTTAACTGCAAACAGCGCTGATGCAGATGATACTGCAATGCGGTATGAAGGTCATCTTTTTCTCCTCGATTCCATTCATCCTTTCCTTTCAACAAGTCAAGAAAAAATTATAACAGGATATTTCCCCCCTCATGAAGAGTGTGCAGGCGTTTGGAGGCCTGTGTCAGATTAAAGAATAAATTAGAGCCACTGACAGGGCCTGGAGTTGAAATGAAATTCTCATTCATAAACGCGAAGAAGCAGTGTTGGGTATTTCCAGGGGAATTATTTCTGCTGATCTGGCTTAAAAATCCATTAAAAAAAAAAAATATATATATATATATATTTTTTTAAAAAAAATACTGTTTTCTTTCTTTAAACACAGTATCTGGCTGGTACTTTGTTATCATCCCTTCACGCCGGCTTTGAACATATGAATCACCTAAAAAAATGAGTATTATATAATCGAAATGCAGGAGACTCGAAAAGCGGCAGCAAACAGGTGAAGCGATCGAGCTGACGGAGGATGGGAGACCGCGAGCGGACGAGGAGCGGAAGACGCCCCTGTGTGACTGCACGTGCTTCGGGCTGCCGCGCAGATACATCATCGCTATGCTGAGCGGGCTCGGCTTCTGCATCTCCTTCGGTATCCGGTGTAACTTGGGTGTGGCCATCGTCAGCATGGTCAATAACAGCACAATCCACCAAAACGGGAAGATAATCATCAAAGAGGTGCCTGTAAACCCCGCCTCTTCATTCACCATGAACCCCATCCTGCACCCCACCCTACCCCACCCTCTTATGTGTGATAGGTGGTGAGATAGAACTGAGTCTGTTGTCCCTTTCAAGTGCCTTTCATGTGTTAAACAGAGTAATTAGCAAAATGAGTATAGTTTGCGCTTTTTTGTTGTAAATTTATTGGAAATTGTGATTTAAAAAAAAATCATTTTAGATAATCACAGAGGTCAATTTCACTGCGAAGCATTACATTTTATATACACCTTTCTGCAAATATTTCTCTCCTGTAACACTTACCACTTAGGGAAAAAAACGAAAAAGTGATCTCACTGCGATACACACTACAGCGAATTAAAAGAGACGTAATTTTGTTTTTATTTTTATGTGCCTGAAAGAAAGCGAAATTCAACTGGGACCCGGAGACTGTGGGGATGATTCACGGTTCCTTCTTCTGGGGCTACATAGTTACTCAGATTCCAGGAGGGTACATCTCCTCCAGGCTGGCTGCAAACAGGTAAAACTATACACATTTTTTGAGTTAGGTCTTTGAGGAGATTATATTTAGGAAATATCGGTTTCCTACTGATTTCCCATTGTATCTACGAACAAAAAATGTATAATTTAGTGTGCAGACTTGTTGGCAAACCAGTAGGTTTGGAGAAACCTGCAGATAAACTGGGGATTTGGCTGATGCCCGCCAGGCGTGCCTCCTCATGTTAATGAGCTCCCACGGGACCACCGTGTCTAATCCTTTATGTTCAGAGGCATGGCAACCACACCGGCCAAAGCCCTGTGTGCGAAGTGCTTCTAAGCAAAGATTGTAGCGTGATTTCAACCACCGCGTCCCACTTCTATACCTTATTATTTCATTAGCAGCTGACTGGAAATATAGATAAATATACAAAACGATCATTCTTTAAAAAAAAAAAAAAACGGTTAAACTATCGATCAATATTAGAGCGCAGTGTAGACAGATACTGCAGAAAGAAGGAGATGCAAGGAAAAATAAAGTGCGCTAAGCTCGCAGCATGGGTCCTTATTACATTAACATTACAGGATTGTTAAAACTGAATCTAAATGAATCTTTGAAGAGCTTCATCATACCAAGTCAGCTGAGCCCTCTGACGCCTTCTGCTGCAAACACCTCCTGTCCTCACTCCCCTGGAAACCGAATAACAGCCTGTTGTGTGCGCGCTTTTGTGTGTGGCACCCAATTAGGACTGGTTTGTCTTGATTATGAGTGTTTATTCTTCCACTATATTATAAAAATTTAAAATATAGGATTCAGTCTACTGTTTACTGATATTTGCAGTTGATCAAAAAGATGCAGACCCCACTTTTCTTTTCCTTGAGCCACATACAGATTTCATTTTGATACAAATTTGACAAATAATCTTGTAATGCTGTTTATCCAGAGTTTTTGGTGCTGCCATCGTGCTGACATCTACCCTGAACATGTTCATTCCCTCTGCCGCCCGGGTCCACTACGGATGTGTCATCTTTGTGAGGATATTACAAGGGTTGGTGGAGGTACTGATGCACAATTTGGTTTTGACCTTTAAAACACTCAAGGATGATGCCTCATTATCAAACCAGGAGCTGAGTTTGACCCCTTCCTAATGAAATTGTCCTGACATTCTGTTTTCAGCCAGGTTTTACAGCAATCTTCTGTTTCTATTCAAGCCTGCTGCTCTCTATTTGGATTTCTGCTGAAAAAAAAGGAAGCTCTATTCATTATACTGTACACATATTAGTACACAATCGTCAAACAAAGTAAAACCCTGAATAGCAGGGCTTATGTGTACTGGCTTGCCTGGCTTAGAGAGCTCCATGTTCACATAGAAACACAATGAACAAAAGAGATAAAAACCACTTGATGCGGGCGGCTCCCGCAGCTCAAGAAGGGGAATGATTTCAGAGGGAGAGACGCTATTATTAGTTTGAAGGTCATCTTCTTTTGTTGTTTTGTTTAGCTCCAAACTGTAGTTTCAGTTGCTGCTCATGACCATTCAGAGAGGGAGCTGCCTGCGTTCAGCGCCATGGCTTATTACTACAAATTAAACATTAGCATTTCAGGGTGTCTCCCACTGCAAGCCTCAGCAATTTGTGTCTATCAATAGTTGATTGTATGCCACTTAGTGTGTAATGAAGATTTAATGGGAACAATCCAGGGCTTCTTTTTTTTTTTTTTCATGAAGTGGGCAGTCAGCTTGAATTTGCACTGACTCACACCTAAGCCATTAGTCTCTATTAGAAAGATCAGCTACAATGCATGTCAGTTTGTTTGTTATTAACTGCAATTTGACTTGTAAGTCTCTGGCAAAAAAGAAGAGACGGCGTCAATCAAGCAGAATATATTTTCATTAATTGTGAAAACAGCTACAGTTTTGATGAAATTAGCAAATTAAGCATGTTGTGCTTTTACGCTGTCAAAACAAGTATGTTAAAGCTGGTGGGAAACAATCGCTGTCTGATCTTACTGTTGCTGTAATGTTGTGTTTTTCATTCACCATACAGGGAGTGACTTACCCGGCCTGCCACGGGATCTGGAGTAAATGGGCTCCGCCGCTGGAAAGAAGTCGTCTGGCAACCATCTCGTTTTGTGGTACAAAACAGACACACAAAAGCAAGATTGGCTCGTCATTATCATGCATCATCACGTTACTTTATACACTTGAGTGCAGGTTTAGGGTTACATACCACTGTGCCTAAAAGGTGTGCAAACAAGAAGTGAACACCTTTGTAACTAAATACAAACACAGATCGCTTTCTGCTCAGTCATGACAATTTGTCCTCTTCAGGATCATACGCCGGCGCAGTGATCGCCATGCCTCTGGCTGGGATCCTGGTCCAGTATACTGGATGGTCCTCTGTCTTCTATGTGTATGGTAAGTACTGCTTTATCTGACTGACTTCACCTTAAAAGGACACTCTGTTCCATGTAAAGGTAGAAATAATGTAACAGTTGGGTTTTTTCTTAGCCATAAATGCCATACAGTTCAATTCTGTGCATTTTTCTTGTGCTGCTACAGTCTCATGTGGGCTTATTAGATAAAGTTAGCAAAGTCTACAAAGTCAATGTTATATAACTGACACCGGTGAGTCAGTTCACTGCCTCTCCCATGTCTGTCTATGCATGCAACTATCTAACTAATATATACTCTCTAAACTTCTGAAATAAGCCCAAGCATTATTATGACTAACCCATTAAATCAGATAGTATATATGTTTGTTTTCCATTATTTTGTACAGAATTAACCAAACTTCAGACTTTTGTATTCTGATTTTGACAGCAGCTAAATCTCCGCTTGAATTTTACGTTCTGTGGATCTGTATCATCTGAAGTTTTTTTTAATGACTGATGTGTTTGATTTGTTCAGGAACCTTTGGGATATTTTGGTACATGTTCTGGATTTTGGTGTCCTATGAAAGCCCGGCAGAACATCCAACAATCACCGAGGAGGAGCGCCGTTACATCGAGGAGAGCATTGGCGAAAGTGCCCAGCTCATGGGTGCGATGGAGGTGGGTGCTCAGTCTGTATCTTCTGATTTCTGATGCCACACCAAACACTGCTCAGGCTGATTTAGCATTTGTCACGTTGCTTCAACAGAAATTCAAGACTCCCTGGAGGAAATTCTTCTCTTCTATGCCTGTCTATGCAATCATTGTGGCCAACTTCTGCAGAAGCTGGACCTTTTATCTGCTTCTCATCAGTCAGCCTGCATACTTTGAAGAAGTTTTTGGCTTTGAGATCAGCAAGGTGAGTAAATTTATGCTTCATAAAGTCTATTATTAGGCCTAAAATGTCTCATCTGATCTCACCATCAAATTTCCAAAAAAAAAGATGCTATAATTGCTTCTAAAAAAGGCATAACAGGTCCATTTTGTTGTTATGCCAGCCATCTAATGTCATGTATTTATTCTTAAAGACTAAATGTTTTCATTTTCTAGCTGAACAAAGGTATCCCAACTCCGGAAACCAAAAAGAGGGTTCACCATGCAGCCACTGCAGTGACCCTATGCCTCACCAGTGGGGCTCAACCCATGATTTCAGAACCACAGGGATAAACATACCAAACTGGCCATAACTGAAATTTATTCGAGTAACATAACTGGATGAAAATATTAAAACAGTGTGACAATAATAAAGATTTTGTTTATACTTAGAAACCTACAGAGAATTTTTGGCTTCCTTTAGCTTTTCACCCACAAAGCTGTGGGTGAAAAGCTTAAAATTTCACCCACAGCTTTTACTATTTTAGTTCACTCTCATTATAGTTTTCACTCACAGATGGGCAAAGGTGTTTAAAGCAGCCATAAAGTACTTAAAACATATTATACCCTACTTGGCACATCAACCTCTTTGATTAGATTTCAGCCGCTAACGACTCCCTTTGGCAGCTAAGTAAATAATAACTCAGTTTAAAAGAAAGTTTGGGTCTAAATGGTATAAATGTAATTAAAGCCATGCGGTTTTATTCATATAGCATCAAATCACAACAAAAGTTGCCTCAAGGTGCAACATTTGTTCCTGGTTTCTTTTAAATACTATTGCATTTTAGATTGTATTAATAATTGTCACCCCAGGGTTAAATTAGGCTGGAATGGTAGACCCACGTGTATAATTGTACGTTTAGCTGCTAATACAATGCAGCAGGCTAAACGATATCATCTTAAAAAGTAATATATGAAGAAAGTTTGTTTCTGTTGAACCATTATTATATTTGCTCAACCTCAATGGAAATAATTTCCTAATTTTAAATGTATAACCATGGATTTAAAAAAAAAAGAACAATATAAAACAAAAGATATTTTGTTTTATATTTAAAAAAGAACATATATAAAAATTAAACAATAATTCTGAAGTTTAATGGATATTTACATTTGCAATTTTGGGACAACTTGCTTTAGAAAATGCTGTGATTTGTTGTTTTTACCTGTCCTCATGTGTCATACATGTAAAAAGAAAGCAGCCAGTCTCAAATTACCCCAGTCCTCTGAGCTCCAGCGAGAGTGTAAAGCATCACTCAGGCTGCTCTGACAGATGCAATTCAGGCTGAGGATGAGTTTCTGATATTAATGTGGTGAATTATTGCTGACATGTGATAGAGGAGCCAAGAGGTTACAGCAGAGGCTGAGATTTGCTCTGAGACTGAGAGAATCCCCTTCTTGTTGTGACAGCTGCTCTGCTGCTGTTGGAGCTGCTTCAGAAAAGTATTTGATGCTTTCCCAGGTTGGAATCGTGTCAGCTCTCCCTCACTTGGTCATGACCATCATCGTGCCTTTAGGAGGTCAGCTAGCAGACTACCTGCGAACCCACAACATCATGTCCACCACTACGGTCCGCAAAATCATGAACTGTGGAGGTGAGGTCTTAATCGTGAGATTTTTGTCAGTTCTTTGAAGTACTCCTCATCAGTTCATGACTTAACTCTTTTCCTGCTGTTTTCAGGCTTTGGCATGGAGGCTACTCTTTTACTAGTGGTTGGGTATTCCCACAGTAAGGGGGTGGCCATCTCTTTCTTAGTTCTGGCGGTGGGATTTAGCGGTTTTGCAATATCAGGTGAGTCCTAAAACAACGATGTATTGTTCATATTTGATCCCACCTCAATGTGAATCAGCAGCAGACTCAGGAAGTCTCCTTGTTTCGTTTGGTTGCAGGTTTCAACGTGAACCATCTAGACATCGCCCCTCGCTATGCCAGCATCCTCATGGGCATTTCCAATGGCGTGGGAACACTGTCAGGGATGGTCTGCCCTCTTATAGTGGGAGCAATGACAAAAAACAAGGTGAGTCGTAATCAGGCAACAACAAACATATTTTTGTTTGAGTTTTTAAAGCCCACAGCCATCTCCTGATCCTAGTCTACTGTTTAATAGTGTAATCATTTAAACCTGGATCACAGAGCTTTCCTTACTGTAGCAAACCCTCTCATTATGCCCAAAATATGACCAATCCCCTCTGTGCCTGATCCTTACCCTCATATTTTTATTTACTTAAATGCAAACCACTGGTGCAGTTGTGGCGTATTTGTTCTGCCTAATCTGAGCAAGTTAGAAGAGCACATCTGTTCTATGATATAACCTAAAACTTTACAAAGGGACTCAGCCTGGCTCCAACCTTTGTCCATTTCCCAGACTCGTGAAGAGTGGCAGTATGTCTTCCTCATTGCTTCTCTCGTGCATTACGGAGGCGTGATATTTTACGGGCTCTTCGCATCGGGGGAGAAACAGCCATGGGCTGACCCTGAAGAAACCAGCGAAGAGAAGTGCGGTTTTATAGATGAGGACGAGCTGGCAGAGGAGACGGGCGACATCACCCAGGGATACGGTGCGATGGGAGGTCCGGCTAAAAGCTACGGGGCCACGGGGCAGCTGAACGGAGGCTGGGTGCAGGACTGGGATAAAACGGAGGAATACGTACAGGAGCCAGCGGGAAAGATGTACACCCAGCGCGGCTACTCTTAAACCAGACAGTTGTGGTGAGTCTGCCCACGAAAACAGACTCATCATCACCAGTTGCACAAGCATTATATTAGATGTTTAAATCCATTCTGTATGTTAAAGTAAAAGAAGATTCAAAAGCCACTGTAAAGAAGTAGTTGCAATGCAGAACAATCCTCATTAGAGCCTCATGTTTCTCATCACATGTACCTACAGTAGGGCTTCACTATACAGACAGCAGTCGTACTATTTAGGACCCAAAGCTCATCAATCTACTTGAACAAGACAAGCCAGACGAAACTGCAGTCGACCATCATGTAGGGTCTTTCTCTGAAATACTACTCTGATTGCACTGAAACTATGAAAGTATTCTAAAAACAAGATTCTGTTTCTCAAATATGTTTTATGTACTGTATATACCTGCATACTGTTTCTGTGAGACTATTGTGAATTTTGGGTCGTTGATCTGTGTGAACATTAATATAAAAGGCCATATTTTTCATGGACAGTACCTCTTCAGGGAGACGTCTGCTTGCAAAAAAGGTCTTCTTCTTCTCGAGTGAGGCCTGTAACACATAAGACAAAAATAGCGTGAGTGAAGTTGAACCGTAGAGTTTTAGTGTGTGTTTGTTGCATGACTTTTGCTCAGATCAATGTTTCAGACGCGGCCGCCTCACAGCCACCGATAGTCCTCATTCAGCCTACTTCTTTGTTCTTAGATTCAAGCGTCTCCCGCCATTATAAATAATAAGAGGAATTTTCGTAATCAGGTTCCGGTCGTGACGTGAGACAAATCAAAAAAGTTGTGAAGGCAACTGCTGCTCAGAAAACATTGACTATTGATGTTTGGTGTGCACTGCAATAAATTCTGTGTACCAGCTGCCACCCATTACATTCTGTTTTGTAACGTGACACTGGCTTGCTGTATCTTAACTGTAATTGTTTTTGGAGTCATGTGATGATCAACATTAAGGTGTGTGTTTTAACAAATTACAATTAGTGTCTGGAGATCCCCAGCTTTAGTGCTCATGACGCAGGAGGAATGCACTGCTGTGTATGAACAACCACGTTTTGTGAGCCCCTGGTGTCCCTTGGTTATTGTCATTGTCACCAAAAAGTACTTTATTGACACATTGATATCGTCGCATATGAGTGGACCACATGGATTAATAGATGGCTCTTCCACCTGACTTTATTTGCTGTTTAAACACTTTGATTCATTTTGCTGTATGAAAAATCTGCAAGGATGTTTAAAATATATGAATATTTAAGAATGTTTATGATGACCAAAAGATGCTATTACGGCTTTGTGCCTAAAGATTATGTAAACAGATAAATGTGATTTTATGGCTTCTAATATTGTGTTTAATGAAGAGGTATGTTGATGTCAAAAGGTGTTATAAAAAAATACTCATATCATTTTATAAAAAAAAAAAAAAAGTAATCAAAAAGGTAATTTTTTGTCATTTTTATCTCGTGTGTAAATGGGATGATACATTAGTCCTCATTGACGGGAGACAGACTGCCAAATCGGTTAACCACCAATTCTCCAATCACTGCCAAGCATCTCCTGTTCTCTCCAAGTTTCTCATTAGTAAATCAATGGCAAAGGTCTCTGGGGTCTAGGGGAGAGCACTAGACCCTGTAGCCTGGAAATTGGTAAGAGGCAAGAGATACAGCATTACTAAACTGTTTCATCCATGCACACCACCACCATTTAACATCTTTGCAGAGACTTCTGATTTTAATAAGCTGATGTGGAGTCAGGTTGGGTCTGTTTCAGAGGAAAAAAGATCAGGAAAAAACAAAAAAAGGAAAGGAAAGGTGATGACATTTTAATGTTTGTAATGTGCGGTCTCAGACACACCCATTTCCTTCTCTGCACATTTGAGCTCAACACTGTTCTCTGTAGCACATTAAGGTATTGACCCAGCTCCTTCATTATGTCCAATCACAAGACGAATCAATATTGTTTAGCTCTAGAATTCATTAGCATTTTAAGATAAAAAATGCTCCTGTTTAAAAGATTTAAACAGCACTGATGATTCGCCTTAGTAGTTATTAATGCATTTTTGTTAGAATAAAAAAACATATATATACAGAGCAATAGTAGTCGTAGTCACTGTTTGCAGCTTTAAGGTTGAAAAATATTTATATTGTTGTCATAAAATTTACCTGATAAAACTCAATAAAATAAGTAGCTCTGGTAGGGAAAATTAAAGCATAAAAACATAAAGGAATAAAAATGTACAATGACATTAGAACAAGTGACATATTGATATCTATGGAGATAATCTGTGTAGAGTTGCTGAAAAAAATGCAGATTAGAACAATCAACTCGTACTAAGAAAAATGCTCTAAAGATCAACTTTTTAAAAATATAAACACTGACTCATCTTCTCTTTCTCTTAAGATAAACTGAACAGTAACAGATTTTTTTCTTTTAACTGTTTGCTAAGTAAAGCAAGCAATCTTGATAACTGTGGTAAATAATTCATGTACGTCTCCAGCTTATTGGTGTATAAGACTATGAAAAGCACAAAATAAAAGGAATGACTGACTCCATCATCAGAAGTCTGATCAGCTTCTTGAAGAATGGCAGTGTATGAATTTCCATTGTCCTGTTACTGCAGCACAAGGTGAAAATGTCCTGGGAAAACCTCTGTAGCCTCGTGCACGTGAAACCTTTGGAGCGCTCCTCTTACCCGAAGGGAACGTTCGAAAGGCGTGACGTCTGAAGGGTTGTGTCAAGCACTGGTTTCCTGCCCGTGATGGACATTCAGAGTACAGTAGCCTTTCACCGCCTTAATTGATGGTTGGATCACAGGAAGCAGCTTCATGTCTAAATCATCCCAACTGTCAGGAGGGGGAGCAATTACAATAAATCTCAGTTTCTCCCCTGATTATTCACCCAGCCGAGGAGGGAAACCATTAACCCTCATGCCTGCTTGGCGCACGTTAATTTGACAGAAAACACAATTGTGTCACCACTCACGTGGAACATGTTTTCTCATGCCTAACCAGCCGGAGTCGTCATGGCTGTTACACCAGTGACGTGCCCGTTAGGATGCACAGTAATTGGGCAAAAAGCTTCTGTCAGCATTTCTTTCACAGGTGGAAAGTCTGTCAGCCTTCACCTGCCTGCATCACTGACTCTTTATATTTCTGCAGCATCTCCGGCTCGGTCACTGTGATGTTCGTCTGGTTGTGTAATCCGGAGGGTGAGTGGAGGGGGATTGAGTAGTTGTCAGTCTGTGGGGCAGGTGCACTTTGGCTCCTGGGGGACTGTAATGGGATGAGGCCCAGCCACAATGAGTGTTTGATGACGGGGTTGCACGCCTCCTGTGGGACTCTCCCTGCATGCAATTATCCTCCTGCTCCATCCTCCCGTCTAGTCTGCAGCTCAGACAATTTCTTTTTCCACACTGCATTCTCAATATTTTTTTAGTCCTAACGTATAATTCACATTCCTCATACCCCAAAACATCAGGTATTAATTAAGGCCTAAATTTCAAGGCAGGATTGGAGTAATTACTGTTTTACAACACCCCCCGACATGACAATACACATCCCCGGGGCAAGTGGTTTTTCCACACACCTCCTTCCTCTCTCTTGGTAATTGCTTTATTAATGGAGATCTTGCTGGCTCAAATTGGATTTGCACAAAATAACATGTTATATATCACTACTTTGCACCCACTACAAACCATATGTAATTTGAACATACACACACACAAAAAAAAAGACTGGTGTGTTTCCACCATGACTCCTAAACGTTTAGATATTATATTAAAAAAACGATTTTAAATGAAACCCTCTGCAAAACGGCTTTACAACGGTGTGCTATCATCTCTGCTGTACTTTCCAGTTGTATCCATTAGCATTACATTTGATAGCATTTGCTCTAATGAGTCAGAGAAACGGGGATGCAAAGGTGAGAATTTTCCAGGATGAGAGGAGTAGACAGAGACTGCTACATTTAATTTATCTTTTGTTTTTCACCTTCCACGGAAGTGCAGTCACATTTGAAGCAATCCATCACAGGTCCATCCACTTCCCTACCCCCCACCCCTCCATATCGGATTACACTGACAGCTTCATACACGCTGATATAGTATCAGAAGCAGACAAAGGAAGATAAGATCCAATACGATACTTGTCGTGTTTTGACAAAGCACCGTCAGCTCTGGAAGAAATCGTAATAAGAGAGTGGAAGAATTTGCAGGTGATGAGACAAAATATTTTGCAGGGTTTATTTTCACTTTGCTTTTCTGCACACAATTTTTCTTTATTTATATAATCCATCATGCCGCTCAAAGAAATAAATTTGTTGCCACTATCTTTGTTCAACCTTCAGAGATGTTTAGTTTAAGATGTTATGATGATAATCAAACCCATTTAAGCAGCGTGCCTGCTGACGGTGGTCGCTGATCGTCGTCATCCTCTGAGTGGGACACAGGTGTGCGGAGGGGTTTCTCCTGCCTCTGTGATCCATCGCTGAAAACACAAAAGGGGCCAGACTGGAGCGGCTTAGGCACGTGCCGAGGGAGGGCTCTACCCTCCTGCGCCCACCCCCTCAGAGGACTCCCTATTTACACCACCAGATGGTGGCTGGATCTGAGTTTTAATGAATGTTATCCTTCATGACCCTCCAGGAGCTGCAGGACAGCAGTCGCTCTCAGCACGTCTCACTGCAGTTTGTTACCCCCACGCTGCTGGAGAACAAACGTGACGCTGGACGGATGGAATGTAAAATAAGGAAGGATAAGACAATCATCCAACTCTTTGCTTAGAGCATGTTCTTTATAACAGACAGAACTGATACACATGTATGAAATTATAAGTTTTCTCATTTGTCCTTTTGAATTAATAAAGCGCATGACACATTTAAATTAAATAAGCTGGATGTAAGCGGCTGACTTCGACTCTCAGTCTGTTCTAATAAAGGCTTACTAGCTTGCTGCAAACAGCTGGAGGTCAAATATAAAATAAGCAATTCAGAAGATAGATGGATAGGTGGATGTTTAATAGCTAAATAGTGTTACAGACTGCCAAAAGAAGCAGTTTCTTCTTAGTGGTTTCCAGACATGTGGGTATGATTTAGACTGTTATAAATAACGGGTAAAACATGGTTTTATTAAATATTAGATTGGCATAGGCATAGTACTAAAAATGCTGCTTTTCTTGTAGGCTTATTGGAGTCAGATGGTAACACATCTGAATCATCACCATGGCAGCTCTCTCACCCTGCCAGTAACGTGTAAGGCTGTGAATCAGAGTGAGAACCACAAAGTCTACACAAGAAAATAACTGTGGGTGGAAGCACCCGATGGCTACATGCTAAAAGAGTAGAGGTGGATAATTCTCGTTAGTTTGTGGAATGGTGCTCTGAAACTGCATTTTTGTAGATTTTGTAAATTAAACACACTCCCAACAAATTCATAATTATTTTTGCATGCATTTATAACACAAGAGCAGGTTAGATCTCTGCAGTCGTTGCTGGTTGGCATATGTTCTTCACTGGCTGGAAATAAACTGGTTGTGTATGCGCTGCCCTTTACTCAGTGACCCTCGTCCGTCTCTACGAGAATTGCTTTCATGGTGTGTTAAATGAGCCGTGGCTGTGTTGGTGTTTCCCTCCGCACGGTGGCCCGGGCTCTAATTCGCTGACAGGGTTATGTCACACACCAGCCATTGTGCAGAGTTTGATTGAAGACGCCTGATCTGACTAATTGATCCCTCGCTGCACAAGCGCTCAGACACATGGGCAAGGTCTGAGATGTGTAAATTGGCAGTCAGGTCACATGACTGGAATTAAGCCAATCCAAATGTATAGGTTTAGATCAAGCACTGCTGGAGGCTTTTACTGACAGATGGTGTGAAAAAAAGTGAAAATCATTTGAGGTGTGTAGAGTTAGGAAAGGGTACGTGGTTGCACAGCGCTTTTGCTGGCTTTGCTTATTGCTATTTCCTTATAGCCCCGAGCTTATTATCAAACCCATCTCTCTCCACAGATCTGCATAATGTGGAATTAAACTTTAATTTCTTTTTAGGTCCTCATAAATCAGCCGCTGCAGAATAATTTTAAACAACGCAGCTCCTAATGGCTTGGTATTAGGATCAAATTTATGAGGCTGAATGAAACCTTGAGCTTCCAAAGACCCATGGCATCTGTTTACTGTCTCACAAGTACGTTCAGTTTAAGTGAGTCGGATCGTGTGCTGACACGGTTTACAAAGCAGCACAAAAGCTATAATGTGTCCAAACAAGTAAGTTCAACAGTTCAACAAACAGCCAACTGGACTGACTAATATATATACATATATATACACACACACACACACACACACACACACACACACACTAAAAACAATAAATCCAGAGATAGAGATTAACTCCTGAAGCATCAAGAGCAGGATCTCATTTGCCATTGTTCTTGTATCATATGCCCCACCCTGTTCTTCGTCCTGCCTCTTTTTCCACTTTTCTAGATTAAAATCTCATATAATAAGCAATCTGGCCAATTTCACCAACAGTGAAGTCATCACAAATATTCTAATTATCACAATATATCATTAAAAACATGTTTACATTTCAACAAGAATTACTATATTGCAACAAATTTTCAGTCTGAGAGGAGCCACCACAGTGACCATTTTTATTATATCTTTCTACTGCATCTGTAATTAGCAGTTATGTGTTTGTCTAGATACATGAACTGAGGAAAAGTGCAACATGAGTCAAATATTGTACTGAAACACATTTCTGTAAACAAAGGTGGAAAACATTCAAGAAGAACCTAAAACTTTTTGCTCTGCTAGAACAATTCTTCTCATCACCAGCCTAAATTCTCACATGTTAAATATTTCATAAACCCACAGTCATGCTCACACTTTGGTAAAATTAAACAAAACTGACAGAAATATCATTACAATTGTTAGAACAACGTGACCATTAAGAAAAAAAACTGATGTCAGCTGTTTAATATGCTTTTTCTGATACCGAAAAATATAGACAATATCAAGATATAAACAGGAATTTGGCCACAATTTGATCATCTTTCAAGCTCCAAGACCATCAGTCACATGTTTAAAGCTGACAGCAGGTCTCCCCACACACTCAGCCCTGTGACATCAAAGTCTCCATCAGAAATCTTCAAAGCATTTAGTTCTTTTTCTACATCCCCCCTCAGAGACGGACTGGCATCGAATAAAGCCAGAAAGAGCTCAGTAAGTTTCTTGAAGGACACTCCGGGACCCGTGCTGGTTAGAACCCATTCGCCGTCACTTAAGCTGTATTCCATTTCCGAGGCCCACTTTTTCAGTACATTACAAGATGCATCTCTGAGTTTCTGATGTTCTTTTGCCAGGTCTTTCAAAAGTGTAGGAGACAGTAGAGAACACATGTACTGCAGCAGGCTGTGTTTCTTTTGCAACCAGTCTAAGAGAAAATCATGTGCAGCAGTTTGTGCAGTACAGCTTTTGGATGTCAGCAGAGCTGCAGCGATGACTAGACAGAATTGTTGCAATGCCCCTTCGCATCCCTGGAGAACAGAGCCTAAAAATTGCTCTGCCCTGCAGGTTTCACTGCCTTGGTTCAGCAGAGCCTCCAGCCTCTCCATCAGCATCTCCCCCTGCACCTCAGCATCAGCACCAAGGGCTGACATATCAGCTAGGGGGCTCAGGACCTTATAAACTGATTTGCATTGAACTATGTGACTGCAGAGACCTGTGACGTCCTCATAGTCTCCGTGCATCGTCTTGACAGGACGCGTTGTGTCAAAGAGGATCTTCATGAGAGAACTAGGAAGTTCTGGGTTGTTCAACAACCTGACGAGCAACAAGTGCTGGCACCGGGGGAGGTCCGAGAAGGAGACTTCGGTGTATCCGGGGATGGTATCTCGCAGAGTTTGGTTTGTGAGCTGCAGCTGTTTCTCCATGATCCTCCTAATAGCGGCGTTATTATGGAACCTGGAGAAGACGTGCTCGCAGTACCGGGCCCAGTGAAACGCCCTGGACAGAGTTTGTTTATCCCAGTGATTCACCGCATCGCTCTGCGCCGCCACCGCCAGCATCTCCACCGTGCTAGCTAAGTTTTTCAGCACCGCCTCCATGTGGCGCTCTCAGCATTCAGAGTTCAGCCTTCAGTCCGGCTTCGGAAACCCACTGAGGAGAAAGGTTACAGCCTGAACCTGAATCATCTGAATTTCGCTATGCTGCTGAAAAACTGCTATAGCATTTGAGATGTAGCGGTTTAGCTACATGTTAGCTAAGATGTCAACATACTAGCATGGCAAAACAAGACTTCCGGTGCCGCACTTCAATAAATAATTCCTCTTGAGTAACGTGGGTTTCAATAACAGCTGACGTTACAATAAAAAATGAATATGACAGCACGGAGAAAGTTGAAGAAACTCACATATCTGTTGCCGGTTTCTACTGCTTGATTTTCCGGTTGAATATACCGCTCGTTAGTGCGCAAGTGTGCCAATATAATTTCATCCCCTTCAAAATAAAAGCACATCAAGTGATCTTAGCGCCACAAAATGAGTTAATGAGTTCGGTACACACAAACTCGGAATTTTTGTGCTTACGTGTATTTATTATATGGATTACACACACATTTACATTAAAAAGCATCATAAGGGTGTTCTGACTAGGAAGACTACACCTGAAACACGTAATTAATGTATTAATAATGATCGTCATTCATTATTTCAATTTATTCTCAAATGCAAGATAGTGTCAAATTACGCCTAAATGAACCAGTCTTGATATAATAACAATGCGACTAGATGGATCAAACAGCACAGTTGCACACACAGACAAAAACTTTACATCAAAGCGTTTGGAAGAATAGAAACTCAGGCCAGAAAAAAATGTTACAGAGGGAACACAAAGAAGAGGCAGTGCCAACACGACCAAACTTTCCTCCCATCATCATGATCAGCAGCAGCAGCGTAGCCTGCTGTGAGTGAGTATATGTGTGCGCGCGTATGCGTGTGCTTGTGCAGTCAGCTTGTGCAGCGAGAAAGATCACCCCGGTACACACTGGTTTGTGATTTTGGAGGCTAACCTGTGGGTCGGTGCACCACTGTGAAAAGCATGAAAATTGGGAACCAGCATCTCACAGGACGAGTGAGAGGAAGGAGCGCACCAGCGAGCTGAACCCTCAGGGTGAGCACACACGAGAAGCTTTTCATTCAGGACATTTTTCGCTACTTTTACACTGTTGCTGTATGACTGTCAGACTATTCATACTTGCATTTCTGTTTTAGGTTTAGATCATTTTTAGAAAGTACCCTTTGCAATCTCTTCCTTTTGTGTGCTTTGCAGAACAGTACTATCTAATGAAACTCATTTAACAGTTGAGGGGGGCTTGGTTGAATCTTACTTCTTGACAGTTGACAGGAAGGTGCTTGCCTTTTTACTCCTTTCAGAGTTAACACCAGACATCTGTAATTAAACGGAATATCATATATTTTGTGTACTAGCCGCTCTCAGTCACTTCATTGGTTTTTAATTAGCAGGCGCTCTGCTGGATTTGAGTCATAACTCATCAAGCGTCCTCCCTTGGACCTATTTCAAGAGTGGTAAATTGTCTGTTGTGGGCGCTTTATTTGTGACAGCTGTAAAGAAGGAGACAACCTAAAAAGCCTTATTGCAGTTGTAAATGAAGTGAGAGGCCAATACAGTTCTACCCAAAACCAAGCCCTGGCACCAAATTCAGAGAAACTATAAAAATAGCTCATTTTATCTGTTTTCTTGACATACAGTCAGCCTGAACTTTGGTTTGTTGACAGTTCAAATGTTTCCTTAATCAAAGGTCTGAGGTTGCATATTCCATTATGAAATCATTTCATTTGTAAGACTTAAGTGCAGATTCCCATACAGACAGTGTGCTTCATTGACTGTAGCACCTCAAGCAATCTGATACCTGAACACAACAGATTACTTGTCAGCAGTAGAAACATGCTGAGTGTCCTTATTTAGATGGACAAATCAACCTCCAGATTGGCTAACTGTTGTAGTGGAGGAGGGCACGCAGGGCAAAGAGGGTTACGAGGACAGAGCCGCTCTTGTACTTTCTAATGTGATTCATCAGTCAAAATTCCCATCCATATGCCTTTCCCGAAGCAATCTGCAGCCAACCGTGGCACATTAGCATGGCTTTAGTGAAGTCACGAGATGACTCAGGATGAATGTAAATTTTGTATTTCTATATATATTTTTTTTAATGTTTTGGGTTGAAAAGTGGGATCTCTTTGTGAATGCACAAAGCCTAGCATTCGATCATGAACCAGATTCTTAAAATACACGCAGTTTAGCAGAGTGCAGGCTGCTGAAGCAAAACATGTCAGGAAACAGTATGGTGAGAGGAACCAGGTATGTTTTACAACAGCTGGCCCGGGCTATTTTCTTGGGGAAAAAATGGTGAAAATTGAGCTTGATGTTTGTTTACGATCTTGTCAAGAACAATAAAACTGAACCAAGGTTGACATGAAGATTTATTGAACAGAGACTAGTATGTGCGAATTCAAACAAAGCAAGAAAATTGTAGTGAATTTTAAGTTAATTTAAAGTGACATGTGAGAAGACACATAAGAATCTTTCAGAAAGTTTTTATACCATACAGCTTTAATAAGGAAAATGTACAATAACAATACGTAAAATAGCAGCTTGATGCATTGCCCACTGACGCAGCACAGGGAATGAGCTTGTTAAGCTCTTGCACTGGGAGACATGAGACATCCTAGTGCCCTTGTTCTGTCTGTCAGCCTTCACCAGTGGACATGGGAATGTAGCACCTGTGTGTGAGCGCCGAGCTCCAGACTTTTGTGTGTGTATGCAAGCGAGTAGAAGTTGCCTTCTCAAAGATCTGACAGCCTTGGTCGGACATCAAGGTCCTGATGTCCAGTTTTGCATCACGGTGCCATTTAGTTGCAGCCAACTCCAGACGGACCTTGAAATGTTACACAGCTTTAAAGGTCAGATTCCTCATATCGTGCTGCACTCACTCAGTATTCACAGGAAATTTTCATCCACCGCGTGCTTTGAACTACTTGTTCGTGGCAGCTTCCTTGTTTAAATAAGCTCTTCTTGCAATTTGCATCCGATATCCTGTTTTTATTTGCGTGCCAGAGGGTATGTGAAATGTTCCTGCTTGGAGGAAGCGGTGGAGGCAAAACCTTTAAAATGCAACAACAAGATTTCAAGAATGTGAATTCTCTTCAAGTAACTTTCTGTTTCTTTAAAGAACCCCGGACAAAGAACTTTACCAGAAAAAAGGAGAACAAAGTCACTTCATCATTGGCTGTTAGGTAAGCTGTAATGATACCAGACTTAAGATGTCTGTTCTGTATGTAACAGAGAAAAGACATTTTGCTCATATCTTATTTGTTATTTTAAAATAGAAACTCTTGAGTACTTTGGGAGCCTTTAAATCCCCGTTATGCCACTACCTCTATGCTCTAAAGGTTGGGGTGTCTCCTTTCTGTCTGCATTGCATCGTTTTTCTATGTCAGAGTACTTTAGAGAACAGATTGACGCTTGCAGTGCTGCTGATGTGCCCTGTTACACAGCTCAGGTCTTGCATCTGGTGCCCAGTTGTTTTGTCAGGCACTCACTCTTCTCCACCGCAAATCCGTTAATGGAGTGACACTGGACTGATATCTGAAAGATTTTCATATTGCAGCTAATGCGGTGCACCCTTGGCGCACTGTAGCCTGGTATTGGAAAAGACTGGGCCAAATGCTAATTTACTCAGTGACTTCACTTTCAAGGAAATAAGCAGCAGTTAAATATTGTTCCAAGTACTGATGTCAAATGCAATCTGTCCATCAACCTGTAACGCAAGACCTGCTGCACTGTTGACTGTGATGGGCTGATATGCACCGCTGGATAGACTGCTTAATAGATGGCAGAGTAATTTGAAGGAGCTCTTTGTTGGTTGAATAAAAGTCCTACTGTACCAGTCTGGCTGGTATAAAAGTGTCTCTTGTCCAAAGAAGGGGTGGAAAGAAATGGTGCTCTCTAATGTCATCAGGTTTATTGTAATCCATACCAGGATTTTGACCAGGAGAACAAAGCTGCTCTCCTTTCCTGTTTCAGCTTGCTCCTCCTCTGCCCCTTTTGTGAATATGCAACATGAATGATAGCTAATACAGAAGAATTTTATTGTGAGGATCCGTTTAGATCACGAGTATAAAACACACACATGTTCAGAGGTTCCTTCTGTTATCGTGACATATCATGACCGCTGTAACCAACTTTGTTTAAGCTTTCAAAAGAGCTGCACAATATTTGGAGGATGCTAACTAGAGCTGAAATGACGGATTAGTATATTTCCAGAAAATGTGTAACTACTTTGAAGGTAAATGAACCTCTGGTTTAAGGTTATTACATATGAGAATTCTCCGATTCACTCTGTTTTGCATCACTGTCAACTGAATGGGTATAACACTGGGAATTTCTCTTTTTGTTTTTTGTTTTTTTCCTTTTTGATATCAAATGAATTGAAGAAGCCCTTTCCTAGAGTGTACCCCAGCTCTTGCCCTGTGACAGCTGAGATAGGTTCCAGCCCACCTCCTGGCAACTCTAAATTGAATTAAGTGATGCATTGCATCACCTAATTATTCCCTGGAGAGAGTAATTCCTCGCAGTACTTGTTACATTACTTTAGCATTACTCAGAAACATTGCCTGAGATGAATTGTCCCATTTACCAGTTAATAGTATCAACCTTGAACTACAGTGCCACACACTGGCATGAATCCCTATCCTAGTGAGGACACAGGATCTTTCTTTTATTGTTTAAGTATTAACACAAAGCTAACAGCAAAGTTGAAAATCAGCTCATTGTGCAGATAACTGAAGAACCTTTGTAATCTAAGTAATGCTGACTGTGAAGTGTGCAGGAGTGGGTCTGCGTTACAGTGTGATCAGGGGACTTGGTTGGAGGGAATGTCTTGGACTCTTTGTCATGTTCTTTGAGCCATTCCTGAGCCGTTTTTGCCATTTGATGAGGTACATCGTCCCGCTGGGGGAGGCTGCTGCTGATGTCTGGCAGAGTTTTTCCAGTTCTTTCCAGCTGAACGCTGCTTTTTAACAATATGATCAATGTTTTTTTCACTTCACCACTTAATGGTTTTAATGTTGGGGCTCATGTATGTATATACATACATACATGGGTGCATACTCAAACATATGCATGTATAGAGAAGAACATGATGGTTTTGTTGCCTGCTACAACAACAAAGCATTTATTAGCAGGACTTAGATGGAGTCCAATTAATATGCTGAGGTATCTGGATAATATGTACCTCCTTTATTAATGTTTTGAAGATCTGCTATACTGCACACTGGAGCTGCACATTGTGTCTGCTTGCATAATATTACAGATATCTTACATGTTCATGAATTCTATATCATTGGACTGTCTTAACCTTCTCCTGCTGATGAATAGGGAACCATGTGCAGTTCCCTGAGCCCCAAACAGCCCAGCGGGCCCGGCCTGACAGACATGCAGCAGTACCAACAGTGGCTTTCCAGTCGACATGAGGCCAGCCTGCTGCCTATGAAGGAAGACCTGGCCCTGTGGCTCACTAATATTCTTGGTAAGTCACACTAACGAGCAAGAAACACATGCTATTAACAGTGAGGATTTATTACCACGAGTTATAGTTTATAACATGGTTTAATTCGCTAAGCAAAGCGAATTTAATTCAGTTATATTTATATAGGGCCAAATCATAACAACAATCGCCTTGAGGAGTAGTAATACTATTACATATATAAAGTTACAGTTATATTCCTGAACTGTGGTTAAAATGTGTTTTAAATCATTCATTTCTCAGATGTTTTGCTAGCTGTGCGAAATAAAATAAATTTAAAAAATCAGGGTGTGGTTTGTAGATTCATTGGATACACAGGCTTAGAAATAGCTTGGCTTTGAAAAAATCCTGCACATTTCATTGCTTTGTGTCTAAAATTAACTCGACTGGTCTTTGCTGATGTAAACACCTCTGCAGGGGATTGTGATCAATCCGCACCTCATTACAAACTATTTTAAAGTCCCCAGATTGTGTGGACCTGTTCCAGTTGCAACGCTCTTTCATAGATTTACTTTAAATGAATAATGGACACCATTAACTGTTCTTAAATAATGCACAGTGGGTGGGAGCATCAGCACTGTGCAAGGATGTGGTTGCATAATAAACAATTCTCTGCGCTGTACTTCTTTAACAGCGCAGCCACAAAACAAAAGCACAGTGCACTTTGATCTGATTTGAATGGGTGTGTATGAATGAGTTTTGCATGGTTTTTTTGTTGTTGTTTCTTTTTGTTTGTTCCTAGAGCCAGGGAAAAATTTGTATTAAACATGGATATCATTAGTGAAATACCTTAGAGAAACACCTACAGTCATTTCCATGATGTTTTCTTAAGCATTCTTGCACCAATGACTCACCAGAGTCAGCTCATAAATATTCTTACAAAGGCTGCCACCAGAGTAAGAATTATGTATTTGTTAGTTGGGTTTCAGAGATGTAAACTGTCTGTTAACCAGTGTTTCATCAGAATTTTAAATTTGTTAGAGTCAAGTTCTCAAAATTTCAATGACTGAGTGCTAATGAGGAAGCCAGTGTATGAGTGAACACACAAAAATACACACATGCAGCACGTTTACTCTAGCTTTTGTCATAAGTATGTTGGTTTGTGTTTGTAATTATCATGTTTGTACTGCTTTTAGGTTATTAACAAGGTCGCACCTATATGTTAGAAGAGATAAGTATGAACTGCTTGATTGTTTCTTGTTACACAAAACCAAGGGCCTCCGCTGGCCCTGGTGCTAAACGCTTCATAGACTGTGCTTTTTGTTTAAAATATGCTTAAGAACTACTGTATGTGTTATGACTGGGAGTTACTCCTGGATGCATATAACAGACACTTTTCAAACCAACTATAAGGTTCCTGAGACTCTCTCATGTCTGTGTGTAAACAACTTAAAACAACTTCAGTGTCTTCCGCGTTATCTCTGGCTGTGTGTGTGTTTGCACTGGAACCAGCTGAGCCAGAAAGCCATGGAACTAAAGGGTTCAGAAGCAGGAGCATGCAAGTGTTTCCAGTGAATAAACACTACAGAATTAATTTGTTGGTTTAGGCCAAGTTCTGTATTTGCTCAGTATTTTTTTTTATTCTGTGAAACAAGATGCTGACATCCTTGATTACAGTTTCAGGTGAGACCTGCCGTGTGGCCCGCTGCCGTGTGGGAGGCATATGTTTGGTTATACTGATGAGTCATTGTTGTCAAAGCGGTAACAGCTTGGCTCGTATTGTTTTCACTTCCCGAGTCTGTCTTTTTGTCTGTCATCATGGCAAAATGTGCTCCTCAAGACACTTACTTAAGCAGGAACTACCACAAAGGTGGTTTAAAGCACTTGGCAGGTGTTTATGTTTGTCTTTGTGCATTTGTCTGTGGACAGTTGTTCAGTTGTTTAGCAGTGCAAGAAAAACCCAAGAAACTTAACAGGTGTTTAATTGTAGTTTTAATGCAAGGAGAAGGCTGAGTTTGCAAACGGTCAGAGCTCACTGATCCTAATATATTCCCAGTGTAAGATGATCTCAAGTCAGATTGAAGGAACTGGGCAACTCGTATGATTAAATATTTAATTTTACTATACTTCTATTGGAGCCCAGTGAAAGATATTTTCCTCTCACAGCGTGGAACGAGGGTCGTACGAGTAGAGTATAAGACTCACTGAGTGTTTCTCAAGATTTCAATCTCTCTTTTCTGGGCTCAATTGCAACATTTGGAACTCATTAAACATTGAACCCCTAAACCCCTCCTCCAATAAGAAAGAGAAAAGGGATAAAAAAAAATATCTCCAGTTTCTTTCCACAGACACCCCCCTGCCACCACCTCCTATTTCACGATGATCTAACTAAGAAAGAATGGTCCTCTGGAAGTCAGTCAACTGGACACCACATGTTGATCACCAACGTAGCTCTGCAAATGCACAGGATAATGAGGCATTACTGTGTACAAACAGATGCCACGTTTTTTTTGGATTTTTTTATGCATCCCCGTAGTTGCCATCCCACGGTGTGTGACCAGGAAATCCCCCAGATCCTCTCAAATCATGTTGTACTATTTCAGCTTTTGGCTCCTCCAGAGCCGCCACAAACCCGGCAGCAAAAGCGACGCTCGGTCATTAAAACGGTTTTAGGAATCAACAGCACTGCGTCAGGTTTGACCGCAACTCGGAGTGAAGTGGAGATTAAATTTTATTTCCTTACGCTATATGTATATTTTTTAAACTTGTGGCGCTGCTCTTTCTTTATGTGTCTCCTGCTCAGGTCTGGAAATCACTGCTGAGAGCTTCATGGACCGCTTAGACAATGGCTTCCTGTTGTGCCAGCTGGCTGAGACACTGCAGGAGAAGTTCAGGCAGAGTAATGGAGATCTGCCTACCCTTGGCAACAGCAAGGTACAGAGAGACTGCAATAGTCCTGTGTGATACAGGTTACAGTGAAAACACTAATCTGAAAGTTAAATCTTGGCTGAAAATCTTCCCAGACTATCAGCTTGAACGATTTCACAGAGCATTGTTCCTGAGTATGAAAACATCATCTGAGCAGACACTTATTAGGTCAGATTGACTGACAGTCACTATTTAAAACCACTTCCACATGTAATGGTCTTTTTCACATCTAAATACAAAAGGATATCCCAACACAACATTTGGAAAGTAGCACAGAGGCAGAAAGACGCTCTTGATGACTGCGCCCGTGAATTCCTACTTTGCAAAGAACTCCACAATTTTAGAAAGAAGTGCACATAAAGTGGGATGGGGGGATGGGGGCCTCTTGCCTTCAACAGGGCAAAAAAGAAAAAAAAATAAGGCTAGCAAGGACACGTTAACTGATGGGGCCCCACATCCCCTGTGAGATTTGGGAGAACAGCATTAAACGTTCTTTTCTTGTGAGCCTTGACTGAGGATTTAATGAATTTCATTAAAACGGGTGCCTTGAGAGTGGTTACCTGTAATTTCACCCAATCAGTCTGTCCAGATGTATATTTATGGGGTTGGTGACTAAAACAACAAAAACAACTAGGCAAAAGAAAAATGTTTCTATTTATGCCCCATATATTATAAAAACCCCATGGATACATCCTCAAAAGTTCAAAAATATATGTTAAAAGATGGATATTTACCTTCAGTATCTGTTTATTGCAGATATTTAAATGCTGAAGTGACAGCTGGTCTCAGTGGCATGCAGCAAAAACTGTGATTGGGTCATGTTCGTGCCTCTGTTCGGAAGGCAAGAAGTAAAAGATGTTTGTTGGTCCTTCAGTGAGAGTTGTTGATGTTTGCACTGAAGCATTACTGTGCTGATGTCAGTGGGTCTCCTGATCTCAGTGTGAGCGCAGCAGCACAGATGTGAGGAAATACTTGAGGTCAATGACCGTGAGACAGCAGAGGAGCTGCCGAAATAGAGGAGTCTATTGATTGTGAATGCCAACAGAGGGAGAGAGAGAGTCCTTGGATAGGCTTTAAAATGAAACAAAGCTGCTTTATGATATTGTGCAGCGAGCGTGATTTGATTCTGTTTGTCTGAATTAAGGGTTTTCATTAAAAGATTAACCGTGTTATTCATGTCTGATACACAGTATGTCATCCAATGAGTCTTTATGCTTGTCGTGGCATTTGATCAGCTCTAGTTGTTTGCTATCAGATTTCACCACTTAAAAGAGGACATCCATCTGTGTTCAAGCCCTGTTATAAGTCGATGTGGTGTGTGAAGTGGGCCTGTGACTACAGCACAGGGGTACCATCAATCACACTTTGCAGATGCTGTGCTCCAGACGTCTTCCCATGTGTTTATATCAATCAGTATTAAGTCCAGATGAGCAAAGGTTGTTTTCGTTCTTGTCATAACACTTTGACAGGCTGATTTTTGTACAGTCATTTCAATAACTGGGGGAACTTATTGCTATAGCACTGAAATTTTAAGCAAAAGTGCAATGTTCAAGACTTGGTTTCGGCAGGAGAGTGAGATGAGAAGATCAAACATCGTAAATAAGTAGCATTGACCAAAAGGGATTTTTTTTACAGGGAAAGGAAGGGCCATGAAGCTAGACGCAGCTGCTGGTTATCTCAGCAGAAAGGCTTGGAGAGGAAAAAGTAGCCCGGCTCTGTACAAAGTTCATGAAATCTGTCCGCTTGCACCCATAAAGCACACCACATATTTGCTTAACCAGTGCAAAAACAGAGATGTCAGTCGAAGACAGTTCAACCTCCAACTAACATATGTGATAATAGCATAATCTTCTCATCTACCTCTTAAAGTAAGAAAGTACCAAGTAAATGTATTTTTAAAGTGTCAAACTGCTCATCTCGTGTGTGCATGTTGAGGTATTTAAATTCTTTGAATGAAATAATTTGATTATAGCTGTCGTTGCTCATTTCAAGCATAGCAGTTCCTTTTCCTTATTATTATTCACATATGTTTAAAGATAATCTTTTCCAGAAGTCCCCTACCTCCTGTGCAATCATTAGACATTCAAAGGTGCAGATCATTTGGCAGCCAAGGCAGAAATAATAATACATTCATCTGATTGTTAGATGGAAAAAAAAAAAACAACCTTGGCAAAGTTGAATATTTATCCGGGAATGCAAAGTCATTTAACACAAAAGATCCCCTAAAAAAAAAAGTCAAAAGGAGAGTCTGGAATGAAAAGAAAAATACCCACAAAAGCTTGCATATTTCCAGCATGAGCTCATTCCACCTTTCTCAAAGCACAGACACACATATCCTGTATAAAACCACAGCAAAGCGCATAAATCTCCCCGAACAGACCGTGTGGGGGCTGAAACCCATAAGCATGTCATTTGAGCCCAAATCATAGACAGCCTGGTAAAGTAGCACAGGTTTTCAAACCCGTCATTTCTCATATTGATCTCAATGGGAAGGGTTCTTGATCCTGGGCTGAAATCAGAGCCTCAGCAGACATCAGTGTAGATGTAGATAATGTGGCTCTGTGTTTTGGTGGAGCTCTGGGTATTGGTTCGAACAAGTCACTCTGGAGGACTTTTGTCCTTTCTTTGTTAAACTGCAGAATAAGATGTTTAAATCCGATCTTGTTTAAGTGAAAGTAAGGGGGTTCTTCTCTGTGTCTGTGACAGAGAATTCCCAATCGGAGGATACCGTGTCGGCGGAGCGCTCCATCCGGCTCCTTCTTTGCACGGGACAACACAGCCAACTTCCTGGCCTGGTGTCGTGAGGTCGGAGTTGGAGAAACATGTCTGTTTGAGTCAGAGGGTTTAGGTGAGTCTGTTTTTATTTCTCACCCTGCGAAAATGTCAAGATGTAGGACAGACCGGGTACATAAACAGGCATCACTTTCCTCACAAAGATTCAGTTCTCTCAGGCTTTGGTTATCCCTGGCACTGCTGGGGCAGTGGGCTCAGATTTCTATCTTCTGTGAATGGCCTGATTGTACAGGTACAGTGACATGCAGGTTGGCCTGCTTCCCTCTCCTCCCCTCTGAGGATTAGAAGCCTCACATCACCAGACCGAGCCTCACCTTCTTTGACGTGCTCAAAAAGCTCACAGTCCGGGTAGCACAGTGATGGGAGCAGCTCTACCTGACAATAAGGGAATCTCAGACAATGCACTCATGCACAAAACATCTAAAGTAAAACTACAGGAGCGTGGACATAAAGGTGTGAGATGGTGAGAAAGTAGGCCAACAGTATGCAAATGTTTTCCTCAGCGCACAGTAGGGATATTTTTCTCTCTTCCTCATTCGCTCTCTCAGTGTTTATCTGTGTCTTTCTGATCTTTCGCAGAGCTTTCTTGCACGTTATTTCACTGCAGTGTCCTTGCAGCAAAGATATGCCCGGACTGAAATATTTCCCTCATAATCAGATGTGCCCCTGACAAGAGCACAAATACGCAGAATAGTCATAAATTCTTGCCATATTTTTGACTAAAAGGTTGATCAGCCATTGCTAAAAATATTCAAGCTATGTAAATCATTTCTGGATTCCAGGATATACACACACGCAGTGAGCTAGCTGCAGTGAACTATAATCGCCTTCGAATCCAGTGGACATGTGATTGTAATAAAATGCTTCAGTGAACAATCCAGCTGACGAATGTCTTTTTTTTCTTTCTTTCCTTCCCTCTTACTTTCTCTGGATGGATTTGTCAGTTCAGCAGTAGGTGTAACAACATCAGGTTTGCTATCACGCAGTGGATATATTCTTTCTATATTGCATGGTGTGGTGTGTCACATTATTCATGCTTTGTGTGTCCACAGTCTGGTTTGATCTATTATTTGCCGTGGTTACCGTTACCCTCTGAAGTGGTTAAAATGAACATGTGAGCAGTATTCTTTCCATTTGGTTTGGGATGAACAGGATTAGAGAGGACCATGTGATTGCATGAAGTTCATAAGCTTGTTTTTATGTCCATTTCACCATCACACAGCCACTCATTCTCATTCATCACCTTCATCCAGATACAGTACAGTATTTTAATCACCAAATCCTAAAAGGTGATCTCTTTTTGCAGTTCTTCATAAGCAGCCACGAGAAGTCTGCCTTTGTCTTTTAGAGCTGGGCCGGATAGCATCACGGTATGCTCTTGGTTTTTACATTTTCCTCCTTGATTGTCTAGATTTTCCTGTGTATGTCTTTGGATTGTTTTGCAAATCCTTTCATAATTTCCGTGTCTCTTTTATTCCTCATCTAGGTACAATGTGGAGCCTCCTGGCCTTATAAAACTGGAGAAAGAGATTGAGCAAGAAGAGAAAGCGCCTCTACCTCCTCCGTCACCTGTATCTCCAGCTCAGCCTGTCCCTCCATCACCCTCTTCATCTCCTTCCCCATCCCCTTCCCCATCCCCAACTCCTACCAAAGTGACTTCTATCAAAAAAAGCACAGGGAAGCTTTTGGATGATGCCGTAAGTTAGCAAGTGTTCACCTCTGTTTGCTGTTTCTACTTAACTTATCAGAGGAAAAACATCAATGTTTGTTTTTGTCAAAACAGGTAAGACATATCGCCAATGATCCACCTTGCAGATGTGCAAATAAGTTCTGTGTAGAGAGACAGTCGCAGGGTCGATATCGTGTTGGGGAGAAGATGCTCTTTATTCGGGTGAGTGTGTTACAGTATTGTACAAAAGTCCTCGTTTCTTTGTATTTTGCTTCCAAGGAGCCAGACTTTCTTGGATTTTTTAAAAGCAGTCTTGAGGAATACTTCTCCAGGCTTTTTGCAAGTCTTTCCAAGTTTTTCTTTGGATATTGGCTGTTTTTTCCCTCATTTTGAGTCCAGTCCTTGTACCCGACCAGTTTCAGGAGAATGTTTTTTTGGTTTGTTATGCCACTTAACACTAACCTATGACTCATTGAAGCATAAAAAACGCACATAACTCAAAAGATGGCCCAGTCTTGCGTCTGCACGCGACAGAGACCTTAGCAAATCGTCTATCTTTAGGCACCTTGTTATTAGCAGTCTGTCACAAAAACATAATTTGTCCCCATTTCTTTCGTTGCATCCAGGAAAATGTCACCATTTTACATGAATAAAATAGTATTTTTGCAACAACAAAGTGATTCCCAAAGAGCTATTAGCCAAACACTTGACATGTGGTGTGCAATATGTCCTTAAAATTTTTGAGGAAAATGGACAAATAGAGGAGAAATGAAGTTGCAGGCCTAAGAAAAATATCTAGAGCATATGAACAGGTTCTGAAAGTCCCGTCCTTAAGAAATGGGGGGGGGAAAATCCACCAAAGACCTGAGGCAGGACCTGAGCTGATTCATCCACTATTCACTGCAGCCGCATCAGAGATACTCTCAGCGGAAGGGTGGCTAATTCTTAAGAATAGAATAGAATGCCTTTATTGTCACTATACAGTTGTACAATGAGATACAGAGGAAGGGAATCAGGGAAAAATGGCTGTGGTATGCCACAAAACTGAACTGAAAATCAAAATCATCAATATGTATGGGGCAGGTCACAAGAGAGATACAACTACAGCAATCTTAAAAACACAGTGATTGCTTGGGGGTGCATTTCAGCCAGTGGTGTTGGGGATCTTGTTAAAGTGGATGGAATTATGAACACAAAAAGGTACTGTCAGATTTTGATCTACCAAGCAATACCACCTGGAAAGCATTTGACTGACAGTTTCAGTTTCATTTTTCAGCATAACAATGATCCCAAATACACTGTCAGTGCAGTAAAAGGATGCAATCAGTCAAGGACTGGCCTTGCCAGAGCTCGGCCTCAACATTATTCAGGCAGCTTGGGATCATCTTGACAGAGAATCCAAGAAACGGTGGCCAATATCCAGATAAAATCTTTGGATGTCCTTCAAGAAGACTGCTTAAATAAATTTATAAAAAGCTTCCCTAAGAGAGTTGAGGCTGTGTTGTAGTATAAACGTAGTCATACCAAATACTGACCTTCAATCATGTTAGACTTGTACAAACTCTGTTTTTGCCTTATATATTCTATTTTCAATGTTTCCTATTTTCCTTGCAAAATATAAGGAAATGAGTGATGGCTCAAGATTTTTGCACAGTACTGTATATAATATTTAACATAATCGTTTTTTCACTTGTATCACTTTCATATGAGGTTATCAAATTATCAGGTTTTGGATATTAGCATAAAACTGTTCAGTGGAAAAAGTCTATTGTTGGGAAGGCCCCAACGGACATAGTTCTTTACTGGTGAGCTTATCCTTAAGCTTAGTTTTCAGGTCACTGTTCTGAATGTTTCACATTCAGTTTGCTATTATTACACTGTTATGCACTACTATAAAGTCTCAGTCCAAATAATAATGAAGACATTAGTCCCAGCACTGAAGCTTCAGAGGCAAATATTACACATTATACAATAATGACTCTATGAAATCATTGTTCAAATAAAGTAAATCATACATTACATTGTAACCTTCTTTTACAAACTGGCAAAAAGAGTAAATAGTCTATTTCTAGCAGTGGAAAATGACAGTAACCGTTTTCTTATTTTTTAATTATTCCATTCATTTTATTTTCATTCCACTTTGCGGTTTGTAACAATAACGTCTCACATTGCAAAGCAAACTCTTTTTCCAGTCGTATAGCAGATATGTGGGGCTGGTTTTGGCATGAAGGTCATCCATTGTGTCTACAAATGGCCTTTGCCTTGACAATGTTTACTTTCATTTGCTGTAAAGAGAAAGCAACATCCACACATTCACCTATGATCTCACAACCAACTTACCACTTGGAATACGTCTGACCCAGAACTGGCTGTTGTACTAACATAATCACACACAATCAGTCTTTAAGCTCAGGAAATGTTACTCAGCTTTCTCTGAGTGGAGAGATAAAGGCGATTCGTGAAAGATAAATGGAGAATAACAGATCGGAGAAGTAGCATCTCTCCCCTTGGGATCCTGGTTACTTGGCAACCCACAACCGGGATTTACACCTCCAAAGATGTGATTCATGCTGGCGGTATGTGTACATTAGCAAAAGGGAGTTTACTCTTGGATGTCCTCTGCTGTTTGTCCATTGTATTGCAACTACTAATAGTTAGTAGTTGGTTTTTAAAAAACAAACCAAAAAAGTCTTAAACAAAAATGGGGAAAAAAGCTTCAGGACAAGCAGCAGAGGATGAATATATACCGTATAGTATATAAATGGGCAGCCATACTGAAAAATAGCTAAATTATAACAACATTATTAAACATCCGTTACCATGTGTCATCGTGGATACTAGTCACACCTTCAGTATGTGCGATACTGCTTAGGATGACAAACAAAGCAAGTGTTAAGCCTCTGTTCCTCTGTCTCCCAGCCAGCACTCTTCATGCTGAACATGCTTTAATTAAAATTCCTCACATGGCTTTTTCCCCCCCAGCAGCTGGGTCGACTGAAAAGGCATGAATACAGTAAGCCCAGTCACTGTCTGTAGGCAGCTGGGAGCAAGGACAGCAGTGACGTGCAGCAGATCTCACTTCACAATAATCTGGGCCGCTGGAGAGGCTGACCTTCTGCTGGAATAAATGAGCTAGTTGTAGCTTGAATGAGAGAGCAGAAAAACACCAGAGTGGTTTTGTGAGAAGTGCTGTCCCAGCTCAGCCCCGGGCCTCTGCCCTTCTCTGGCCTACTGAGAAGGGTTTGGAGTCCAGCAAGGGTCTCGTCCCAAAGCAGCGTGATTGAAAACCCCTCTGCATCACACAGGTCCATTAAATCCACAATCACAAAGCCTGAGGCCTGGTGCTGATGATTGGATCTACTGCCCTGCTCCTGCCCTCACGATTGATTCATTTAAGAGGCCTATAAATGTTGTATGTTATGCTGCTGCAGGGCAAGAAGCGTCATATCTGGCCAAACTGAGGTGACAATTGCATGATGTAATTTGCCCTTTTTAACTATGTATTGCTTTCCTATTTGTCTGAATCATTTTTGAGTTGAGTAAATAATCTTTATAATAACTTGATTTGGATTTACTCTTCTTCAGATAGGGCCATTCAGCAAACAAGCTTGTTTCCTCAGAGGTGTAATGGTGTGTTAATGAGGTAGAGGGGCAAAAAGCCTCCATAGCAAGGCAGACATGTTTTATGTGTGCAGCCTCTGGGGAATGCAGGCTTCTGATCATCGAATATACCAGCGCCTTTTATTTCGTCTCTTTATTATAACCGGTGACGTTGCCATGGTAGCCAACCTTGGGAATGTGCCCTGATGTGGCAGGTGGCATCGTTTTCAAGCAAATGTTGTAGAAAAGGGATAGGAAAAAAAAAACACTGCATGTGTCTGTTTAACCAGACATATAATTTAAGGTTTTATGCTTTTTAGTGATGAAATCACCTGAATATTTATTAGCTATCCTAGTAGGTTGGGAAGTTGATCTTCCAGCTTGTCAACTCAGACCCATAAAATGTTCAGTGTTACCAGAAGATATCCCATTAACACTGCAGATTGTATGCAAATTCATGTGTATGAATTATCAGTCAACAAAATTGTACGATGAAATTGGGGTGGCTGTGGTTAAGGAGTTAGAGCGGGCAGCTATTGAAAGATTGGTGCTTCTCTGGCTGCTACAGCCTGCATACCAAACTATCTTTGGGCAACATGCTGAACACACAGTTGGTCCAAATGTGTTCATCACAGTGTGGTAAATAGAAAGCATTTAGACGTAGAAAAATGTGCTTGCACGGATGTGTATGTGTAGGAAACATGTTAAATAAAGTGCCGTGAGTGCTCCAGTAGAGTAGAAAAGGGATATATAAGAACCAGTCCATTTACCATATAAAAGTGAACATCTGTAAATTTTTCGGTAATGCTGATGTTTGTTTAGAGTCAGTGATGTAAATGTGTCAGACTTAGCCACATAGGCTAATTTTCCTCAGCATTCCTTGGCAGGTTGATTATATTTACAGACATGCTTCAACTTAACTTCCATTCATATTTATTGCCTGATTATCTATGTCCCACCTGGACACCAGTGGGGCCTACCCCGCAGTTTGAGAACTACTGGGCTAAGCTATCACTTATTGATTAACCTGTAGACTTTATGGGTGGTGTAATTGGGAAAGTAACAGTAATAAAACAATAGAACACCACTCACCAAAACTGAAGCACAAACCTCTTGGATGTTAATAAAGTTGCTGCACCTCAACCCTGCTGTACAATCATTAAGTGGGTAATTAGCTAAAAAAAAAAAAAAAACAGCCTGTAAAAGTGTCTGCTTCTGCTCTGAAGTTGTAAATTGTAACATGGGTGTCAAAGAACACTAACTTGTTTTGGAGCCAGTATTAAGCACCCATTCAAATTCAACAAACTGCCCAATAACAATAGAAGTTAGAACTGGAAGACCTTGTCTATTAGCTAATGCTGGCAAGCTTGGTTTGCTTGTTACATATACTCTAGGGGGACTACACACCGACACGTCTTAATTAGTGCACAATTAGCAGAAGGTACAGTAACAGAACAAACAAAAATTCCCACTTGACAAATATCAGTGTTCTCTTGACTTTTATTCTACCACCAACAGCTATTTGTCATTGCATTTTTTGCATGACAAAATATATATGACCCAGTAGATAATCCTCAGACTTATTTGAGGGAATGTCTCATTAATTAATAATTTCTCATACCGACCATAAGGTCCCACTCAGAAGGAATTTTAATAACCTAATCCTTTGATGTTTCCTGTAGCACCATCATCATCAAAAACTGGAAATTTTAATGGGCCTAGTTTATCATCAAATGCCTGCTACTAACAGAAGCATTTGTGTTTAGGGCTACTTTTATTTTTATATGAGCATAAGGTCAAAGCAGTGCTGCATCTGCACACAGTCTCATCACTGTTAGAGTTAAGAAATAAGAGTTTCTTAGTAATCAATTCACCTAGACGTTAGGGCAGCAGGGTTGATAAAGAATCCCTCCAGGGATACCAACCACTTTTGGGACACCCACATCAATCAACAAGCTTTGACATCAAAGCCGCGCTTACATGTTCGTTCAGCTAAAACCCAAAGCTTCAATCAGGGTAATGACATTAGTCCTATAGAAGGGTTCACCCACATCTATTAAAGCACCCCTTCTGACACACCAGCATCACAACATAATCCTATTTTCTTCCGCAGATGCTGCACAATAAGCACGTGATGGTGCGAGTCGGTGGAGGCTGGGAGACCTTTGAGAGCTACCTGCTGAAACATGACCCATGCCGCATGCTCCAGATTTCCAGGGTGGAGGGCAAGATATCCCCTATAAGCAGCAAGTCCCCTAATATCAAGGACCTCAGCCCTGACAGCTACCTGGTGGTGGCAGCGCACTACCGCAGCAAAAAGTGAAGACACGAGACTGAAAAAAATTCCATTAATAAAAGGACAGATTGACTTCGTGCTGTTTTTTACTGTGTAGAGAAGGGGGCGTAGCTATGCAACATATCCCTGTTCTCATGAAGTAAATATTAAAGCTGTAGTGCAACACCATTCACAGAAAGCACATTTTTCTCATAGTGATGATTTTGTTTTGTTGGTTAAAGGTCATTCTTGGGTGTTTTCATTTGATTGGGCCTGGACACATGTTAGTAGGCCTCTGGGTGTTATTTACTTTTACATAACAGCAAACAGCTTTGAAAAACATGCTCATTATTATCGTAACAGTATAATTGGTTTCATAATTAGTGAAAGGGAAGGTGTAGATTTTCTTGAGATTTGAGATTTTCCTGTTTTTATTGCATCTGAAGCAATATCACATATGGTAGGTAGAACACTTTCATCTTTTAGCTCCTCATATAAATATCTGTATTTGTACAAGGTAAAAACACAAGTTGTTTTTTTACATGAAATGAAATGGGTGCTGGAGATGTCGGCAATTTTATGAAGCCAGTATTCCTTGGTACCTTGATGTGGATTCTATTGATTTGTCTGTGCTAGTGTTGTTTTCCCACTTTTTTTCATTTCCCATCAAACTGATCTTCTTATCTAATTTTTTAATAATACACAGACCCTATCGGGCTGTGGCTCAAATGGGATTTTATCTCCCACATTAGAAGAATTATTTAAACCCAATGAAGTTTAAATGCTTTACTTTATACATTTAAATTCTTGTAAAAACTCTCATAAAACCTAAATTTATTCACAAAATGTTATAGCTTTTTCTTTGTGCATTTCTTAGTAGGCTAAAAAAAATAAAGCAATGCTCATATTGTTTACATTTTGCATAACTGTTCTATGCAGTACATTTATATATTAGCATTTTGATTGTATTATGCATTACTAGAATAGATCCTGTGTGTAATAATGTCTTCATCCGACAATCATATGTTCGAATCAGTTTCACTAGCTTGTGATTTATAAATAGATTTACTCATTTAAGGTCTCACGTTCTTCACTGTGTCGTATTACTGACCCCTACAGGTGGTGCAGTGATTTAAATACGATTATTATTGATTACTTTTGGGGGGTTCTTACAATGGAGAAATATCAATCACTGCATAATAACTCATGTTATATTAATTTGCTTTTATTCCTGGAGAATAAATATGTCGGTTTGGTATTATATTCACTGGTTGTGGAAAGCAACTTTCAAGCCAGATTTTAGTTGTACATTTCCAATAAATGCTGAAAAGTTGAAACTTCTCATTTTGATATTTGCACGTTGTATTTTAAATTGTTAATGAAATACTAGTTTGCTTATCACTTTAAGAGTAGGCTGCTTTTTTTTGGGGGGGGGGGGGGGGGGGGGGTTCCATATGTATAAAAACAAAATGTACGTACGTCTTTATCTGATCATCCTACAGTTACGTCCAAAAGACCCGAGCCGCCCGTCATGTGCACAGATTCGGTGAAATGTGCAAAAATAAGTGGAAATAGAGTCCATCAGGTAAAAACAGAGTTCATGCTGTTCTAATGAGACGAGGTTTTGGTTTTGTTCATTAATACTGTTTCTTTTATTTTGTGGACATCGTGTCCGGTAGGAACTAGAACTGATGTTACAGGCAGTTTGTGTGTCAGCCAAGAACACTGTGTGATTTTCAGTCCCCTCAGTAATTCATCTCCGGTTAATACTGCATTAAAATCTGGCGTTAATAAGAGGTTGCTGAAGGGCATGCCTTTTTTTTTAAAAAAAGAAATGTTACTGTTAAGTCTGGAGAGATACAGAAACATGTTGCTGTTTGCACATATGTTATAATGAGGTCTGCACAGAAGCTGAAGAAGAGTCCAGGATAATATTCATAATAAAAACACAGCAACGATGATGTTGGTTTGTGACTTTGCTTATGTCTGAACATACTTATTTCAGTATACTCTGGGAGACAGAGCTAATGTTTCAATACGACACTGACCTGTAACGTTCAGGATATTTTACTGTAGTTAGACGAAAAGAAAATTGTGAAAATATGTCTCCTTCGAGCCGGATTTGAACCAGCGACCTAAGGATTTCAGCTGTGACGTCTACAGTCCTCCGCTCTACCAACTGAGCTATCGAAGGGACGCTGACAGTTAGCGTATCCATGTGTGTGGATGAGCTAACGAACACACCGGAACAATACTTCTGCGTCAGCCTGCGTCATTAGTTACGCCTTAAGGCAGCAAGATTGTGAAGCGCGTGCGGTTCGGGTAGATGACGTATGTGCTATTCGAAGCCACGTGAGCCGGTGTTGTGGCAAAACGTGATAATCTGTTTAAATAAAAAAAATCATTTAAAAAGTCTTTTTCAAGAGCAATCAGACCAGGAGTGCAGGATAAACGGCAACATCTATAACACAAGTTATATATTTTTAAGCGTCCAAACGGACCCGGATTGATTACAAAGTAGAAGACAGTCGTAATTACACTTAGAAAACAGGTTATTTCTTTATTTGTATAACCAGTTTTAATCCTGCTGTCTGCAGACTATTTATCAAAAGGATATTAGACACCCGTGGTGTGTCAAAAAGTAATCATCTGACCAAAAGTGATTTCCGGTATTTGCCAAAAAGTGATTATCCGTATTTAAACAGCTGTAAATGATTTGTTGGCCAATAATATGTGAAACAATGTCAAATGCATCCCTCATGAATGATATCAAGTCATTTGGAGCCACAAACAACATTCCTGTGACAAAGTAGAAGATACTATCAGTCTATTTAGCAACACAAGCAAAGATACATTTAAAAAAAAGAGGCACAGACAACATTAAACAAAATCCTTAAATATAAAGAAATTGGGGGTGGCTCAAGACTTTGCACATCTCTGGCTACACCTGAACGACTCTAGACACATCACAAACTGTAAATATTAATATTTGCTTATATTTTTGTCAACTATATTAACAGTGAAACTCTACCACTAAGTATTACCTCTAAAACTGTGATTCTACGCATGAAATTGACACAAGGGTAGCAGAAATGTGATTTATTGTAGCAAATAACATTGGCTAGATTTCTTCTACAAAATGACAAGAGCACCAGAAGCATTTAAGGAAGGCTGTAAGAAACGCACTCAGCCAAGTAAGTCAAAGAAAATATCTTAAAACATCCGTTTTCTCCTTCATATTCCTTCAGTCTCGTTTCCATTGTAGTGGACTTGAACCTTCGAACGAAAGTGAGCATATTGGCTGATGGTGTGCAAATAAGTGTGTAACAAAAGCTTCAGTTGTAGTATGGCAATTCACAAACATTTCTCATTTAGATTAAGCAGCCATTCCATCCGTGTTTGCATACACTACAATTCAATGCAACAAACTCAAAAACTGTGCGTGATAAACAAAGTAATTTAAAAAAGGGCTCTATTAAAGTAGGGCAAAGACTAGTGCGAAGAACTAGGGCATTCTTATTGGCTGGAGAGTGCTCTACAGTTGCTCTACATCAGGGGTGTCGAACTCCAGGCCTCGAGGGCTGGTGTCCTGCAGGTTTTGGATCTCACCCTGGGTCAACACACCTGAATCAAATGATTAGTTCATTACCAGGCCTCTGGAGAACTTCAAGACATGTTGAGGAGGTCATTTAGCCATTTAAATCAGCTGTGTTGGATCAAGGACACATCTAAAACCTGCAGGACACCGGCCCTTGATGCCTGGAGTTCGACACCTGTGCTCTACATTATTCAGCAGTATTTATTAGCTGCTGCAGTTTTTGTCAAGTATAAAGTTTGTGCTTACCAAGGAATCGCCGCATTAGATGCGCCACATAGAGTTCACCTACATTCTCAGCACAAAACACCCATTTTTCCCCCCAATACAAACACACAAAATAATGACCCCAATGTGGTCTGTGTCACTGACTCGCCTCGGTGATGAGCAAGGAGCCCATTATGAGTTGGGTAAAGATAGTCAAGTTTGCACTGTTTGCACTAGTCTTTGAGTTGCCAAATAACAGAGCCCATCACAAAGTGAGTTCATGCTAAAAAGGTATATCCAACTGTTAATGGATATACGTGGAATACTCTGACTAGGAAAACCAAACACACTGAGGGAAGCTCTGTATTAATGTACAACTGCATATTATAGCGATGTTCTTCCATGTTACCTAATGGGAGTCACTGTACTGCAACACTGTATCTAATCAATCTTCACACAAATCTCACATAATTGTGTTTGCTTGCACATTACTGTGTCACCCCTGACTCGACCAAAGGTACAAACTGGTTTGTATAACTTGGCAAATTCTGCTGTGTTTTGTGTGGAATAACTTAACTGTTTTGCACCTGACAACTGTAGACTCATAACATGACACAGATACATAACAAGCAAAGAAAAGAAAAAAAAGAAAACGAAAGAAAAAGTAAAAACGGACAGCAGTTCCAACATCTTTCAAGTCATCTTGCAGCAATACGTTATATATTTAGACATCCGAGTTCAGACTTTACCATCAGGATTTTCAGCCCACCTGCCACTACAGGAAAAAAGAAAAACACAACACAACAAATTACAACAATGTTTATCATTCACAATGATAAATAGCAATCATTGATATGAAATTATCCTCTAGAATAACCAATCACTTCAAAATACAGTCACATTTTAATTAGCTTCAAAACTATTATAAAAGTTCTTTTGCAAATGTCAAAGATTTTTCTAGTTTAATTTTTTTTAAAAAGCTGACTGGTAAAGTTCAGGCCAGAAAAAAGAACACAAACACAGACATGCTCGAAGTGGTGTTTAATGATTTCTAACCCATCTTATGGGTAACTACTAGGGGTGCAACGATACTCGTATCGATATTGAACCGTTCGATACAGTGCTTTCGGTTCGGTACGCATATGTATCGAACAATACAAAATTTTGAATTTATTTTATCAACTTTCCTTCTGACAATGCTGTCTGTGTTGAGCGCTCAGTGGATCTGCGCTCGACAGTGCAGCCTAGGCGGAGTAGTCGAATGCAGATTCACTGAGCGCAGGGCAAGCTAGCGAGACAGAAGTTAAGCTCTCCTTGCAACATGGCAAATTGAACCCCCCCCACCCTCATTCAGATGTGGCGTTTGGAACTATTTTGGTTTTCATGTGACGTATGACCCTGAAGGTAAGCGCGTCATGGACTAAAGTAAAACAGTATGTTGGATGTACCACGCAATGCTCAATTACATTGGTGGGAACTAGTGTGTTAGCGCAGTTAGCTCGTTAACGTGTTGACGCCGTCCAGCCCCATGCACGGGGCGATCCACGGTAGCTCGTTAACGGAGATTTGCCGTGTTGTGGCTTTAACGTCATTTCAACGAGATTAACGCTGACAGCGCTAGTGGGAACACAACGAATATGACTGCACATTTACTCCGACAGCATCCTAGTGCAAAGACAAGTGGAAGCAGACAAAAACAACAAGCACGCATGCTACAAACCCGAGTCATACCCGAGTCATTTAGACAGCCGTTAGCACATGATTCTCCTTATGGGGACCTGATATGTTTAATATGCTGCTGAGAATATAGCCCAGAAGAAGCGGATAGTATAGCTTTTATTTTGGAAAGAGCCATTTCTCTGTAATAAACTCTCTTTTCCAAAGATGAGTGATTCCTCAATCAGATATATTTATTTTTTTTATTACTTTGTTGTTTCAGCAACATTAAATTTAAAAACTGTACTTTTGAGTTAAAATATATATTTATAATTTTAATAAATGACAAATTAAAAAGGCATGAACATTTTTTTTTGTATCGAAAAAATATCGAACCGTGACACCAAAGTATCGAACCGAACCGTGAATTTTGTGTATCGTTGCACCCCTAGTAACTACATGCTGTGCAGCTGTGTTCAGGTTTTGCGTTTCTGCTTTATTACTTAAAGTAAAACAATGGAAACTATGCTGGTGCTGAATGTTTCTGCAGACAGGCCGGAACATAAACACCCCTGTTATCTTCTTCACTGCTGTGGTTTGGATTGACATAAACTCCATGTCAACCCAAAGTTCATATTTCAAATTCCAAATAACTCCCTGCTGTGTTTCAGACATTTTGTGCATGAATTTACGTTAAAACAATAAAAATAAATAAAAACATTCTGCAGCCTAGTGTCCCCATTCCTTTTTACCCCTTATTGAAGTGTGAATATTTTTTATGATGTTACTTGAAGATAAAGTGCATAAGCACACAGTCTAAAGAACAAAAATATATGCCAATACATAATTCAGAACTGTGTTTGATAGTGTGTTGGTCCTGTTGTTATGTTGGCTTGGTTGTGCCACTTTGTGTTCGTAGCTTTTCTAGCCTTGTGTTTTCATATCTCAGTGTTGATTAAAAAGGGCAACTTGTTCTTTTTTTAATCATATGATGTTTCAATTATTAAAGATGCAAAAAAAACTTTTTTAATGAGTTAATGAATTCAATTTAATGTAGCCCTAAAAATAAGACATGCCATAAGGACTTTTACACCTGAGTTGATAAAATACAGGTATAGCTCATCTATAAGATTTATGATGCACTCAAGACAAACTTTTAAATGAGGCTCTGAAGGCAGGATGTCTCATTTTGTTGAAATATCTTTACTGAGGAGATGGGTCAAGGAGAGGTATCGAGCATGTGCAATCCTGTGTCTCTCAGTATAACCAAAGCGTTTTTTGATCACTTTGATTCCCTCTGAGTCATGAGTTTATGGCCCACCACTGCCACTATCTACAACAGATACTTCTGTTTTTAACCCGCTAAGTTTGAGGATAAACACACAACTGACCTTCAGCCCGCCACCACCACCTGACACAGAGGTGCTCATCGCTTGTTTCTCAGCTTCTTCCTGTTTTTTCCTTTTCCTTTCGACTGCTTCTGGATTTTTAACACCCCTGTACGCCGTCTGGAAAAAAGTGTGGGGTATAATCAAGTGCCAAGATGCAACAGCTTGATAATAAGTGTTTTGTTTTGTCTATATTTTCAGCATATACAAACAGTCTCAAAAGCATGCATGTGGGTTTTAATAAATTATTTTACCACAACCTTTCAGGTGCACACAAGGCTTGTTCAACCACAACCAGCGAGGGGGCATTCAACTGCCAAATAAGGCAGTTCAGCTGGAGGTTGAAGCAGCTACTTTCAGCAGTGCTGTGCTGCTCAACTGAGACGACTGTGGGTTGTTAGAGACCAGTGCTTTGACCTGCATCAGAGTGTGAACTGTCATGGTGTTGGAAGATTTAAGGATGAAAACGGTGACTGGGAGCACAAGGTTGTGGTAGTTAAGCCAATCCAGAAGACTCACCTGGCCAGGTAGAGTTTTTCACCCTGGTCCAGGTCTACTTACCTTGAGAGAACTCTAGTGCGTCTCTTTTTCAAGTGGGTTTTCTGTGCGATAAAAAATACTCACCACACTGTAAACTAACTCCACCTTTAATACTGCACTCAGTTACCAGATTACTGGGTACGTATGTGGCGCCAAAGACACAGTCCAATACATAAATACCGGTAAATAATACATTTTGTGAAGTTCAGTTTTTGGTGAAACTTTTGTTTGTTTGTTTTTTTACAGAGCTCACTTTAAGAATGGTGACTTTTATTCATATTTTAATTCTACTACCAAAAATGCACTTCTAGTGATGTTATAAAAAAGCTAAAACAAAAAACAACACAATTCAACTTCACTGCTGATTTCAATGAGTGATGGCAGAGTTCATGTTTGTACTTGTACTGAATAACACACCTCTGCTATAGCGAGCTGCACCCAGTAACCTGGTAAATGTACTACACACGTGTAACAATGTTTTAGTACTTGAAAAATGGACAATAAGACGCGACTCGTCGTAACTTACCTCTTTTTGTCTCTTTTCGGCGGCTTCAGCTAACTGTTGTCTCCGGGTCTCCTGTTGGAAACATGGGAAACTTGTGAGCTAAAGCTGTCCTCTCTGAGCTAAGCATGTTGGGCCTGAAGCATACTTATTAACATGCCGCTGTTCACATACAGTCAACGCCTCCTCTGCGTTACCTACCAGGGCCCATTGGTGTCCTAATGGTGATTAATCAAATTCACGTGGGCTCAGCTAATTCCTATATCAATTCGTACTCATTACTACTATACAGCTGACCGAATTATTGTTAAAGCTGTGTAATAACAATCATAGTAACTTAACTTACAGGATCTGGAGTGACCACAACGTCGTCCGCTGCTCCACCAAGGCACGGTAAGCACATCCCCATACTTCAGTTTTTAATTTAGGCAGTAAAAGGCAACGCTGAAAATTAGTTTTCTCTGTTTTCGTGGTGCCTAACTACAAAACTAACTAGATGGCAGGCCCGTTTATAATGCTGGGTGAGAGTTCAGGCAAATAAAATAGGAGCAGCAGCAGCTTCTATTCCCAACTACTACTACTGCTGTTGGGTCATCTGGCATAACGTTACCGTTAGCTACGGAACATTAGCATTCTAGCTAGCGGCTACCACTACAAGCCCAGCTGCGTCTCCAAGCCGCATGATAAATTACTCCTCCTCGCACCTCTTGTTTAATCGCCGCGACATTTGGAAAACAGCAGTGTGGAAGTCAGACGCCTCAGTCAAATGCTTTTTTTCCTCCTTTGAGTTTGTTTTGGTCCGAGATCAACTGGCTGACGAGTCAGCCAAAGTATGTTCACTAGCGATAGGTTAGTAAACACTCTTTTACTGTTCGCCTCCAATAAAAACAAGAGTAACCATACTGCAATACCACCATGAAAAACACAAAAAATTTACTACTGTTTTTAACAGTTGACAGTACAGTAAGTAGTTGTAGTCTTATTTAGTTTTTACTCTCTGAATAACAATTAGGTGTAGCGGGACTTTGAACATAACTAGCTGACAAGGGGCGGATACTTCGCTTGTAGATAGGTCAGCAGCACCGCCTTGTGGCGAAGAGTGGAACGAATCGAATGAGAAATACTTTATATTCTTTTGTTACAACGACAATAGTAATGATAATGATAATAATAATAATAAACCTAATAACTAATATTAACTAGCAGGTATATTTCTGCTAGATATATAAACTGTTTTATTCAAGTGATAGCAGGTGGGAGTGGAGTTGAATATGTTACAGAAAGTGCTCTGCTGCTTGTCCAGTAAGGGGTGCCGAGGGCAGTTGGGATTTTCCCTGATGGATAACAGACCTATTCTCCACCACGACAAAAGTGTCCAGTTTGCAGCCAGTCATAGACCCAACCTTCCTAATCGGTTTATGTAGTATGCTGGTGTCACCAGCTCCCCAGCAGACCACTGCAAAGTACACTGTGTTCACCACAGCTGAGTGACAGAAAATATCCATGATTTTGCTGCACACTTTGAAGAATCTCAGGAAATTAGATCTTGCTCATCCCCTTTTTGTGTATGGCATCTGTGCTGATCTTCCACTTCAGCCTGATGTAAATGTGGATGCGCATAATCAAAATAATAACAAAATATACGACAAAAGTCCTTTCAGATCTACAAACAAGCCTCGTTACTTAGCAGAAATTTTAAAATGTCTTCGGTCACTTATTTTGGTAGTTATTGTCAGTCAGAATGAGAATCAGAATACTTTATTAATCCCTGGGGAAAGTATGTAAATTAGTTATCTAACTTGTGAAATCCAATTGTCATCTGGGCATCTGCATGGAGTCCAGTGAAATCTGATAAAGGTTTACTGACTTACACTCAAAAAAGGTATTACAAGCTCTTGTTTCCCAATGGTAGTTATGCATTTAACATCATCTTTGCTCTTTTGAGAATTTTTATCACAGATTGTAATTCTCTCTGGTAACAAGTGTTTTTGCTGGATATACTCCCCTGTAATAAGATATTATAATACCAGGATATTATATCCTTTTATTCTCATTCCCACAAGGACTCTCGTGGTGTACACATAACTACCTTGCAAGCAGAATTCACCCCCTATAACCTGCACAGTAAATGTTGAAATGATCAGATCAACAAAAATGTAAACAAATGTTTAGGGTTCATTATTCCCTATAAATCTTGTTTTGAAGCAAAAATGAATTAACACAACAAAACGCTAAAAAGTTTTTATTTAAAAAAAAAAAAGACCCTTAAAGGGGTGGATAGATTCACAGTATGTTCTCTTAATACACTTACACTCTAACTTACACAATCTCCCGAGAAACCTTTGTGTGTGAAATGAGTAATGTTCCATAAAGCACTCAATATGCTACAGTCAATAGTCTGAGAGTTTAATGTTGTACCCCTCTTTGTCGGACCAAACCTCAAACTCCACCCATTCATCCCTGCTGCAGCGTCTGGGCTATTTCACAGCTTTAAGTGCTGCACTGTGGGACTGACAGGTCCATGAGGCTGCACAGCGCTTGCAGTTTGTGCAAGTTATCATTCAGAAACTTATTGATGGGGGAATTATACTGAAGGTGGAAGCAAATGCAATGGAAGTTAAGGCGTCACAAGCTCTAGGCACCTCCTCAGGTAGGTTCAGCTCACTTCTGAGCAGCTAGCTGTAAAACTAAAGGGCTTAATATTAGCTGACTTGATAGACTTGATATGATCTGTTATACAACGTTATCTTATTTCACCCAGCTTGCTTATTTAATGGCTTTGCCTTTGGTAACAAACCTATTTGCTGGCTATACTCTCGTGTATATGCTGTTCAATATTCAGCTGTTTTCCCGCTCTTTTTTGTGTGGAATAAACAAACGCTAATATTATGCAGTCATTCAATAACATTGCATGCTGTAGCAGTGCATGCTTTTCACAGTGCTTGCAACATGAGCATCTGATGAGAGCATGAATCTTTCATATGTATGAAACATGCTGGTAATGCTCCTGATGAACACTGATACTGGTGGGTTAATTTATTAATGAAGCATGATGTTAAATGAATAGCACTTGGAAGTGAAGTTTCATCATGGTCAATAATAATTTTCCTTGGAGAGGTGGGTGTTCTTCATGTCATTTTCTATAAGTTAGGAAGAGAGAAAGTGGCCCAGCTTGTGCTTGACTAGAACTGATGCGCCTTCTTGGAGCATGCTAACTTATCAGTGTCTGCACAGCACTCAGGAAAGCTCATTGTAATCTTGTACTGAAAACCTAAGTGGTAAGCCACAGACTGATAAAAGTAAAGAAACTTATTTTCTTTTTTTCCTAGCGAAATCCAACAAACATGTCTTGTGTCATTCAGTTCAATGAGGCGGCTAACTAACGCACGAGTGGAGTGGCTTTTATTAGCTGCTCTAAATCACCTCTGCCACAGGCAATCGGGGAAATGGTAAATGCTGTGGTTATCCCATCTGTGCTGAGTGGGCGATGTATGACCAGGGGACAGGCGCTCTTGAGGGGGAGGGCGCGGGGGCCAAATCGTGACGTGGTGGCGCGGCAGGAAGTGTCATGAAGTGGTCGCAAGTCATCAGGAGTTCAAAGCTGTGAGTGTATTCTGGTCCATTTGGGTCACTTCTCCCTGTGACTGCCTCACATGAAGCAGAGATGTCACAGAAACAGTTTCTGATAGCGAGCGACCCGGGACGTGACCAAGTAACTGTGCCCACGATGCTTATTTTGTAAATGTCAGGTTTTAAAATCCCAGTTAGTTCACGCTCCGAGAGTCGCTGCAAAATGTTATCTCTTGCTGAAAACAATGAACTGTAACGAAAACAATACTGCAGAATGACAGAGTGAAGCTGGATGACTTTAACCTGAAACTTCTGTATGAAAAACGAGGCCGTAGCTTAAAGTGACATGAGTGTTCAGGTGAATATGCAACATTTTTTTTCCTTTTTTGCTGACAATTTGTATTTTTTCAACTTTCCAGCACTGGACACCCGATTCCTTGCTGACTTTTGTAACATATATCAATCAATTTATATAAAGAAAAACACAAAAATCAGGAACAAACTGATGACCCAGCATAGGCAGGTGTTTTCTGAAATCCTCTTCTTCTCTTTTTTTTTTTAAAGTAAGGATAATAAAGGCAACAGGAGGTTTCCCCTGTGCCCTCTTGTTACACTTGATTCTTTTTGTTCTTTTTGTTATAGTGTTGACAGGCCATGCATACAGACCTGCTGCTTCATAATGCATTTTTTAATAAATCTGAAGAAGGCCAGTATATTGTTCAGTCACTTTGGATTAGAGAAAGAAGCACGCATGTTACAGCCATTTATGTGGCCTAAAGTGATTCACACAGACTAATGTAAGCTGTCCAGGCTCATAACAGCTTGGAGTGGTCATCGTGTAATGCAAATACCACACAGTAAATTTCCCATACGCGGACATGCACCTCCCTTTAGCTTACATGTGTTAAAATGATAAACACTTAGGCCCTTTTTATTGAATTAACAGCAGGGGAAGATGTGCACCTGACTACACTTATCACGAAAAATTACATTATCAGCTGCTGACGTTGACAAGTTTTAGCTGGCTTGAGTGCGAGCACATTAAGCAGTTAAAAGTCCAGTATGTGTTTCTGGGATTTGTTGTGTTCGGTCATGCTTGTGAGTCCAGCCCTCAGGAAAGTTTGGCTGCCGTGTAAAACGGAAATAAACCAAAACACTTAAAAAAAAAATCCAAAATGAGCCAGACATTCAAATTGTTTTTTTGAACAGAGCTGTGAGCTTTTAATGGAGTCACTCTTTCCTCGACAGCTCATCGCAGATTCGCGTCTGTTTGAGACGGGGATTTAGTCAGCTTTGAAACGCACTTGTTTAAATAAATAATCAATCTTCCAGGAAGTTTGAGTAGGAAGTTCCCTGCTCATCAATCGATACCTAATGTCTCTATAGTTTTTGAAACCTTCAGGAGAACATACTGCTGCACTTAGCACGCACATCTTTAATGGACGCAAGCACATTTTGGCAATATGTTTCTCCCTACTAGTTTTCCAGAGCTTTGATGACCTGGATGTTGCACTTTCTTTGATCATCCCCTCAAAGTGTTATGATCTCGTTAATGGCAGAAAGTTTAACATTTGGCATTTCAGTCACAAACTGTACTCAACATGTCTGCTTACCAAAGTTTACTTTTCTTGTGGGCTTCATTAAAATGAGACATTAAATCTGTGAAGAGTCATTTCTGACATGAAAACTCTTAATGTTACTGAGTCATGTTGTTTGGACTGTGAGCTTCCTGTTGGTCTTAATGAGGCTAAATATACACATCTCCCTTCATTACACACACACACACACACACACACACACACACACACACACACACACACACAGAATTGTTATTTTTTACAATTAAAATGTGGTTAACCTTGGTGTGACCTGTTTAAGACTATGAATCGTAGCCTCCACATTAACTGATTACAGCAATTATTTCAGTTTAACTTGTTTAAATAGAATAAATAATAATAAACTGGTTAAATATAGTGTAATGTTTAAGAGGCCTTAAGCCGTTTCACCTTGTGTTCATTATTTCAATTCAACACATTCACACAAAGAAGAGCAAACACTGAGCATAAAGAATTCTAATCAATTAAATTGAGTTAAAAAAAAACAATTTTCATACACTAAAAAGTCACTTATTGTGCTTTTTCTTATCTACTGTATTCAGATATTCAGTATATACTTTCACTATAGTGAACTATGTTTTATTTACTGCTTCTAAAAGCCACATATTTTTTTTTTTAAAATTGATAAAATAAAAAAATACAAATAAAGATAAATATTTTTTTGAAAGTACTCTAACTCTATGCAAGTCTTATTTTTTCTTTCTTTCTTTTTCTTTTTAAAAAGAGCAAATTTCTGTTAATATTAGATCTGCAAATTTTCTTTGTGTTCTCTCCCATTTTTCCCATTTTAAGGATGCTCAAATCAAACATGGTCAGAGTTTCAAATATAGAGGTCAGTGCAGTCAGTGTGGACATGAAATAATTCCAGTGAGTCAAAAGTTCAGACTTCGTGGTGCTCTAACAGCTCTGTTTCATATAAGATCAGTCAGAGCACGCATCCTTACTGTGGTCATCTCGGTTACACAGCTGAGGTTAGGAACAGTTCCACCACCTGCTGTTCAAATGTAATGCTGGCAGGAAGAAGAATAAAACTGGCTTCAAGGGAGAAATACCTGTAGATTTCATGAACTAAGGCCCATAATGCACTGTGTATCATGCATAGCTACTCTGGGGTGGCTTTAGCTCAGGCGGTAGAGCAGGTCATCTACTGATCGGAAGGTTGGTGGTTCAATTCCTGCATTCCAAATATCCTTGGGCAAGATATTAACCCCAAATTGCTCTCCGATGCATCCATTGGAGTATGTGTGTGTGACTGTTACTTAGAAGGCACCTAGAAAAAATGTGCTGGTGTTAATGGGTGAATGCTTTGAGTGCTCAGAAGAGTAGAAAAGCACTATATAAGAACCAGTCCATTTACCAGAGTAGTAAGTAAGAGGAGTCAAGGGTACAAAGAGAGAGGCCCCCCTCACGCATCTCTCCCGAGTCCTGCTTCAAAGTTTTGGTGTTAAGGTTTCTAATACAGTCCCACTTAGTTTCCAGATGGGTGGGTTCACAAGAAGAATAGAGGTGTTTGACAATATAAGTGATGTCCTCATTTATACTGTTGAACTCTAGTAGAGACTAAGATTAAAAATGAGGTGCTAGAAAGGAGAAGAGTCCCTCTAAGAATCAGTTCTAGCGAGTCGGGGCATGGACACGTCGTCTCTGGAGCTGCTTTTGGCAGAAATCATGTTGGCTTAGCGGTTGGATGAGGTTACAATATTTTTCTGTGTCAAAAGGAAGCTCCAGCTAAATGCCAGATGAAAATGCATGACAGATGTCGTTTGTTTTGCCAGCCAGTGGATTTAATAATGCTGCTCGTGTATATTTGTGAAAATCCACATTATTTAAAATGCGAGCAGATGAAAAGGTAACTTTACATAACGGTGTAGGCCAAACCATCAGTGTCTTCCAGTTATTTTAGTTTGGCTAAAATCTGGTTTTCCAAAGCTGGTTTGAGTGAAAATGATCCCTTAACAAAGCCTTGATATTAAACATCTGGACTTGTCTGTTAGTTTAACTGTCCCACAGTTGAGTTTTGAAAGCCAGAGTGTTTAGTGGTCCCCATTAGTGTCAAGTATCAGAAGACAAAAAGGAATATCACAGACTCATTAATAATGGATGAGCGTAGTCACTTGAGAAGGATAAGTAGAGAGCTGGGCTTCTCTGATCATCAACAAAATTAACTGATGTGGACATGCAAGCTTAATTTTCCTGTGGACAACTTACACAAGTGATATTATTGTTTGAGCTGGAAAAAGCCTTCGGGATGCTACCACTCACTGATTTCTGATATTTTCTTTGTTTCACAGGATCATGTCATCAGGAAAACTCTGTGTACCTCCCCCTGCTGGAGAGTCAGGTCTCCAGCTCCTCCAGTGGCATCAGACACCATGCTACTATCAGTCCCACCATCAGCCCATCCTGGAGCAGTTCCCGCTCTGGAGGCACAGACACCGACCAGCAGTCTGGTGAGCCTGCCAGCAGGTCTTGGAAAGCCAAATGTTTACAAACAATCCAAGCACTGCCTCCTGTCGATAAGCATATTTTTCCACATCTAAATTGTGTGTATAAATTTGCGGTTTATGACATTTGAAGCTGTCTCCCTCGTGTTGCCCAGTGAGTGGCTGACTCAGTCAGTCTAGAGCAAGCTCCACACATTTGTGCCAAAACAGCACAAACAGCACAAAAAGTGTTTGAACCAAAGTTAAAGCCAGTAAAGTCAATATTTTGAGCCCTTATTTTCATTGTTTCATATTTTTTATAATATGAAAGATCAGTTACTGTAATATTTATTTCAATTCAGTTTTATTTTATTTATATAGTTCCCAATGACAACAACAGTCACTTCAAGCTGCTTAATATTAGGTAAGGTAAAGACCCTATAATAATACAAAGAAACCCCAGATGACGTCCTATGAGCAAGCACTTTGGCGACAGAGGGAAAGAAAAACTCCCCTTTAACAGGAAGAAACCTCCAGCAGAACCAGGCACATGGAGGGGCGGCCATCTGCCACGCCTGGTTGGGGGTGAGCTGAGGGAGAAAGGACAAAAGACATGCTGTGGAAGACAACTAAAGATTAATATTAACTAATAATTAAATGTAGAGTGGTGTATAAAAACATGGTGAGTGAAAAGGTTGAGAGAAGGAGAAATGTTAAGTGCATCATGGGAATCCTCCAGCACCCTATTGCAGCATAACTAAGGGTGGATTCAGGGTCACCCAATCCAGCCCTAACTATGAGCTTTCTCAAAAAGGAAAGTCTAAAGCCTAAAGATTAATCAATGAGAATTAAAAAGCATTTGTTGTTCAGGCACACATTGGGAGTGGTTGGCTTCACTTCGGTCCAGAGAGGAAAAGTTTTGAGCTTCAAATGAACTTTTAAACTGACTTAATCAGCAGATCTCTCAGTTGCTAAGCCTTACAACAAAACCATCATAGTTAATTTAGCTGAAAGTGTTGATGCCAGAGGCCTTCACTATTCAGGAGCCTCTCAAGCAGCTTCTTTGATTCTCCGAATGGCACGCTAATGCAGATCCTTCCTGAGGGGCGAGTAATGTGTTGAATATTAGATAGCTTTGATGGTTTCTGAGTGGCTGTTTTTCACGTTTTCTCTGAGTTGAGTATCTGTTATTCTATATTACGCCACTGCTATACAGGCTGAATAATGGTCTAACTACAAATCACAGCTCAATAAAAATGTATTGATGTGCCGACTACTGTTACTAACAGATTTTTCATTATGGCTTTATTGGCATTTCCTCTTTATTATCCACATTTTCTGGCCATTTACATACATTTTTATGTAATTGGCCAGAAACCAACACTCAGTCACCCAACTGATTATTCCAGGCAATTTAGTTATAACACATATTACTTAAAAATAAAAACTGCAAATAAAAACTTTTCATTCCAGGATTTCTAGAGGCCCTGGGTACACATTTCCACTCTTGCCCGCACTATGACGCACCTGCTTTTTTTAAAAAATGTAAACATTTCATGCAGCTGGCCATTTAATTTCAAGGATTCAAGGGTGTCCTTCTTTTTGTGTGTATTTGCGCTCATGAGCTGAGGTTAATAACAGTTAGCCACACTTTCCACACGGTGGCAGTATATCATTTGTCTAAATTCATCCCTTTGCAGTGCTCCCATCTGACCTACATCCTCTAACTACCAGGCAGGAATGGAAAAGATAGAATTTAAAGTGGGACTGACCCACTGATAAGAGCTGCAGTTTTATTTATTAATCACCCCAGTAGAAGAAATGCATTAGCTTGCTAGTTCAATGTCGCGTCGCTGGGGTTGGCACACAATGCCCTGATAGCAGTCTTTAATAAACATCACAACAGTGGGAGGAGTAAAAGCATGCCGAGCTGCAAGAAAACAGATGGTATTTGCATCTATGACAGATGCCAGGCTTCTTTTCTCAGTAACCCCACAGACGTAGATTAATATACAAAACTAAGGCCAAAGACCAAGATAAAGATTATGTTATTGTTCCCGAGGCAAACAGTCACCAGATAACAGCAGTCAGTTCAGTGTCTGCTTGCACAGAAACAGCATGAAACACCCATGAGAGAGCTTTCCCTCTCATGATCCAGATTAGTGGTCTGCTGCTGTAACTCTCTGGGGATGACATTGAAATAAGACCAGTGACCTTGCAGATAAACCTCGATGAACTGGCAGCTTGGTTAATACTATAAAACTGGAGACTTAAAAAGAATTTATTTTCTATCCCGTAAACTACCTGCATGTTTTACTAATAACCGTGATAATCACGATCCTCATTGACATGTTAGGTAATTCATATACACTGAATTTTGCTATACTTCATGGTTAAAATACATAGGATTGCATCATTACTCAAATATTATTATTACTATATCAACTGAATCTATCGTACAGTCTCACTTTTAACAACCTGATTGTAAATAATAAAAATAATCTCCTGATTTGTTCCATTATTATTACTATTATTTTGTGACTCTGACTACAGCTGCTAAAGAGAATGCCAAAGGAAGAAGGTGGCACCTGTGATAAAAAGGTAACACGTGCAGTCTTTGATTAAATGTACAATTTTTTTTAAATATCATTATCGTGTTTGCCAGTATATAATGTCAATAAGTTATATTAAAAAGAACATGTGTGGTCTTAGTTTAAAGGTTCGGTCCTAAGTCCTTAGAAGGTCTTACAATTCTGTAAATACAATCTCAGCACATGACAACAAAGCCAAAATGCAGAAGCAGTGTGTGGAAAAACTAAGCACACCTCATGATTTAGTAGCTTGCAGAAACACCGCCTACTTCAATTATTTGAAGTTATTTTCTGTATGACTTTATCAGTCTTGCACATCACATAGGAGGAGTTTTGACCCACACTTCTTTAAACTTCTTCTTCTTTGACGTTTTTGTGCATTTCTTTATGCACAACTCTCTTAGGATCCCACCACAGTGTTTCAGTCAGCTTGAGTTGAGGACTTTGACTGGGCAATTGCAACACTGTGATTCTTTTCTTTGTTGGCCATTCTGTTGTAGATTTATTACTGTGTTTGGCATCAATGTCAGACAGATGGTCTCACATTTGCCTCTAGAATTCTTTGGTATACAGAGGGCATCATGGTCAACTGAAGGACTCCTTAATGTGCTTAATGTGGCACATCATGGGCAAACATCTCCACGGTGGTGTCATCTCTCCAAAACACATTTGTTCAAAAGCAACGTTGCAAACTCAGCTATCAAAGCATCTGCTTAGATAGAGGTACTCACACTTAACTGTTTGACTTGCTGTCAATTAACAGTTGCATTTGAATAGTTGGCTGTTACTTACCCTCTTAATTCCTAAAAATGCAGGAACTGCATTTTGCTTTAGTGTTTGTTAAAGAAATAATGGCACAGTGTAATATCTCAAGTATTATTGTTAATCTAATTTTGTATTCACCTTATTTTAAGACCTTATTTTAAGGACCCAATGAAGTTTTAAATTATACTAAATATGATAGTAATAGCCTAGAAATTAGTGCGGTTGCACTTTTTATTTTCCACATAACTGTAATATAACTGTTTAACACTGTCAAAAGCAGTGCAGGTGAAAACAAAAATGTTAACGTGCAGAAGCAGAGAATGATTTCCTGATGAAATATACACTGTTGTGTATTTCACTGCCCAAATCTGCAATAAACAACAAATCTCTCATTTAAGTGGATTTCTGTTTGTGCAGTGCACGACTATTAGTCCTCCAGTTTTAATAGTCTGCAATCAAAGTGCACTGCAGCTACATGGTGCCCTGTTCAGCTTTAGTTTTCATGACTGATGAAACATTTACTGTCATACAAGGGGTCCCCTGCCTCTGCAGCCTGGGCTCTGTGAGGCCTGTGTGAGCTGAGATATTGACTTTACAGACCTTTTGCTTTTGCATTTAGTTATTTTTTTTATTATTATTATTATTTCTTTTAGTGTTAAAAAATTTGAATTGAAGCCTGACTGTAGCTGCAGCTTCCTCTAACAATAATAATGGATTGGATTTATATAGCGCTTTACAATTCCATTATTCATTCACTCTCACATTCACACACTGGTGGAGGCAGCTACAGTTGTAGCCACAGCTGCCCTGGGGCAGACTGACAGAAGCGAGGCTGCCATATCGCGCCATCGGCCCCTCACCAGTAGGCGGTAGGGTAAAGTGTCTTGCCCAAGGACACAACGACCAGGACAGAGAGCTCGGGGATCGAACCGGCGACCTTCCGGTTACATATACGCTTCCCAACCCCCCTGAGCCTCGGTCGCCCCCCTAACAACAACTTTACGCCATCATTGGTCTTGGATTTTTATGATCATGTGTCCCATGGCTTGAGAAAATTAGAGAGGGAAAGAAAGTATTTTTACATTTTCGTATTTTTCGTTTTGTTATAAAAAGGCTGATTGCAGTGTCTCAAATGTGAATTCAACTTAAAAAGAACAAACAACAACGTCCCCATGATTACATATTTTTATCTGTGATATTTGGGAAGCAGTAGCCTGTACTGCATTATATTTAACTTAATACTGGGTCCACGGCTGTGGGGTTTTTTTTCTGTTTGGATAAGTGCAGCTTTCAGCAGGAGGATAACTGGAGAGCAAATCAAATTTGTCGACGGTCCATTTGCAATTTGCCGTCCGTGGTAATTTCCCGCAGCTTTAGTAAATCAGCACGGAGGAGGACAGGAGGTGGACGCGTCCATCTCAGGACCTCCCCTACCTCCGGTCGCCATGACAACAGCCGTGGATGGTGGCGATAGGGGAGCGGAGGGGGGTGTTGGGGTAGGGGGGTGGGAGCTTGCATAGAGGAGACAGGTGTTGCTGGCGTTTGCGCATCGCCAGTGAGCTCGTTTGGCAGGATGGGAGCTGAGGGAACACCTACACAACCCCGCCACAGTTTCCCATGTTTTCCGCAGTTTTGCTTTTTTAAATACGGAATTTGATTTGCGCTGGGAACCAACTGAACGCCGCCATGGTGCACCACTCGGGCTCAATCCAGTCCTTCAAGCAGCAGAAAGGTTTGTGGATAACGTCAGGGGAAATTCAAGGTGTCAAGATGTGATTTTCTTTTTTGTCGTTGTTTTTAGACGAGTGTGGCTACTTTTTTTCCTCTTGTTGAACAGTTTGTGTGTGAAGTGGTGCTCGGAGGTAATGGTCTCTCCACTTGCTGTTAGTGTGACGCAGAGTTGGAAGCTTTGCAGCCTCGTCCTCCTGGGAAGAAGCCTGTTTCTGAAACCTGCACTTTTGGTATTTTGTCCGCTACTTGACGTTGCACCGACAGTCATACCCACGTTTTTATTATAAAGGTCCAGCCTAGTTAAATAAAACCGTACAGGTCAAAATGATCAGTAATGCAAAACAAAGATCAACAACTTGAAACTTGAAGCACGTTTGGTAGATTTAAGCGGAAAGCTGCGGGTTCTCAGAGAAAACACATTTCTGCGCAGTTCATACAAAAAATAGCCCAGTTTCTAAACTTGTGTTCGTATCCATGCTCATATGAATGAGTAGGACAAGAAGCTGATAACCAAACTTAATATTCAGCTGTGCTTTGAAGGGGAAAAATAAATAAAAACCATTCTGTTTAGATCTGTTCAGAAGCATGCCAGATAGTTTGTGACAAAGTGATATGTTTGTGCCCTGAAACCTGCGAGGAGTAGCTTCCTCAGCGTTTTCTGACAGTTGTTTTTTTTTTTTTTTAATGAAGCTGTTAAAAGTTCCTGTAATGCAGTCAAAATGGAGGGGAAAACAGTCAGATTTAATTTCTCCATGTTGGTGTGCTGTTGGTTGTTTTGCATTTCGGACAGGTACTCTTTTTACACACAGGACAAACTGTTCTGTAAAAGAAAACTACTTCGTGTCTGCACACTGCTGCAAATCTGTGAGGGAAAAAAACCCAAAAAACAGTGCCACATACAACAGCTTCTAAGTGCAGCTTGATTACACTGCTGGGCCAGTATTGATTTTACACCCTAAGTAGGGTTCCTTGGGGGAAATTAGTGCTTCTTCAATGCTTTGCGGTTCTTGCTGTCTAAATTTAGAAAAACGATGAAGAAAGATCTTGTTTTTCATGCTGAGCTAGGCTAATAAATGTGGAACAGTTACCTCTTTTGTTATGCGTACCCAGCTGAAGATGGGAAGGTGCATCCCCTGGCTTCTGATGAGACATTGCTGAGCACCTCGACCTCATGAGTGGGGGATGCCCTGCTGGGAAAGGCTGCTCTTGTTCACCTCTCTGTTTATTTTGGATTCTTTGTTTAATCGTGCAAATCGTTCGTCTGTTCAGTTATTATTTCCTTCTGTATTAATGCATCAGAGAAAATCCTACATTATACAATTTTATAAGCTCAGAATAATGACCTCGTGACTTCAGTCAGCGCTCCAGAGGACTATATCAGATTTATGTTAAAGTTTGTAACCCAGAGGACCCACTCAATATTTCAGTGGCTGTTAAGTGCACCATTAAAATAAACGCGAAGGTGGTGAATTTTGGCTCACAAAGGCCTGCTAAAGCAAAACTCAGCGATTATATTGCACTTCCTGGAACACAATCAATTGCGCCATATGCATTAAAAGGCTTGGAGCTGGAAATGCTGTTTCACCATATGAATCCATATGAAAAGCTTTAGTAGGATTCCTGCAGCAAAAAATTGAAATTGAAATTTAACAGAAGAGATGTCCTTTTCATCTTGCCTTCAAAAATATCTCACTCGGGTGATATGAACAGCAAAAAAAGCACAGCTACAGTTAGTCTTTGGCAAAAATGACTCATCTGATTTGTGCTTTCAAAGATTTGAGTGAATTTCAAATGCTCTTTGGCAGACTGATCATGAAGTCAGATTTGTCTGCAGCATGCTGGTGGATCATGTTGAAATCCTGAACACTCTGCAGAAAGTTTTTCTTCTTTTTTTTTTGCTTTAAGCGAATAAAAATTTAAAGGTAACCTGGTTCTTCAATCAAAGATTTAAGTCTAAGCTCCATGCTTCTACATAGCGTTGTGCACTTTGGTGAGAGGTGTGTAGTCCTTCCAGCCGGCTTCTATTATAGTTTGTATGTTCTATATCAGATGATATTCTGCTCATCTTCATCATGGGTGTTGCTTTTTTATTTATTTATTTATTTTTAACCCAGAAGCCCTCATTAGCTTAAAAGGGAGTAACTTTGATGTTTGCGAGTGCTTGTCAGTGGTAGATGGCATCTGTAGGACTGAGGCTGTGCTCTCTTTGCAGTTTTCTACAGTAAATGTTGAAGTTTTTGTGTATTTGTTGTTGTGGTGTGTGCATGCACACGTGCATAAACCTTTGCTTGCACAGTCCAGGGCTGACCACCTGTCCTCTTATGCAAGCAGGCAGATGAGTTTATTGCCACAGACACTAATATCAGAACAGATAATATTATCTGTCTATTATATATTTAAACAGGCTACTGTAGGATAGTAGGCAGACATCAGTTTTATGTACGATGACTTATTCAGCATGCTTGGCTGAAACAAACAAAATAACAAAAACAATGTGTGTGCGCACATGTGTGTGTGTTGTCTGGCAGTTAGCGGCTTTAACACTTTCACAGTCCTTAAATAGTCGGCGCTTGTTTGGTTGCTAGGTTATAAGAACAATGCAGGCAGAAGTTCTGCTGGAGCCCAAAACATATTTAATCACATCCACAAACCCCCGCAGAGTCTGAGCATTTGGGCATTTTAAACCAAACCAAACCTCTGTACAATATAGGCTTGATGTTGCATATTGTATCCTGTAGCTTGTATCCATTCCCTCCTCAGGTGTGTATGCAGAAATGCAACAGAGGCTTTGCAGAAAATCCTGTCATGTAGTGGAATCAGAAGCAATCGGAGGCATAAGTGGATAGTGTGACGTTAAAGCGATGAGGATGCAGATTGGAAGAGAAAGAGGATGTTTAATCTCCTATAATGATGCAACCCAGAGGTCCTGCCAGGCTTGTATAATAGGATCCTGAATTGTGTAAACAGTGGGTAAAAATTTGCCATCTGTGCAGAGGTACGTTTACGGTCAGGCTGTCCGGCTCAACTGCACGTGACTGACAGACGTGTCCGTGGGGCTAATTATAAATGTTAGAAACCATTTATGAATTCATGTATTTCAAAGTGTTTTGCTGTTGGCATTTAAAAGTTTAATCGAAGCAGTGACCGTGCTATGTTGTTCTTTGAAACCAGACTGATTAGAGACCAAGTTTTTTTTTTTTTTTTAATTGGTCATTCACCAGTTTCTCAAGCACTTTAGCTGGGATGCAAACTTCAGAAATGGGTTGATAGTTATTTAATAAAGTGGGATCACCACCTTTTTGGTAAAGGTAACACAAAAGTTCTTCTCCAAATATCAGGAACAGTATAAGAACATTTGACACTGTTTGGGCTATAATACCAGCAGTAAGATGCAAGAAATATGGAGGGAGGTTATGAAGACCTGCCGATTTTTTTTAGGATTGAGGCCTTTTACAGTCTTTAAACTTCACTGACAGAAAATACAGAAATAGAAAAAGTTTGATATTTGAGAATTTTTAGCCCTTATTTGAGCCTTTATTTTGCAAATACTAATTGTTTTGTGATGGACTCGCAGGCCTAGGCCCCTGCAGCCTTTCAGCATATGGGTCGCTTGCTCAAACAGATGACATATAGTTTTAGCTCCATTGCCTGTTTTTTAAATGCTTTTAAAGCTATTGTAGCCTAATGCCACTGTTTAACCACACGGTTCATTACACAAAAAAAGTTTGAGGGCTGAATCAATTATTAGTGCACAACAGAGTCGCCAAAACTGCAATTTTATGACAGCTGAATAAATGCACTGAATACTGCTGCGTGTTAAATCAAGCTTAGGGATGCGTTATTGCACTCTGCTGTGAATCTATCACTTGGCAGGTGTGCACTGAAAACAATCCGCCACCCTTTGCCATCTAATGGCTTTTAAGATCGTTCAAGGAAGCTGTTTGCACCAAAATTCTCATATGACTCATATCATTAGAATAGCCTTCACACCATGTTTTACTGGCTAGGCCTGATAAGGGACGGATGAATGGGAAAAGTGCCCTTGCTCTATGTGTTACGGCTCTTGTTCAGGTCCTTCTAATTAAATGAACTTTCCAAGAGGTGATACATCTTCAATGCCTGATGAAGCATTAAGCTTTAGAAGCTTAGAGTTAAGGCAATCTTAAATACTGTGAAGAAAAACAAGACTCGAAGACTCTCCGGACTTTACTCAGCAATGTTTTAAGACTGAATTTCTCATCATCTGGAAGTGGGGAGTCATAACTGTGTATGAAAAAGAAATGTGGTAATCTGTGTGTCTTCAGTCAGTGTTTGCAGGTCTTTAAACTTAAAAAGTATTGGTTTATTAAAGATGGCATCATTTTGTGCTTCAAACCAGTGTGCCATTCTCCCAGTAACTTAAATGTGTGTCTGTGGTCGTAGTGTCATTGTGTTCCTGAGGTCTGGGCAATTTCCACAGTGTGATCATCATATCGCCCCCCTGTGTGATCAGCAGTAACTGTCGCCATCATCCCTGGGGGTGTATCACAAAAAAACGCAAACAACACTCTCACCAGAACTGCTGACACACACACACACACACATGTTTTGGAGTTTATTTCCCACTCACAGCATGATAACAAAGAATAGAGGCTATACCAGCGGGAAAGCCTCCTTCGCATACAGTGGTGAATGATTTAATTTACTGTTGTGGATGGATATATCGGCCGGACAGCTAAAACCCTGTGAAGTCATAACATTTGCTCGGTTCTTTATTTTTCTTTGTCCCTGCATGTCTTCCTCTCTGTTTTCATATCTATAAAATGAGCAATCCCCACACACAGCAGACTCTTTGACACCTGCCTAGTTTTTGAAGGTGAAGACGGAGGATGAGCGTGTATTTCTGCAAAGGCTCAAATGCAATAAGCTTCAAATCAAGCCAGCAGACACAAACTGCACTCCTGCTGTTGTCCTGATGATGATGGATCAGTGTAACTCCTCTCCAGACGCACATTCATCTCAAAGAGGAGAGACGTGAGCTTGAACTTCTGCGTGGGTGCCCAGACAGGTTTCTGTAGCAAGTGTCAGTTATTTATATGCAAGGATGCTGACATGAAACTATAGCAGGTTAAATATAATGTGAACCTTATAATGATGATAATAATAGCTGAGTACAGTAATAGGGCTGCATGCAGAAATTTGCAGTGATTTGGAAGCTGTTACCAGTCACTCCACCCATCATCCACCCTAATGCAGAGAGCTTCGACCCATTGTGTTCCAGTGTTCACAAGCAAAACGGCTTTTTGTAGATCTGTGTCCTTTAACTTTAGCAGGCAGTTAGGTGACTACAGTATCGACAGTGTCTTACTCACCAAAAACACTCTGACATTGCACTCAGGATCATTTCCAGTTTATAGGAGGATGGAGGCAGCTGGGCAAGGTAGTGCTTCAAATGATTTCAGAATATATTCTACTGTGGCCAGGCTTCATGTCAAGTATTGTTCAAGTAAGCTTTTACCTGGGGAAACTGTGGACTTTCATGTGGACTTGTACAGGATATTACAGACACTGAGCAAGTCCTCTCACCGGATGTGGATGAACAAGAACCAGTTGGATAATGAACACATGTGATTTCCCTTCACAGCTCACCCTGAAAGGCTCTTTGAACCTCGTGAAGTCTTTAAAACAAGACAGAGGCCCCACTTGGCTGGAGTATTGGAGTATTCTGTCTGCGCACAGGCCCGTACTTGATCTGAGCCTGCAGATTTTCTGACCTCGATCATATTTGTTTTTTTACATACTTAATGCTCCTTAGAGGAGGTGCATTTGTTCATTCCCATGTGCTGTTGCCTCGGCGTTTTACTGCAAATGTCAAGTCTGATGGTGCTTGATCCTGCAAACCTATGCATGAGTAGGTTTGAGTCATCTAGAACCGTACTGTTTATTTTGTGAGGTGTTTGGAGGAAAAGCTAATTGTGTTGGTCACAAACGTTAATCCAGGCCACAGTGGTGGTGAGGGAGAGGCCATAGTTGTTATTTCATAGTCATTTTATTATGGTAATCAAAAAAAAAACTGTGTTTGTCATCAGTCATAAATGCAATTAGTTTCTAAAAAATGAAACTGATGAATGGTTTACTACATGAGCTTTTCTCGTTGCTGCCCCACTTCCGTATGTCTGTTTTATGGAGGGATTCTATTCTTGAAGTTAAACCAAGCTAAACGCTACAGTTAAGAATCACGTGGGCTTTGAAACACGCTGCCAAACTCTCGAGAGACAACATCAGTCACATTAACACAGACTTCTGAATAAGTCTGTCCCAGCAGCTAGCAGAGAGAGCACTCAGGTCACATTATTATCATCTGAACTGATTCTGTCAAGATTTTATTATATAAGAAAAACATGAAGTATTACACACCCAGAAAGTACAGTGAAATATAACATTAATGGTGATGATGATAACAAGAAACACTCCGAGAGTGCAAATCTCCCCCGGGCAGCTCACTCTCTGGGTATTCTTTACTTTTAAGGGAATATTTGTTTTCTTTGTGGTAGTGCAGGAAAATAATGTATTTTGAAAGAAACGCAGATGTGAAAGTGAGGTCAAAGGTCAAATGTGTATAAAATGCATCCTTGAATGTGATATTTAGAAACACCATATACCAACATCATTTTCTAAATGTTCCCAAACAAGCAAAGGCAGCAGAATTTCAAGCATAGCTTTAAAGATAAAAGACATTTTATGAAGATTTGAATTTATTTGACCTTGAAGAAAAGGTCAGAGGTCCAAAGTAATGTTATGCTGTTGAACGGCAGTAAGAAACATAGTTTTGAAAAGCTGTATATAGCAGTATTATCACTTTGACCATCACATCAATCTAGTGGCCTCAGATGAAAAGTCAAAGGTCAAATGTGACATGATATTTTAAATATTTCTACAATAACAGTACACACCACACTTGGTTATTCAGGGTTTTTATCCATTTTTGACCAATAAATCATTGAGTTGACATTTAAAAACAATTCACATCCTAGAAAATAAATGTGGACGTTCACGGAAGAAGAAGAAAAAAGCTTCATCATAAAAAAAACACAAACAAGGTTACATGTTCACAGTTGCAGTGATCTATAGAGATTGACAGACCACGTGACTTTCGCGCGTTGCATGCCGGGAACTCGTGGCGAAACAATCCAAGTACCGCATCAAATGCAAGCATTTGCAGCACCGCAAAACATTCATTCTCCGGTTCCAATAAATTCTTGGTTTTTCTTTGCCCCCCAAAAAAGGTATGTACAAAACGAAGGAGAACAATGCCGGTCCGTACAAAGACAGACTTGATGAAAAGTCAAAGAAAAGATACGAGGAAAAAATCAAAGGAGTGAAAGGGTTAGACCCTTACGAGCACACAGAGTGGACAAAATACGTTAGCGTGCTGCCCAACTTTCACCACGCTCATATTTATAATTACACGGTTCTTGGAGTGAGTGCATACACTCATGAAGTTTAGTAACTTCAGGTCACTGCAACAAGCCCAGGTACGGACCTTGAAATACACTGTGTAGAACGAAAGACCATCGTACGTATCATAAGTTTACCAGTCTCACAAATCGTCTTCATAAATACACATTCGTTAACCGTTTATTAATAGGACCTTTGAGCTCAACGGTAATTAATTAGTAGTGGAAATAATTTCTGGTAGCATCACAGAAATGTAACAGTGACAATAATATTGTATGCTGTAATCGTACTGGACAATTAGTGATACAAAAAAACTGTTTTATCCTGTGAATAAAAGTATATGTTTTTGTCAATGTACCATAATAACAGAAGCGAAACACAATATTGTGTCAGGACAATTCACTATTTATGCACAATAAACAAAGGAGCATAGCGCGACAATTTCTTATATAGGATCACCAGTCATATCTGACAATTTCAGACTTGCTTGTAACCTATATCACCAATTATGTTAAGAAAAATGACGTATTAACTACTACAAAACACTGACCTTTGTGGAAATGCTTGGAGCAGACTAACCTGTGAGCTGGAGGGTTCTGAGACGTTATATTTGGTCTTTGAATGGCTGCAATCCAGGCCATCTGTCGCCTCTTTGTTACTTCGGAAACATGGCTCGAACAATTTCTCCTCAACGACGTAATCCGATAACAACCGATCTCTTTACCCGTCGGCTTTCCGTGGCTGTCATGCGACCGGCTATTGCAGTTAATAATACAACAGCTTCTTGCCATTTTTTGTGTTTCTTTTTATCGCTGTATAACTGATTTCAATTGAAAGCCTGCGTGCGCTAGTACCTCTTGCCACGAGTTCCCAGAATTCTTTGCGGTTTTACCCCTGAATGACGTCACATTTTCAATCTCTATTCTGACCAACTCTCTGTGAGAGAGAGGGTTTGACAGCATTTATCCAGTGCCTGACGTCTGGTCTGAGTTTTACTTTGTTTTGCTTTTAGAGATGAAATAAAAGAAGTGCCTTCGGGTGAAGTGTATTTTCCTTTTGAGATACTCCTGCTGTTTTTTCATCGGAGGCCACACATAGCACTTAACCAAAGTGATTGTGTGTCAAATGTGAATAGAGAAAAAAATAATGAAAAACTCAATTATCTATAAATCACCACGTCTTGAAAAAAAAAATTAATTAAACATCATGAAGAAAATAATGGTGATCCAGCATGGAGGAGTGACTCGCTTTGATAATGTAAAAAGTGTTATCTTAGGATGCAATGAAAATGTAAACTAATCAATATGAAAAAATCGAATTTTTAAATGTAATTTGGTCTAATTAATATTTTTCTTTTGTAATCTGATGACACAATCCAAGTGATGTTTAATCCTTAAGTACCTAACCCCAGCATTGTTTGAAAAGGCCTTGATGCAGTGTTCCTAATTTGAAAGCTGTGACAGCGAAAGTGTTATAAGCTGAACAAGGATGAATAATTCAAAGGGTAAAGCAAGGAAACTTAGAGGCATGATGGGAAACAGCCCACTGACCTGAATTCTCTTTGTGCAACATCCTTTCACATAAAGCCTCAATGCCTCATAGCCCTTTTCAGTGATAGCGGACAAAAGTGACTCAAAGTGACATCCCGCAGAACTTTACGTCTGTTTCACCGCACTGTTTTTAATATCTCACTGCTTGTACCTGATCATCAAATCCTTGCTGTTTTTCAAATCAACCGCTTGCTCTTCCAGCTGGCTCAGAGTAGAATCGCTGCATTCACACCTAGACACAGTGCTGTGAAGCTGTCAGGCGTACGCCAGACTTATCATATTATGACAGAATTAATCAAGAGGAGCATAACGATCTGATAATCATCCTCCTTTCTTGGCTTTAGCATTTGTCACTAACATTTGGAGGCAGTAATAGAGTACACAGTATACGATCAAACAGTCACATGTATACGGTATCATACCCACACACATGGACAGACCTGAAAAATCCTTTTAATCTCACATTAAAAGACCGTCATGGACAAGCTGCACAGGAGAGATCCAAATCCCAGATCACGACCCTCCCTGAAGCTCGTCCAGCTTCACGTCAGATGAGCCTGAGTGGGTGTTTGCGAGAGTGCACAGAAACTGTCTTAGAGACTTTGTTGTATGCTGATGCAGAGAGAATTTGGAGGTGTTTTTTAACCTTATCACCTCACAGCGAGCGTCATTTTCTCTGAATAGTGGGCGAGTCCCGTACAAAACTCGGACGTGCACACATGCACGCACAGTCTGAGCATGCACATGGGATTAACTTTCTCCTCACAAACCAGTTTAAGCCAGAACACAGCGAGATTAAGCATTACTAGATGAACCCCTTTTATATTTATGTCTTACACAGTGCACCGTCTTCAGATGCTCTGACAACAGAGTACATAGATTCATCCTGCATGACAAAATTGGGCCAATATTATTGATCAGGCCAGTGATTGTCAGATAACTATTATCATATCCCTAATATCCACAGAGTCTGATTTGAATGGTGCTTTTATCATCTCTAAATCATCTCAATTTCCACAGAAGCAATTTCACACAACACCAACTCCAATTTGTGGGTCTATTTTAAACTTTGAGGACCCATCGAGACCACCAAGCAGTGCCCCCGCAGACCAATTAGCTCACTTTGCTCTGACGTATCATCTCAGACATGTTGAGTCTTGCTGCTGTCTTTTAAAATAATCGGGACATTGTTTGACTTTTTTAACCTTTATGCATAAACATAAGCGATTCAACACAGAGTCAGCTTATTGGACAGTTACATTGTATAAGGATACAGCCACTCTTTAATCTAATCCACTGTGACCAGTACACTTTAGGCCTCTAGCCACTTAAGCTCTCAATGATTTACTCCAGTCATAAAGCAAAACACGCGCTGAGCCTTTTTGCTAACCGGACCGTAAAAGCTCTGTTTTCTTTTTAAATGTTAGTGCAGATGTAATTGTCACAAGAAGTCTCCCCACAGAAAAAAGTGCTTGACAACCTACAGCTCTGAGTTGATTAGAAATATCAAAAGTCCTTCCAGAAACAAGTCTTGTCACTAGTCTTGCCATCTTGAAATGCCTCTGGGAACTTAGTTGCTCAGTTATTTTGAAGCATTGCCTTTTAGTGGCCACTGGGACAACTTGTATAGGATCACCAGTCATATCTGACACTTAAAAAGTTTGAAAACTTTTCCCCAAAATAATGTTTTAAAACTTGGAAGTTGTGCCTCTACAACTGTCTTTTGAATTGATTTATCCCACAGATTTCAGTCTCTGCATGTAATGACTCTCTCTGATAATGCCTCTGATGAAACTGACTGAAACGTTAAGCGTGCCAAGGAGGAACCTTTGTGATCCCATGTTGTTATGAGCCTGAGGACAAATTACATGATGAAAACAAAAAAATAATTTCCAGCCCCCATGTCGTGTTTTTGCTGACCATTCAGAGTTATTTTTAAATCCCCCGCTCTTGAATGGAGTGGATTTTAAGCTGTAAGCACAATTTTTCTTTAATGCATTGAAGTTTTTCACTTTAATAATTCATTGTAGATGTTAGCTAGAGCTTACGACTTTCATTCATTTCATATCTGCGGGGTTATTGGGGGAACGAACACCATGATTGGCCGACAAGCTTGCATATTAAACTGGCTTTATTCTCACTCAGTGCTGAAAGATCCCGTGATGGTTGGCTGAATGTTAAAAGCATCAGGGGTCATTAAGTTGTTTCCGATTCGAAGCTTGCATTTTTGTTTTATTTTCCCTTTGTCTTTGGAGCTGGGGATTAATGCTGCACATTTACAGTTAAATTCATTAACTGTAAAAAATGAAGAGCAACAGGATGCTTTAAACTTTAAAAGGAGAAACTATAACATACAACTTTGCACCGGGCTATAACCTTTTAAAGTTGGGCCCTTGGTAGAGCAGCCACTGTGGCCTGATTTACCAAAATGACCCTTGTTTATATAAAGCAGTCTGCTGCCTTAGCCTACGGGGCAAAGGCAAATTTTTCAGACTCCAGTGTTGCCAGCATATCTCCAGATAGTTAAAAAATGGATGTCTGGCTCAAGACATCCTGCCGCGTGCATTAGTCATTGTTTACAAATGCAGATGATTTCAAAAATCTTATAAGAGGCGAAACTGTTGTCATGCAGCAGCAAATGGATTTCAGATTGTATATCAGCAAATTCAATCCCTCTTTTGCTTTCTACATAACTCGCTTCAGTCCAAACTCTGAATAATCCATTCAAACTTTTTATTTTTTACACTCCTACATTTTTCTATTTCATCCATAAAAACTACAAGTAAATCCTTCTTAAACCTCATCACTGATTTAAATTTAGTCTACAAGCAGACTCTAAACAGAAACCAGGTCTGATACCAAGCATCTTGTAAATTCTGCATATTCGCATGTAAATATCTGTTTATTAAGATTGTGCAGACCAGTCCAGAAGAAAAAAAGAATCAATTAACTTAAAGCGGTGCTCTTTCATTAACAGACTATATTTAAACAATACTAAGCATGCTAATAGTGGAAACTTGGTCTCCAGCTGCCTCCAAGCTTTCCTCCTCGTTATGTCATCAAGGAAAGCCCACACCACATGGGGGTCAGTTTGGTCCTTCCTGCTTTTAAACCAGAGAAAGTGCGGCCTAGAAGACAGGTGAGAAACACGAAAATGAATTAAAATCTTCTTCAAGATCTCATATATGACCCTGTGTTCAGCATAACACTCACAGGTTTAAATGCTTAACCTTCAGCACGATGGAAGGATGAGGATGACTGCGGTCGACGAACACTGCGTGCCACGTCCTCTTTAATTTACAGGGCCTCCCCATGACAATCCCATTCAGCTCAATGTCATGAAAATGAATTATTGAACAGCTTGCAGCTCGGGCCCTCACTGTACAGAGAGTAAATGATCAATTCATGTTTCACTTGAATGTTTCAGGAAGGTCAGTGAGTGAATTCATCACTGGATGTGAAAAGAAGTCACGTTCCCGTCTAAAGACAACGCCTTAATTTCGTTAATAAATAAGTCAGGAGCTGCAGAGCTGAGGCTGAAGGTCATTTACAGTGTTCTGTTTCAACTGATGGTCGTTCATTATTCTCATTAACTTCTCTCTTTACAGTTCATCGTCACAGTGATGAATATTCTGTTAGCGCAAAGCTAATCGGGGTGTAGAACAAGTTAATGTTATTAAATGTTTATTTGTTCAGGCGGTTGGAGTGCTAAGGCACTGCTGGTCTCGAGGTACTGGAGTGCGTCATTTGATGGAAATGAGGGAGTGCTGATGGTTTTAATGCACTATGAAGGACAGACATTAAAAGTGGACCTTTTGACAGAGATTTCTCCTTTCTTTTGGGTTTTTTTTCATCCCCTCTCATGATTTCAGGGCACTCAGTTTTTTTTTTTTTTATGTTTTGTTGTTATTATTACTGGTCATATATGCTGTTTTGTAAGATACAAGCAAATATAAAAATGGTGAATGCAAAGCAGATACAAGCAAGGAAGTAAAATGATAAGATGAATATTTTATATAAACTTGTAGCAGGTTGACTAACTCTCGTGTTGCCTCAGTGATGATTCATGATCTGCTTTCCATGGGGAGTTTGCATGTTTGTGTTGGTGTTGCTTTTCTATGGGTGCTCTGGTTTCCTCCCACAGTCCAGAGACAAACACTTTAATTAAATGTTGATTCTGAATTGGGCTGTTAGTCATGTGATGTAGCTGTTAAAGGTGTAACCCTACATCTTGCCTAATGTCAGCTGGGATAGATTTCAGCCCCACTGTGACCCTGGTTGGATAAATGATTAAGAAAATGGATGGAAACCTGATAGGAAACAGCGGAAAGAAACTCATTAATGCTATAATTGATGTACAGCATGTCAAGTTCTTCTTACTTTAACATCTTACCAGGGGTGTTATTTTACTGTTTATTGACTTCAGCTGCTTTATTGAAGAGATAATCCAGTCATGCGGTGTTTATTATATTATATAAAACTGGCTGACCCAGAAGAGCTGGATTTATTAAAGAATTATCCAAACTGATGCAACATCAAATGTCCAAACTGAAATGCCATCATTGTGGTGATTTCCACAATGTTGTACAAGCATTGAAATTGGAGAACAGCATTACATGACTGTTGTCCACTTAGCCATAACAAGTAAGCTTACTTTCTGCGCCTTTCATATTTTCTTATCACTTTCTCATTCATTAGCTACTATGCTACCAGCTGTCAACATGTAATCTAACGGTGTGAGTTGTGAGCAGACCTCTTCCCTGATTATTTTCAGAGACTTTCGTGGTAATACGTGTAACCATCACATACCACATGGACTTTAGAGTACCACTTTTGTAGTATTGCTGACTTATAATGAAGTGCTGATGTAGTGGTGAGTAGTTCTCTCTGCATAATTTGTTTTTTTGATGTCTCTTTGAGAGCTTCATCAACGAGCGCAGCCAAAGCCAATCCATCCTTTAATGCAAGTGCATCTGATTAAAACATATTTGTATTATTCTATTTGCCGTATATAGAAATATAAATTTCACAGTGGATCTGTGTATAAATTGTACAATATGACATAAAACTAAGTGTATAAAACACTTTCTTTTTCTCCATGAGCTATTCTGAAAAACTCATGCATGGAATTTTTTTAGGCTTGAGATATTTCTGACTGCTCTTCTTTCTTTTAAGCAACTATTGGCATGAACTTTTCCTCCGTTTCTTTTTCCTCAGGTATGCTGTTACGTTCCCCTGCAGGGGTCTAGGCGGTGAGGGGGAAGTAACAAAAGTGACCGGGTCAGAAAAAGGAGTCAGGGAGGCAAAACAGTTAAATAAAACAGTTTTATTGAAGTAATTCAACTAAAAGAGACGGACAAGCCGTTATCACCATAAAAGAAAACAAAAACTCAGGCGTCGGTCAGTAAGGCAAAAAGTCAAAAGGAACACGCAGCTCACCAGCTGCAATCACCACAAAACACACACAGCTCACTAGCTGCAAACACCACACAAAATGGCACTCTGGCCCAGAGCTCACCTTTCCCTGGGCTTAAATACTTTTAATTACTGATGTGAGTCAGCTGCGTTACAGGGAAAGGTGGCACCTCAGGCAGAAGAAGTGGTGGGACACGCCCACACAGGCACCTTCAGGAGGAGGCCCTGCTAGGGCCGTAACACCCCCTCCCATAAATACAAACCCGTGGTTTGTCAAATTATCTCGATAACCAAAATGATTAATCAAGTCCGTAACCATTGCATCACCAAATTGCAGGTTTTCCACCTACCAAACCCCATAGCAACGGTTAGGCATTGTCAGCGGAAGCTGCCAACCCCATCTCAATGGGTTCAAAATACTTACTGAAGGTGGCCCCAGACCCTCAAAACAATGTCTCATGTGATGGCTAGGGCTTTTTTGAGCCATCACATGTGGAGAACACAGGCAGTCAGAAGACCTTTCTGCAACACTTTGCAGACGATTCCTCAAGTCACCGGTACAGGCATGTTTGTTAGCCAGGGTTGCGGGTCTTACTGGTGGTTTTATACACAGCCTGTCCCCCTGCAGGTCATTTTGGGGACCTGGGAAATTGTCAACCAGCAGCCACTCAGGGTTAATTGATCCCTTACACTGACCACAGGAGCCCCTTAAACAACTATGCCCCAAGTGTGGTCCTTTGCTGGGCCTGACAACCTTGTTAGTTTGAGAACCATGAGTGACTGTTTTCAAATCAGGCCTTCTTCCCTTTCGATACGCTTTCCGCTTAAGTGCCAGTTTCACACAATCAGCAACCACATGGCCAGGCTTGTGGCAGAAGAAACACAGTTTTGCTTTGGAACTTGAAACCACCACTTTTTCAGCCTCGTTAGCTGGCTCACTCCTAGCTCTCCAAGATGTATTGTAGTGAGAAGGGATGTCACATTCTACGGCATTTGTTTTATGAGTTAGGGTAAACTCATCTGCCAGTATGGCAGCCTGCTGTAAAGTGGAAACCCTCTGTTCACTTAAATAAAGAGCAATACACTCAGGAACAGAGTTTTTAAAATCCTCCACAAGCATGAGCTCACGTAACGACCCCAAACTTTTAACCTGGCTTGCAGAGCACCACCTACCAAAAAGCTTTGCCTTCTCCCGAGCAAAGTCAAGGTAGCACTGACCCTGTGCCAACTCCAAACCTCGAAAGTTCTGCCTATAGGCCTCAGGCACAAGTTCATAGGCTTGGAGGACAGCACTTTTAATCTTTTCATAAACTAGGCTGTCCTGCATAGACAGACCAGAGCAAACTTCCTGAGCCTTACCTGTGAATTTACACAGCAACATCACCCCCCACACATCTTCAGGCCACTGTAATGCAGTTGCTATGCTTTCAAATACACTGAAGAAGCTCTCAACACTGGATTCACAGAAAACGGGAACCAGGTGGATGTTATTACTTACAAACGAGCTTCTAGACACCTGTTCACCAACAGATGTAGGCCCAGTGCTCGTCAGCTCCAGCTGATTCAACTGGAACGCCATTTCAGCCTGAAGAAAACCACCACACACACCTGTGCCAGTTCTCACAGGCTAGCCAACAATAAATGGTAACCGAACAACTTACTCTTCTTGACCAACTTACCTTTTGCTACACACACATTAACAAATACAACCTACCCAGTTCCTAAGCACAACAAACTTTACCTACCTATCTTCTGGAGCGTGCTGGGCTCAAGGCAACTTGAAAGGCAGAACTCCAGCGACCGGAGCCCTGAATTGCCTACCCCCAACAGGGAACTAATCCCCGCCCAGGATTACTCCGAAAATAAAAAAGGCAAAACAACAAAAGAGTGCCCGAAGGAAGAACTTAAAACAAAGCTCAGCTGGGCACTCACCTAACTAAACTGGGAAGTTGAATCTCCAAAGGTAAAAAACAGCCAGATAATCAAAAACCAATTCCAACTCAAAACTCCCTTTTCAACGATCCCGGACGAGCCCCCACTTGTTACGTTCCCCTGCAGGGGTCTAGGCGGTGAGGGGGAAGTAACAAAATCGACCGGGTCAGAAAAAGGAGTCAGGGAGGCAAAACAGTTAAATAAAACAGTTTTATTGAAGTAATTCAACTAAAAGAGACGGACAAGCCGTTATCACCATAAAAGAAACAAACAAAAACTCAGGCGTCGGTCAGTAAGGCAAAAAGTCAAAAGGAACACGCAGCTCACTAGCTGCAAACACCACAAAACACACAGCTCACTAGCTGCAAACACCACAAAACACACAGCTCACTAGCTGCAAACACCACAAAACACACAGCTCACTAGCTGCAAACACCACAAAACACACAGCTCACTAGCTGCAAACACCACAAAACACACACAGCTCACTAGCTGCAAACACCACACAAAATGGCACTCTGGCCCAGAGCTCACCTTTCCCTGGGCTTAAATACTTTTAATTACTGATGTGAGTCAGCTGCGTTACAGGGAAAGGTGGCACCTCAGGCAGAAGAAGTGGTGGGACACGCCCACACAGGCACCTTCAGGAGGAGGACCTGCTAGGGCTTGAGAGATTTCTGACTGCTCTTCTTTCTTTTAAGCAACTATTGGCATGAACTTTTCCTCCGTTTCTTTTTCCTCAGGTATGCACACAAGCATCAGCGAGATCCTGAAGGAGAAGAGCCTAAAGCCATCTCGCCGCAGTCTGCCCTGCCTGGCCCAGAGTCAGACTCATCCAACCAACCTCAACCACTTCCTGTCTGTGCCTCTGAGCCCGGAGCCTAAACCAGAGGTTGAGGGTCTGAGTCAGAGCATCAGCACTTCCTGCAGCCTCCTCCCCCCACAGACAGGTCAGTCCGCTGTCAGTAACTCACATGTTTTCTATACTCATTAGTGGACGAGATGCTTCAGTTATTAGAGAGCGCCTACATCAATTTAAATTGATCTTGCGAGATATTGAAGCTCACCATGAAAGTATGTGCACACTTTAACATTACAATATCATACAACTGTAGGTTTAATCACTGTGTCTTGTTTGCTTTTAATTTGTGACTTCTGCTGTTCTTTGCTGGCCAAAAAGAAATAAATAAAAAAAAATAACTTGAAATAAGAAATTCTTGTTTTTGTTGACGAAGCTTTATTTTTTATTTTAATTTTTTTAAAGATCCACAGCAATCATGGTCTGCAGGGCCTCCTAATAAATATACAGTGGAGGAAATAATTTCTTGATCCGGTTAATGTGCTTCTTCTTTAGTCACTCGTTTGTTTTTTGGTGGTATGATTGCATGTTTTGGATCACTGTCGTGCTAGAAGACCAAGAGTTCTGGCTGAGGGAAGGAGGTTCTCTTCCAGGATTTTATGGTACATGGCCCCGTCTAATGGCCCCACAGTGACGTACAGTTATCACGTACTCTAGCACAAGAACGGCCCAAAAACATAACGTTTACATCTCCATGCTTGATGGGGATAGTGTTCTTTGGGTTTATACTCAGCATTGCTCTTCCTAAAGAATTATTTCCCCCAGTGTAAGTGTTTTCTGTGAAGTAATTGTGTTGTATACATCACAGGTTGTATAATATTTCCAAAAAAACAAAAGCCTCTGAAATGTTTTCACCATTATCACCTTTCATTGTCTGAATGGCATGTTTAATTATTTTCTCTGTCCTGTGGACTGATTGTATTGAACTTTAGGTTCAACAGGAATTGAGCTGGTCACTACACGGATTTTTATATTGATGGTGGTACTTAAGGTTTGTGTGTAATATTGATGGAACAGATTGTGTTAATGCTGCAGGGGATTTAGAAAACTGCGCAAAGTCGCAGCTGCTGGGAGCACGTTCCGAGGGAATGCGATAGCATGGGAAAACGCTGGTAATATAAATACAGTATATTATTGTTATGGGCCAGTACCACGGATGTGCCTGCTGGAGACGAAAATTACTCGGTCTCATTAACAGCTTCAAGAATATTTAGAGGCCACAGACGGTGAGAGTGCTATTTTTTTCACAGCATGAAAACTAGTGCATGCAGCACTTCAGCATATTGGTATTTTCCTGACCTTGAAATGCCCTTTGTCTGCATACTTGTTATTTTGGTGCGGAGTGCAGTGTGCAAAAGTGGGACTTGATATAAGAATTACACACTGTCTGCACGAGGTGTTTCTATTCTGGTGTAAACCGTCTCTTCGTGTGAGGAGCAGGTCTGAATTTTTTTTTTTCCTTTTTGGCTCAGAGTGCAGACAGAAGGAGAGAGTGTAGACAGAGCAAAAAGCAGGAGCTGGTAAACAAGGAAGATCATCCATCAACAGTTTCCCACCTGTGGAAAGTGACAGATGTTTTTCAGTGGTTCTCAAGCTGGAAGACAAACTGCTAGAGAACTGAAAATGTACAGCGGGTTATATTTTACTGCTATTGTTATCATTTTATCGCACCTTGAAACAGGAACTACAGGCATAAAAATCCACACAATTTTTATTTGAATGAGAACTTGAACAGTGCCCACATTATATAAAGACAATTAGATCACACTTCACCTTAAAGGGACACATTCTGCTCATTATTCCACCTCCTTACGTGTACAGAATGGTGACAACTGCACGCTCAAGAAACCCTGCAGCACCTGTGGTGAGCCACTTTGGTCCTTCGAGCCGGATATGCCGCACCTGCATGACATGGCTGCCTCCAGAGAGCAGGATGATGCACGAAGTCCCAGTCCTAGCAGGATCCATCGAATCCCTGGACATCTGGTGGACTATGAGTTGTCCTACCATATCCGTGGGCCAAGGCTGTCACCCAATCTAACAGAGGAGGTTATGATGGCACCGTCAGACTCCCACTACACAAGGAGGCCGGATGTGGAGGAGATAAGATGGCGAAGAATGGAGGATTGTCTGATTAATATCCAGCATCAGACGCGATCTCTGCAAGTGACTGTAGCAGAGTCCCGCGACCTTAACAAACGTGTGCAGCGACTTGAGCGGCTCACCTCTCCAGTGCCAAAGGGGATATTAATGGAGGTGGAACCAATGGCTTCAGCTGTCTCTACACCAAATCCTACAGCCAGGGAGCCCGAATCAATTCAGGAGGGGGAGAGAATTACAGAGCCCATCCGTGTGATGTCAGCTCCTTTAGCCCCAGTCCCTGGCACTTCCACTGCACACGTTGGGCCACCCACAGTGCTCTCTATGGATAGATCAGCGTCTGCCCCGAGATTCACTTCGCCATGTCCTTACTATCTTCTCACACCAGTGCATCCAGCAACTCCTGCTCCACCTGCTGTAGCCAGCACTGTAGCTCCACCAGCAATACAGATGTCTGGGCCTCCTGTGCCATCGCAGACACCTCAACCAGACCCTCCCTTAGTGGCTGAGCCAGCCACTATGCAACCTTCTACTGCAAAGGAGGATTTCACTCGGGGTTTCGAGCCATGGATCCCCCCACTTTGCCCTCTGCCTCAACAGCCTCGATATGCTTCATTCCAGCCTGTGCTATCTGCACAGGAGCTTAGACCTCAGCCAGGTATGCCCCCAGCAGCAAACCACGTGAGTTCAGAACCCAATATGTTGGAAATGTTGATTGCATCATTCTATGGCCTCCCTAAGCCCAAGCTCACTGTTTTCAGTTCTGGGAAGGAGAGTGACTTTGCCTTACTGAAGAAAGGACTGGATAGTGTTCTTGGGCCTCACAAGCACTTGTCCGAGGATTATAAGTATCAGATCTTGCTAGATCACTTGAAGTTCCCAAGTGCATTCCAAGTGACTAAACGCTACATCCATGACCCAACTCCATATACTAGTGCAATGAGGGCTCTTGAGCAGAAGTATGGTCAGCCAAGACAACTGGTACAGAGTGAACTCAGCGATATCCTGTGCAAACCCAAGTTGGCCTCTGTTTATTATGGACCTGAAACCACAGCCACCAAACCACCTGCTGTGGCCCATCCAGGTCCAAAGGCTGTTGCGATGCAGAAGAAAAGAGAACGTTTCAAGCCTTACTACCCTTTCTGTGAAGGGACAGAGCATTACTGGAGTAGATGTAATGAATTCTCCCGGCTGGATGTGGCTGCGGTTTGGACTGGATCAAAGATAAGAATAAATGTTGGAGGTGTGGCCGGAACCATTCTGCTGACAACTGCACGCTCAAGAAACCCTGTAGCACCTGTGGTGAGCAACACCTCCTTGTATTACATAGCCTCGCCAAGGCTAAAGAGCAGAACCTCAGTATCCTGACCATGTGCACAGCATCCAGTGTCATCTATGTTGACCATCCCAGTCACTCTGGGAGAGTGATGTTGAAGGTGGTAAGAGTTCAACTCCACAATGGGAAGAAAACCATGGACACCTATGCTGTGCTGGATGACGGTTCAGAGAGAACCATAATATTGCCTGCTGCTGTGAAGTTCCTCGGCCTAGCCCCAACAGACGAGGCTCTGGCCCTCCGAACCATCAGACAGGATGTCCTGCAGCTGCATGGGGGAAGCATATCATTGGAGGTGTCCACTAAAGCTAAGCCGAAGGTGAGGCATCAAATACTAAATGCATTCACAACAAAACAACTGGTTCGGGCGGAGCAATCTAGCCCAGTGGAAACACTCAAAAGGAAGTACAGTCATCTACAAAGACTTCCCTTCACAGGTTTCAGCAAGGTGAAACCTATGATCCTGATTGGATCAGATCACCCGCACCTTATCACTCCAGTATACCCGGTGATTCGTGGACCACCTGGAGGGACAGTAGCAGTCTGCACAGAGCTGGGGTTGATGCTGCAGGGACCTGCCAAGAGTCTTCCTCATCCAGCGGCTGGACAGGCATGCTTGCACTCATCATTCATCCCACAGACTTCAGAGCTCTCCAAAGATGTTTAGAGGCTATGGCAGCTTGACGTCCTCCCGTTTAGGAATGAAAAGGAGGCCACCAGGTCAAAGGAGGACCAGCAGGCAATCGACATTCTTGAATCAAGGACAGTCCGCGTACAGGTAGAGGGAGTCCACCGATATGCTACTCCCTTGCTTCGCCGCACGGAGTTTCCTCAGGTGAAGGCACCTCAAGAAGCTGTCATGGCTCTTCTGAGGGCCAATGAGCGTCGGCTATGAAAACTGGAGAAGGCGGGCTATCCACTTTGTACAGAATGGTGTACGTCAGTTTAATGCTGGGTGGTGCTGCAATAGTAACTATCCTCGGTCAGAAGGAGAGGCTGACATCCAGGGATTAGATTACCGCAGGTGGAGTTTATTGGTGGTCAGATGGATGGTACAGGGAGGTATGGCATACAGTAGGAGGATGTGGGGGGGTAATATGGTGTGGTTTGTTTATGTGACGCACACCATCCCCAACAAATACAGGATGGGCTATTTGCTTTCCTTCCCAGCAGCTCTCTCCTCAATCGTTAGCCCAGGAACGAACGAAGACCATCTAGCTCAGAAATCCCATGAATCCCATCACTGCCCAGAGGCCACTGGGTAATGTAGTTCACACTAACACACTGGCTTTTCTACATTAAGTCTATTGTTTGACTCTACTCCGCATTATTAACAGTCCAAAGTAATCCTTACTTATCTCAGACTGGTTCTTGGTGCAACACCTCAGTTAATACACTCACAGAAAGAAGCTATTTTACCTCTCTTCCCCCTGTAACAGTACACCTGACAGAAAACAGGGAGAAACATAACCGGTCCCCCTTAAAGATAAAAAGGTTTTGACAGTTAACGTCACATTAAGTAGCAAGTATTTCTGCTCATCTGTATTATAATGATATTTTTTCCAGATGTGAAATAAAATAGATAAATCCGCTCGCTTTTTACTTCTGAGCCTCTTCATGAATCATCGCAACTGATCAGCTTCAAATATTCATATTAGTTTCACAGTGTAATTGGACATCTCGTCTCCTTTTGGATTTGTTTTACTACCAAATATTAGCCAGACGTCAGTCATTTTTCAGCACAATACTTTTATTTCTAAATGATAAAAAAACTACAAATATTAACTTTAATTGTGGGGAAACTTTAAACTAGCTGCTTTGTTAGGTACATCTTACAAAGTACTGAGTGTGGACCCCCTTTTTCCTTCAGAGCTTCCTTAATTCATTATTGCGTATATTCATAAAGGTGCTGGAAACATCCAACACATCCCCAAGGTGATCTATTAGATTGAGATCTGGTGATTGTGGGGGCGTTTTGAGCACAGTGAACTCGTTGTACCAGTTTGAGTTTTGTGACATGATGTGTTGTCCTGGTGGAAGCATTATCCACTGTGGTCATAAAGGGCAGGCTGTGGTGGTTAAACAATGCTCAGTCGGTACTAAGGGAGCCTAAAGTGTGCCACAAAATTATGCCACCATGATCGTGAACTACTGATTTAAGGCAGAATGGATCCATGCTTTCATGTTGTTTATGATAAATTCAGAGCCTACCTTCCCAACACTCCTGCAGAAATTGAAACTCATCAAATCAAGCAATGTTGTTCGAGTCTTCTCTTGTGCACGTTTGGTGAGGCTGTGCAAGCTATATCCTTGGTTCCCTGTTGTTAGCTGACAACAGTGACTTTCTGTGTTGTCCATCTGCTTCTCTGTGTTCAGAGATGTTCTGCATACATTGATTGTAACGAGTGGCTATGTCAGGTATTGTTGCCTTCCTGTTAGCTCAAAACAGTCTGGCTATTCTCTTCTGTCATCACCACCCAGAGAACTGCTGCTCACTAAATATTTTCTCTCTTTCGGTCCATTTTCTGTAAACCCTGGAGACAACTGTATGTGAAAATCCCATTAGATCAGCTTTTTGTGAAATACTCAACCCACCTTGTCTGGCACCAACAACCATGCCACATTCAAATCACCTTTCCTCCCTCTGTTATTTGGTTTGAACTTCAGCAGAAGGCACACTCTACACCTGCCCCACTTCATTAACAAGCAGTTGAGCGGGTGTACCTAATAAAGTGAGTATAAATAGAGAATTAAAACAAACTGTATACAAACTGTGTACACCAGTAGGTGTAAAGAAGGTTGTCAATTTAGCTCCTCTTTCTGGACTAGATTTGTAGACTTGGGAAGAAATGCTTTAATACTATTATAGTTTCATCCTGTTTGTGCTGGGGAACAGATATTTCCTTCCATAACCTCCCTGCATTCGACATCTGACACATGTGAAGGTGAGCTGAAAACGTGGAGGTTGTTAGCCACAGCAGGTATAAATGAACCCTATGCTTCTTTTTTTTTTCCAAACACTGAAGTTTTGGCTCATTCTGATCGCTATAAAAATCCAGACGAAAACTCCAGGTCACAGGAGCAAGGTTAGCTACAGAAAAATAAGTAGAACCCATACAGCAGCATTGCTTCTCTTAATATGGATTTCTTATACTTGGTTTCTGCACATCAGTATCAAACAATACACTACACTGATAAGGAGGTAAAGATACAGCTGCCTGAAGAAATTAGCTAATGAGCTGTCACATGTACCTGAGAAAGTATAACTTGTGCTGTGCTGTGCTGTGAAATGCCTCATCTCCCATGTCACACAATTACAGAGCTTGTATTATGAAGTTTAGATTGTGTCATAACAACCCACACAACAAGTATTTCTTGAGACTAATAAATCATTTTGTTTTGCACAGCAAACACATTTGCCCTCATAAAATGGTGAGCTGAAAAGCTAACACACATTTTGCTCCAGATGAATAATCAGCAAGGCAAAAAAAAAAAGCAATGCTGGGACATTTAGAAAATGAATTTATGGCACAATATTTACTGTTTATATTGTGTGGGCTGGACAAAATGTTATTTGGTTTGCACATATCAAGGCAGGAAATAAGATTGGGGCTTTTTAAACGTCGGTGCTCGGATCTGTTAAATTGCATCAAGGTGCCGTTTTCAACCTGACACCCACGTTTAAATAAGTTAGCTCTTAGCGAAATAAAAATCTAATGTCAGCGTTGGCAGCCAGATTAGGGAGAATATTGACTTTAGCAAGAACAAAGACCTATTGCACTTCAGGTACTCTTAGTTGTTTCTTACCAGTTCAGTAGTGTTTTTATTGGTCCTGCTGTGACTTGTGTGCAGCAGAGGATGGCAAGGATCACTTTGTGGAGGAGTCTGAAGTGAGTACGTGTGAAACGAGGGCAGACGAGTCATTTCTGCTGCAAAAGCCTGTCACCCGTGCTAAATTAGAGGCCCGCACAGATTCAGTTCAGGTAACACACTTTCACTGATCCACCTGAATCATCACAAAATGTAAACTGATGATGTTCCAAGTTATTTTGGCATTAGCACACTGAGAAGCAGTCCTTTGTGTTGGATAAAACTTTGTTGTTCCAGAGAAAGAAACCAACGGATTCATCCGGGCTCTTTTTCCGAGATGGTAAAAAGCGCATCGACTACATCCTGGTTTATAAGAAGTCGAGTCCACAGGTGGAGAAGAGGTGCACGTTTGAGAAGAATTTACGAGCTGAAGGTCTGATGCTGGAGAAAGAGGTAAATATACCTGGGAGACTTTTAGTTGCTTTATTATTTACTTAAATCTCCCTTGTTCTCAGTTCCCTGCACTCCTTTTTTGTTTCGAAAGCCTTCCTTGACGAACAACGACATCATGTTTGTGAAGATCCATGCTACCTGGGACACGCTTTGCAAGTACGCTGAGCAGATGAATATCCGAATGCCTTTCAGGTAAATAAAGAATGAACCTTTTAACTCTGAAAAAACATAAAAGTAGATCTTTTTGTTGTTGTTTTTTAAGCCACAAGCAACTTTACACAGTCTTTCTAACCTATATTCTTGTCTGTTATTAAAGAAAAAAATGCTACTTTACAGACTGGAAGAGCAAAACCTTGGGCAGGTAAGTCGATTTAAGGAATAATTTACTCTGAATACATCTGTGTCTCTAATCAAATCCATAGGCATAGGTGTGTCTGGGGGATTCAGTAGTAAGTTGGATGATGGACTGAATTTATGAGTCTGTGAGGAACAGAGACGGTGGAAGATTGAGTAAGCCTGTTTTTGTCCTTTTGCAGCCCTCATAGTGATAAAGTATGTGAAAGTTGAGTGTACTGTACATATAGAGTATTTATAAACATTGGAATTTTAAAGTTGGAAGGTATGCAGTAAAGATGAGTTGCAATAAATAATTGAAAAGGAAAGCTTTTAACAATAATTAACAATATCAACTACTATTCTTAACTGATTAAGTGCGGTACTTAATTTTTCAGGGTTTTCCAAATACATGGCCTTTTTTATTTATTTAAAAAATAATGAGTTTACGATACAGCACGTTTTTAAAGGTCCAGTAAAGCAGCTCACCCAGTTCTGACTGCTTTTCTATAAAATACTCTTCATAAAAGATAAAATGGAGCCCCACAGACTTATTTGCATGCTATTTTTAGAGAGCCGCATTTGCGCTTTGATGTGGTGTTCAAGTGTTGTCCAAGTTCTTTGAAGAACTCCAAATTTCCATTTCCTCTTCTCACTGGAAAGCAGACAGAAATAACCAGAAACTGAAAGAAAATGTGGTAGAACACTGTTTTAAAAACCACCATACTAAAAATCAAAACACCTGGTTCTTAGATTTTTGTACACCAAACTTATTTTCCCAGTCATGTAAAGGTCGCATCAAATTGCTGGATAGATCATCAGTATGTGGTTAATCACTCGTGAATGAGTCGTGCACAGCCATAGTTTTCATTAAATGCAAATGATTCTCAACTGATGGTCAAATATATTGATTTACAATATTTTCTTTAAAATATATACTCACTCATGCACCAAAATGTTTGATAACTTTAGTCATGGCTTATTTGTTATAATTATTTAACATTATGGAGAAATGCATAAAATTTGAAAGCTATTTTTTCAATGGCTTTACTCACTTGATGAGAAAGAACTAAAATGATACTTGAGCAACAGCAAAGTGGACACTTAATGTCTGAGCTATGAAAGGGCCTTTGTTAAGCTCTGTAAAGGTAACATTTAGTGAAGTGTGATACTGCTGGTGGTGGAGGACTGTTCGCTTCAATCCATTAAACTATGAACATGCTGGGAGTGTTGTCGTTGCTGTTGTTTTGCTGTTTTGAACACAGCTTATTAGCATAGCTGAACAAGGCTAAGTGGACCTGACACACTAACTGCAGTATAAGTGCCCGCTTTAGTGTTTTATTCTACTTAAATGCCGACTGCGTTGTAGCCATAAACTAACACAATGACATATGATAGACAGACTGTAGTCAGTAGAAAATTAAAGAGGTTGACCGTAGTCTGATAACTGCAGGCTTGTTTTGTTACGCTTTCACATACCGTGTATACACACTAACCGCACGCACAAAAATCAGACAATATCACACGGACAGACAAGAATCACTCGCCCACCTGTCCAACTGAGAACAAAGCACTTCAGGGAACTAAATTAAATCTTGTGTGAGAGCGATCTTAGTCATTGTGAAGAAAGAGGATCATTATGTTTTCCTCAGCGCTCCTGCAGGCTTTCGCTAAGCTGTTGTTCTTAAAAGAAAAATCTACCCGAGCAGTAAATGAGCTTTATGTGTTAACTAATGGTTTGTCTCTAACTCACATTTCTGTAATGCCGAACAAATGGGCTGTGGCGACTGCTTGTTGGTTTGATATCAGTATCTTTACATACAGTACCTGGAGCCTTCATAACAACACATTAAACACTATCTGTCAGCAAGTACGTTTTGCAGCAGAATTGCTATTTGTATTTATTTAATGCATACAAGAACAGCAGCCTCACAAATTACTGGAGGCCTCTCCAACAAATCTGGAGAAGGATGCATTGCCAAGCGAGCAGATTTTTAGCTGCATAGCAGAGTCACTGAAAGAGTGTCTGTCTGAAGGCTGATCAAACACTTGTCCAGACTGAAGGATTGTCAGGACATTTTGTACAGAAACTGATGGCTGCCTGAGGATAATTCCTGCTGGGACTGATATTAAAGTCAGATACATTTTATTAATAAAGCCTGGTATCAAAAACTGTGATGTCCTCTCTACCCTTAGATCCTTACATCTGTTTCTTTTTGCAGCTTCTTACTACTTATGTCATCACCATTAGGTTTCAATTTATTAGATTTTAACTTAAATTTCTTTATAATTGTGAGTCGACTACAGTTAAATTTTATATGCAAATTTTTACATTTATACAGACCAAGGCATCGGCAGCAGCTCTGAGATTTTCACCTTTTTAAACTTTGAAATATCTTCAAATGTACTCTTTGCATTGATGAAAATGATAATTCAGTTAACTTGTTATTGACTAAATATCTGAAAATTAATGCTTCACTGTATTTTTTTTATGACAAGTTAATGTCCTAAAATTAGATAGTGTGCAATGTAAAACTCAGACAGGATATAAAAGATATCCAACAGTATCACCCAGTTTGTTAAATTCTGTTTTAAACTCTCTTTTTTTGGGCGCCACAAATGACCATACTTGGAACTGGGTTCAGTGCTAACGTAATACTATACATTTGGTTATTCCTGAATGGTGAATATATGTATATATGGCACAGTCATACAGATAGACACTAGTGCACATTTAAATGGCCTGTATTTGTATAGCGCTTTTACTAGTCCCCCCCCTAGGGACCCCAAAGCACTTTACACACCCAGTCATTCACCCATTCACACACACATTCACACACTGGTGGAGGCAAGCTACAGTTGCCCTGGGGCAGACTGACAGAAGTCAGGCTGCCATATCGCGCCATCGGCCCTTCTGGCCAACACCAGTAGGCGGTAGGTGAAGTGTCTTGCCCAAGGACACAACGACCGAGACTGTCCGAGCCGGGGCTCGAACCGGCAACCTTCCGATTACAAGGCAAACTCCCAACTCTTGAGCCACGATCGCCCTACTACTTACTACTTCTATAGGAATTCAGAGGCTAAGTTGGTGCCAGATGTCTGCAATTAGATACCCAGGAAAACCTCATCTCTCTGACAGCCCAGCTTAGATTTGCAGTGTCCTTTGGACCACATTGGAGATGTTTGGCATAATACACAGTGGAACAGTTGATTTGGGCTTGTTTTGCAGCCACAGGACCTGGGCAGCTTAGTCATTTAGTCGAGTATGAACTCCGCTGTATATCAGTGTATTATAGAGTCAAATGTTAGGCCATCTGCCCAACAGCTAAAGCTTGGCCTGAAACTGGGTCATACACCAAGACAATGATGCCAAGCACAGCAGCAAAGCTACAACAGAATTGCTGAAAAAGAAAACAATCAAGGAGCTGCAATGACCCAAAGTTCAGAGCTCAACCAAACTGAAATGCTTTAGCTGCATGCAAACCTCAATGAAGTAAAGTAACGTTTTAAAGAAGAGTAGGTTAAAATTCTTTATAAGTGAGACACTTATAAAGTCATATAGAAAATGATTGCTTCACGTTATTGCTGCTAAAGGGGGTTGTGGACGCTGTAAAATGTAATGGCCTACACCTTTCACCAAATGAAAACATTTGGCATGAAATAAACAATAAAAAAAAAAGTTTGTGTGTATAGAGACCGCATGGAGTTCAACAAAAACTTTCCTTTTTCAATTGACTTGGGTAGGTGTTTGTTAGCATAAGCAAAAATATAGTGATGCTATGATTTGGATTAAGCTAGCTGTTATCCTGGATCAGTCTCTCTCGGGCTCACGGGTCATGGAAATGAGAATGAAAAAAGATAATCAGACGTGCTGTCCAGCAATGCATGTACATGTGTGTGCAAACATGCTTTTTTGTGCTAGCGCGAAGTCGTCATGGTAGGTCAGGAGAAAAGGGTCAGGGAACTCCGTCTCATACCAAAGTAAACAATCTTCATTTAATCTGTGCTGTTAATCTCGTTTCTCTGCGTGCGCCTGTGCAGCAGGTTTCATCTGAGATGTCGCCAAATCAAAAGCTGGCTTCCCAGAAATCCCATGAAGCTGGACAAAGAGGCCTTGCCTGACCTGGAGGAAACCGACTGCTACACAGCTCCCTTCAGCAGAGCACGCATGCATCAGTAAGGAGGATGTATACACACTCGTGCATGCCAGGACACACAAACAGGATCACAGTGTTTTTACCGGGCAACAGCATTCCTAGCCCCCCCACCCCTCTTTTTAACCATCACTTCCACTCACGTCCTGAAGTCTTAATGTGGAATTTAGAAACCACGCGATGAAGTTTGCACTTTAAAGTCTTGTATATTTTATAGTTTTGCATTTGAACTTGGGAGCCATGATGATAAAGACAAGTTGATCATAAATAAGAAATTGAAATACAGCAGCAGATGTGCGTGAAATAACTTGCTTGCTGTTCCATATTTTCAACACTTCCCTGTGATGAAAGGCATCATCTAATCTCGTCTATCAGTGAATCATTTCCACTTTCCCTTAGCTTGTCAGCCTGGGCCGTTTTTTTTAAGGGGAAAGGGGATAATAATGTTGGGATGAATACAAGCTTTGCACCATAAATTGTGTTTTAATAACCTCCCATCGTTATCGACTCAGCTCTCATTAAAGGCCTCTGCTGAGTGATATTGATACACTGTTGCTTTATGAATAACTGAAGGAGTGTGCCATTATTTCCTCCCAGCTTCACGATCAACAACAGAGAGACCTTCTTCTCCAATTCTACCAGAAGTAGAATAGTCCATCATGTCCTGCAGCGCACCAAGTATGAGGACGGAAAATCAAAGATGGGTAAATCACCGTGCTTTCTCCTCACGTTCAGAACAATGTTTCCCGCAGCATCGCACAAATGCCATTCCGTATAACCATCTTAATGATCCATTTAGGACAATTTATCCACTGAGAAAGGAACGGAGCCTACATTTATTTTAAAAGGGAAAACGTCAGTTTCTGTTAATTTGATTTCAGAGTGATAGGGGGAGCTGCCGATGCAAAAGTGGTACAGTCTAATTTGTGTCTGATCTCTCCTCTCCTCTCTTCTCCTTCTGGGCAATTGGTTTTCTTTTTTTCTTTTTATCTCAGCATCTTCTCTGTCTACTGCCAACATTATTTGCTGATTAAAGTTTGGCCTCAGCATCTTGGAATGGGTTTCACGTTAATATTTTAATAGCTTTGACCACTTTACTTTCCAAGAAATCAGATCAGCTCAGTCACAAGATGGAGCAACCCTTTTCAAATCCATACTCCACCTTATCGCACTGTCTGGTGTTTCAGTAAATGGATGACAATAATTGCGCTTTTGTCCTGCAGAAATAACGGTTTTAATGAGCCACTCTGTGGATTTGTCTCTCAATTACAAGTGGGTTTAAATTTTTAATGTGGCGTCCTTGTTCTTTATTCCACTGTAGGAATCAACCGGCTATTGGGCAACAATACGTATGAGGCTGCATTTCCTCCACATGAGGTGAGATGATTTTAATTCCTACTGAAAAGATGTTGAGACTCACAAATTACTAATATGAGTAATCACATTTTTATTCATGCAGAGTTTTTAAAGGCATTCAGAGACCTTTTGCATTGATTCATTCATTCAAAGAGAGAGAAAGTCTTTAAACTACGTGGTTTGATTACAAATCCATAAAGAGCAAATGAGATACCTGATATAAATTTGGCTGCTATTCTCTTCCAAGTTCGCTCCTCACAAGGTAATGCACCTCATCCAGAAGTCTTGCTATAAGACTGTGCATACTCATGCCAGGTCTTGTACTTACTACATGAATATTCACAATTGCAATTTTACCATTTGATGTCAGACTATCGATGCAGAGCTCTACAACTGAGGTGTCTGAGAGAATGATCAATGCAAACAACCTAAACTTGTGGCTCCAATTCAGTTCCAGTTCAGTTCCAATTCAGGGTTGTACCTAAAAGCTAATTCAGAAATTAACTTATCCTTTGGACTCTGGGAAGAAGCTGGAGTACCCGAAAAGAACCAATGTGTGCCCAGGTAGAACACGCAAACACACACAGAAATGTCCTGGCTGTCTGACTGGCTGGCTGGTGGATTCAAACCCTGACGCGAGTCCCAGATTTGGCTAAAATTAAATTCAGATTGCTTGCACAGGCTGTGCAAACATCTTGAGCTCAGTCCCTCACTTCTTTAAATTTTGCTAAGAAAGTGAAAAGCAGTTAATTTTTATTTAAACATTGTTACAAAATCAGTTTCACCCCGGTTCTTTTTTATTCCTCGAAGCATCCAGAGACGGCACCGGACTCAGTAGTCATTTTCACAAAAACCTTTATTCATCTTTATTCATCTTCATTTACGCATGCATCTTCTAGAAGGGAAGACGTGCAAGGCCGGTGTCCCTCTGCAGATCTTCCACTCCTTTGTCTGTGAAACACAATTTTGTAGAAGTGACCCCATCATAAAACCCCCATGGTGTGCTGCAAACTCTGTGTCTGTGTGTATGCACGAGCACGTGAGTGCCTGTGTGTGCGTGTACCCTGTATGTCTATGTGAGTGCACGTGAGTGAATGTGCGTGTGGATGTGTGAGTGTAACAGTTTAAGCACTGTGTGTGTGTCTCTGCGTACGTGACTTCCTGGGGGTCATAAAAGTAATCTCACCCAAGCTACACCAAATTCCTCTACACAACATAGAAAACAGAGTTAACATATTACAAACACTGAGACCCCCACTCTGCATGGGTCAGATGGGCCATTGGCCTCTTGTTGTCTTACATTTACAGATAAGGTGGAGAGTCTCCTACAAACCTACTTCTAAGTTTATAACAATTATGAGTTTTATTAAAGGTACAAGCATCAGCATCAGCAATCCCCAACTGTAGCTTCCTGTCTCCTTTTATGGCAGGCAGACCCCCAGTGTCCATAAATTCCTTTTTCTCTAAACAAATACACACTCTCAGGCCTACAGCTAAGCCAAACTAAAACGCAGACAAATCCTTCCCTATTCCTCTGATCTAAACAAATTTAACACATCATATTATAATAATTATTTTCTTGTACTCACAATAATACATAGAAATACATATATATATATATATGTATTTGGCATAACCACCTTTACTTCAAAGTTTGAACTCTTAGTCAAACTTTCTTAGAATTTCTATCTGAAGATGACTTTTCCATAAAGTCATCTTTAGGAATATCCATTCTCTTCTGCTTATCCTTTTCAGGGTCACAGGGGGGCTGAAAAGGGCCTCTTGCCTTAAGCTGTCTTAGGGCAAGAGGCAGGGTACACACTGGACAGGTCACCCATCTGTCGCAGGGTCAACAAATAGAGACAAACAACCATTCACACTCACAGCTATGGGCAATTTAGAGTTACCAGTCAACCTAACCCCACTAACTGCATGTCTTGACTTTGGACAAGAGAATGTGGGAGGAAGGTGGAGTACCCAGAGAGAGCCCACGCAAACACGGGGAGAACATGCAAACTCCACACAGAGAGACGTTGGCCTGATGGTGGAATTAAACTCAGCACCTACCCACTGTGAGGCAGCACCTTGCCACCGTGCTGTCCCATCTTCAGGAATATTGCTACAGATTTTTTTTCAGATCACATTCAAATCTCTTCTTTGAATGTTGTCTGCCTTTTGTTTTGTTTTCAGTAAAGGTGATCCTACACAGTTTGTGAGACATTGTGTGTTTTTCTGTCCAGGCATTCTTTTACTGCATTGGCACTATGTTTACAACTATTGTCATGCTGAAAAATGAAGCTGCTGCCAATAAGATGCTTTCCGTATGGTATTGCATGGTGGATCAAATCTGATGATACTTTTTGAGTTCATAAATCCATCAATTTTGAAATGCAGCCCCAAACCAAGACAGAGCCTCCGCCACAGTTTACAATTAGCTGTAGACACTAAGTGTTGTACACTGACACTGATTTTGATGAGGCCTTTGTGGACAGTACGTGGCTCACCAAAGAGACCTAAAGAAATTGGTTCTTTGCTAACTGGCTGTTGTATGTAGACACAAAACAAACAAAACATTCCTCTGAAAATAGTCAGGTACGAAAACTGGACTGAAGATATTTGAAAAAGCAGATAATGTACAAAGAAAACCTTCGACCTTCAGAAAGCCTGGAAAACAATTGCTCAAGACCACTTTCAAAATTACGAGCAAGTCTGGCACCTCTGAATCGAAATGTAAAGAAATGAGGTGCGGCTCAAGATTATTACACAGTACTGTACATCATTTTTACACTGTGAAAGACTTCCGGTGCCCTTCACAGAGGTGCAGGTGGAGAGAACCTGACTTTCCATGAAAGGCAGCAAATATAGGAGTAGCTTTGGTAGTACTTCACTACATCACAAAAAACAACAATGCAGGGGATAGTGTGAAAATTCAAATCTGGTATGTTTTGTGTTTCTTATCGGCTGATTATATCTGAAGGATATAAAAAAATTTTTTAGTCTAGACTCTTCTTCTCTTGTCTCATCAGGGCGGTTACAAGAGCAGACATTCAATCAAGACGCACGGTGCCCAGAACCACAGGCATCTTCTGTATGAGCGCTGGGCCCGCTGGGGGATGTGGTACAAATACCAGCCTCTGGATCTCATCAGGTAATCAGCTTTGAAGCAGGTGACACAAATCACGAGCTGTTTTCGTACACATACATTGTGTACGTGTGTGCGTCGTACGCGAGATACCGCGTCCTGATTATGTTGCCGATCCTTTCTTTGATCACAGTCAAGATATGTTGTTTAAATGGAGTTTGAAGTCTGCACGATCACAGATTTCTCACGAGGAGCAGTCTCATCTACAACTCCTTGACATCGCAGCACGTCTGTTATTTCTGAAGTGATGGAGCTATTTTAACAGCTGATGATGAACTCGCTTTAGTTTCCGGCTTCCTTGGTAGCTCTGCATTTCATCACCATCTGTCAAGTCTGTCATATCCATCTTATTACGAGGAACATGAGAGTGGCAAGGAATGGTTTCATATTTAGGGAAATATTATTTTCACTTTCTTGTCAAGAGGGAGTTGAAATGATGACTGTCTCTGAAGCACACCTTGTCATTTTCACATTCACAGCTTTGTATGCATTAAACAGGTGACAGACAGCGTGAAAGTCATTAGGTTTTCGAGGTTCTAGTAAGTACTTTGGAGAGGTTTTTTGGTTTTACACTGTATTGGATCTTTACGAGAGCAGTTTTGAAATAAATGTCTTGCTTAAGCTTGCTGGGATCATCGATTATTTTCCAGCCTTAGCGTTCAACCTTCTATCCATTAAGCCGCTGTGATCATCTCACAGTGCACCACTGACGCCCACAACTCCACGCTGAACGGGCACGGTCAAGTCTAATTAAGTCGTCACAGTTAATTGGTGAATTTTCTCCACTCTATTTTTTTGTGTCTCTCCCAGGCGATACTTTGGTGAGAAAATCGGTCTGTACTTTGCGTGGTTGGGCTGGTACACGGGCATGTTAATCCCCGCTGCCCTGGTTGGGGTTTTTGTCTTCCTCTATGGTCTTTTAACCATGGACGCGAGCCAAATCAGGTCAGTTCACACAACTATGCCATGTAAGTCCGAACATCGTGTCGGTTGATGATGGCATTTATTGGTTTACTCTCTCCCCAGTAAAGAGATTTGCGAGGCCAACACTACCATCATGTGTCCCATGTGTGAGGAAAACTGTGAGCCTTGGACGCTGAGTGACAGTTGTGTATATGCAAAGGTCAGTGCAGCTTTGGTATTTCTCCATATGCACAACATTACATGATCTTAGAGTTTCTCAAAACTGTTACAAAGATGCCAGCAGACATGTATCTAGACTAGAAACGGGGGCACAGTGAACCTGGTTCTTCAGGTGAAACCTTAGGTTTATTATTTTATTTGACTTTTTTAATGTTGATTAAATAAATTAGGTCTTTTTTTAGTAAGTATTAGGTGGATTTATTCCCACTTGACAATAACCAGTGAGCTGTTTCCACCTGCTTCCAGTCTGCATGCCAAGCTAAGCTAATCAGTTGGTAGCTGTAGCTGTACGATCATTATTATTGATGCTATTTTAAAACCATGATTTCTTTAACAAATCTCCTGCGTTGGGACCTGAACTCAAAAATGTTGATTGTCAGAGAGCCTGGAGATCTTTTTGGGTAAAATTGGGGCTGTGGATATTGATAATGTATTCTGTTTCACTTTTGTGTTTTTAAGAGCAGCGCTCCGTGTGCTTGTGCTTCTAGGTGACCTATCTGTTTGACAACGGTGGCACTGTATTCTTCGCTATCTTCATGGCTATTTGGGGTGCGTAGAAGCAGTTTGTGTTGGTGGCTTTTTCTTGTTGTTCCACATAAGCTTTGTTCTCTGCCTGATACCAACCCTACTGGAATTTGATTCTATTTATACTCGAGTGCTTGTGTTTCCACTCACCACTCATCTCTCCCAAACGTATTAAGTTTTTCAACTGAGAATTTAGTCCACAAGACACTCTGCAGTACACAAACAAGACAAACAAGAGATCGTCAGTCTGTAATGTGTTTTTCAGTAAGTAAATCTCAGTCCGCCTTCTCTGACTCCACACTTGTACTTCCAGTGCAGTTCTGATGTAATTAGTTTGATAATTAAAGATTTCTCCAGGGGCAGAATATCACTCGGCTGTCAAGGTTGTAGAATTGCACCGTGATATTCATATATTGCAGCTACGTTTCCCACAGCTATAATAACTTTGTAACGTGAAGTGTGAGCATTAGAGTGCATCGGCTGGCCCAGATCCATCTATCTGTCAAGGAGGTAAATAATCACTTGTGCCAGAGGGAGCAATTGACACAATTTGTTCTTTATTTGGACTAAGTGAAGGATAATGAGAGCTCAAAAGCCAAAGAATGTCCACACAGTTGCACTAACTGAGGTCTGTAGCTCCAAATCCTGCATAAAAGCTTTTGGCTATCTGGACCAAAGTTAGCAGCACTGCACCACTGAGTGAGTGCACTCAAAGTCTGGAGTTAGTGTTAGTGAGTGTGTGTGAGATAGACATGAAAAATTGGTTAGCCCAAGGGATTGAATGTAGGCATCAGAGAAGGCCGCTTTTCTCTCTCTTTAAACAAAAGTGGGTCAAGCTATATTAAACTTCAACATCTTTACGAGCGGCTAAAGTTGTTCTGACTGAGGATTCAAACTCTGGTGCATTTTTTGCCTCTGGTCTTTCTCATTTTACTCTACATTAAATAAGTTCACAGAAAATATATCACTTGTTTGGTTGCTTTGTTTGCTTGATTTATCACTTATTAATCTGCAGGCTTTTAATAATTTGAGTTAAAACAGTGCCGGAAAAAAAGCAAAACAAACCACATGAGGTTTAAAAAAATCCCCAAGGATAAAACATTTTAATAGATAAATGAGAGCCATTGTGAGGCTACAAAGAACCAACCACATATTTATATATTTTATTGGAAATCTGTTATAAAAACCACATTGTGTGCATATCTAATGCAAACTAATACACAAACTGTATCACTGCTACAGTGAGGTCAATAATATTTTGGACAAAGACACAATTTGTGTAGTTTTGCCTCTGCACTACAGCACAGTGGCTTCTAAATCAAACAATCGAGATGTGATTGAAGAGCCAACGTTCAGCTTCAATTCAAGGGGTTTAACAAAAGCACTGAATTAAGCATCGCTCATTTTTACAATATAAACTGGACAAGATCGGTTTTCTTGTTCTTTCATGACAAATAATTTTCAAAATTCATTCGAAAATATTGTATTTTGTCTTTCTTAAATATGAGATGAGATTTCAGGGCAAGTGAGGGAGGACTGAAAAGACAAAAACTTCAGGAGCAGCCAAATCAACAATCTTACATACTTGAACAGATGGTGTTGTCAGCTCAGCAACACCAAAATAACAAGAAAGACCCCAGAAGACTACTAAAGGCTGTGATGACTAGGGATGGGTATCATTTAGGTTTTATCCGATACCAGTACCAAACCGGTACTTCTGAAACGGTGCCGGTGCTTAAACGGTGCTCGAACCGGTGCTTAAAGAATGGAGAACACAAAATTGGTCCAAAAACCTCTCATGTGCAGCTGTTTTTTTTGTAAAAAGATAACAATGTTAGCCTTTTCTGCAGCTATAGGGGATTTATGGTATCACTCTTGGCTGGAAGCAGTGCTTAATCAATGGAAAAAACACAAACTTTGTCCAAAAACCTCTCATTTTTAGCTGTTTTTCACTTTTCCTTTGGTCATTTTAGCCTTTTTGGCCAGGGTGAAGGGAGTATCTGCCATCAAACAAGAAGACAGCCTCGTGTAACTACGACGGTGTTTGCTAGTTCACCTTACGTGCATTAATGTAATCACGCGGTTAGCGTACTCAACGTAAATTACACACGAACAACATTAAGCTACTCACGCAGAGAAGAACGGCTGCTGCTGCCATCATCATCCGTCATCATTTCTGCTACACTGGCAGGGCTAGGGGCCAGGACTCTCCTTTTCGGGTTTTTGGGGGATGTTGCTAACTCCGGGTCCGATAACAGGCACCACACCCGCAGTAGATGTGCTCGGTGTGAGGTCTCGCAGCAAGCTATCAAATACGGCGCATTTCTCGGCTTTTAACAAAAGGCTATAGGTCGCCAGGTTCGTCGTCAGATTCGAGGAGTTACCTCCTTTGCACAGTATCACCTTAAAGCACTTGTTGCAGGCTGCTGAGTTTGCATCTTTTGCTGTGAAGTACAGCCAGACTTTTGACCGCTTCGCCTTGGGCATTTTTACTCTGTAGCTCTGCTCTAAAAGAACGTACGTACCTGGGCCCGCCTACTATCATTGGAAACGTAAAATGATTGGCTAGAATCCAAAATGTATCACAGCTCAGGAAAGAAAAGCACCGAAATAAAGCACCGAAATAAAGCACCGAAATGTGCGCTGCTTTTCGGTCTGTTTACTACCGTTTATGTCAGAACCGATACCGGTACCCATTCCTAGTGATGACAGACTTTTTTTTGTCCTTAGTTAAGAAAAACAACTTCTCAACATCCAACCAAGAATACTGTCAACGAGGCAAGACTATCACTGTCAAGATCTGCACTCAAGAGATGCCTTCATAAAAGGAAATAAAAGTGTTTACAACAGGTGCAAACCACAACAAGTGCAAACCACTAGTTACACTCAAGATCAGGAAGGCCAGATTAGACTCGAAAGACTTGGAAACATCTAAAAAAGAGCCTTCACAGTTTGGAAACAATATTTGGACAGGTGAAACCTGAAAGATGAATTTGTACCAGAATGATGGGAACAGAAAATTATACAGCTGGAGAGAAACAATTCATGATCTGAAGCATACCACATCTGTCAAACATGTTAGAGGCAGTGCTATGGCATGTGCATGTATGGCTGCAATTGGAACTGGGACACTGGTGTTTCATGATGATCTGACTGCAGGTAGAAGTAGCAGGATGAACTGTGAAGTGTGCAGGGCTGTACTCTCTGCCTAGAGTCAGCCAAATACTTATAAAAATAGGATATTCTTCAATGGCGAAATAGGTGACATGATCTCAACCCAGCCGAGGCGCTTTTCAGTTGCTGAATGCAAAACTGACGACAGAGAGACCCATCTCAATCCAGCGTGATGTCCATGGGTTCTAGACTTCATGCAGTCGTTGAGTGTACAGGATTTTCACCAAAATAATAAAAACAGTCCTTATATTTCAAATTACATTAGTTTGTAGAATTAATTTTGAGCCTCTGAAAATGGAGACATCTGTCTAAAATATTTTAAATTTCCTAAACAGTTAGTGCAACACTTTTGTTAAACTACTTGAATTAAAACTGAAAGTCTGCAGTTCAGTCTTAGTTATTTTATTTAAAATCCACTGTGATGTTAACAGAGGTAAAACTGCAACAATTGCGTCTTAATCCAGCAAATTGTGCATCTTAATGTATAGAATTACATTGTGTTTTCCATCATACATGATAAAGTTTCAGTTTTTTACTGACTTTGAAGCCAAATTCTTCCAACATGTGGATTTATGTAAATGATTCCTTTGTGTGCACGTTTATAAAAGCCCCCGTTTCTCTGTTACACATTTGTCACATTTTCAAGGCGGAAAACATAAAAAGCCTTGACAGAAAGAGAACATCATTTCCGACGTTGTTTTTTACCTCAAGTCACAACAGAGCCTGACACAAAGGAAACAATGCCTCCAGTCTGAAGTCATCCCACAAAAAGCTTTACTTTAGAAGTCTCTCAACCCAAAATGGATCTTGCTCGACAAAGACACAGTTTGAGGATGTGCACTGAACAAGAAAAAGTCTATTTGCTGTTGCCAGTCTCCTTTAACTTGACATCCACAGTGTGAGTGTGAACTGATGACTGTAATCAGTCTCCATCTTGGGCCGTGCACATCACTGCAGCCTGTTTCACCCAGGATATCTGACTATGATGTGCTGTTTGCTTCTGCATGGCCTCTTCCTCTTTGCAGTTAGCTGTGCTATAGTGTATACATCAAAAATGATCAATAACGTGATTGATTCATGATCCCTTCTGCAGCCACTGTATTCCTTGAGTTCTGGAAAAGAAGAAGGGCAGAACTGACTTATGACTGGGATCTTATTGATTGGGAGGAGGAAGAGGTATGTTAGACATATGCTCAAATATATGATTACCTCACAGTTTTAAGGTGTTCATGCTGTAAGAGAGCTACAGTTCAGTAGACAATGCTGGAATATGTGTTGTTAATCAGGAGGAGCTGAGGCCACAGTTTGAAGCCAAGTACTCCAGGATGGAGAGAGTTAACCCCATCTCCGGCAAGCCCGAGCCTTTCCAGCCTTTCTCAGACAAGCTTAGTCGGCTCATGGTGTCTGTGTCCGGAATATTCTTCATGGTAAACCCTTTAACCTTTGAATAATCTGTCTTTTTGGGAATCGGGCTCGGTGTAAGCTCACAGTTATTTTGTGTGCCATCTTTATTAGAACAGTGTGATGCGTTTGCAGTGGTGTAACATCTCCCCCTGCTGGACAAAGACCATACTCAAAGGAAATGGTGTATTAGCCCTTTCTCATGGCCTAATTTCTCCTGTTTACATATAAGTTGCTTCTGATTATCTATCATCTAAATAGTTCAATGTTTCTAAACTTACAGTTTTTTCATATTTATGGCACACTTCTTCCTTATAGGATAAATTCAAAACTTTTTTTCACCCTGTTAATCGTACTGGTTCTTCATCCTTTCTGCTGTGCTTGTCTTCTCTCCATCACCTCTGCTTAGATTTCCCTTGTTCTGACAGCAGTGTTTGCTGTAGTGGTTTTCCGCCTTATTGCGATGGAGAAGTTTGCTTCCTTTAACTGGTATTTTGTGAAGAAGAACTGGCAGTTCGCCACCTCTGGCACCGGTGTCTGCATCAACTTTATGATCATCATGTCTCTCAATGTGGTGGGTGCCCGGACGAGCATCATCCTACATCCCACGTTCGCATTTTCTATCCCATAAATACTTCACTCAGCACTTATTTAAGACTTTTTTTTCATTCCAGCCTTCCTCTGTTTCTCATAATCATTACCCTCCTCAACCTTTTCCTGTTGACACTGATGTGTACTATCATTTTGTCAGGTGTATGAAAAGGTGGCCTATCTGCTGACTAATTTAGGTGAGTGTTTCATGCATTTATGCCTTCATTATCTTTGGCTTCCCAGCTGGTTGAACATTATTTATTCTCTTCACCCATCTGCCTAACAAACCCCTGTCCCTCCCCTTTTAGAGCACCCACGGACGGAGTCTGAGTGGGAGAACAGCTTTGCTCTGAAGATGTTTCTGTTCCAGTTTGTGAATTTAAACAGCTCCACGTTTTATATCGCCTTCTTCCTTGGAAGGTAGGCAAACTGCCATAAACTTTACAGTGACTGTTTACACCGACTTTAATGAGGGATTGTGCAAAGATGTTTCCTTTCAAACTCCCAGTCATGACCAAGCCAAGACTCCTTCCCTTCCCCTCCTCAGCCGGGGAAATCGTGTTTTTTGGGTGTTTCATCTTTCAGCAGTTACAAAATGCTGCCCTGCCTACAAGTGTAACTAGGTCACGGATTGTTGCACATAATTAGCACCTCTAAGTGTCTTTTTTTTCTACTCTAAGTTTATTATTATTATTATTATTATTATTATTATTATTATTATTACATTGATTGAATCAACAGCTAATGTTGGCCGTCTTAATTTGATCAGGTTTGCTGGCAGGCCTGGAAAATACAATAAACTCTTTAGTCGATGGAGATTGGAGGAGGTGAGTGCAATTAGCCATCAAACGTAAGTAGGTGATTATGTCAGCAGTGACTGGGCTGATTAGTGCCTTCTGTTTTGGGATATATTTAGAAATTTCGAGTAATTCATCTTTCTAATGATCCGCCTGCATGTGAACCATTAATCTCACCACATAATTACTGTGATTTTCAATTTTAATGATTAAAAAAATGGAATCGGATCAAGTGTGTCCCAGAGTTTGCTCCTAGCTCTGAATTATTAGGCACGAAATATGAATGATACGGTTTTTGTATTATTATTATTTTTCATTGAAATCTATTTTTCTCAGTGTCACCCAAGTGGGTGTTTGATTGATCTGTGTCTGCAAATGGGAGTCATCATGTTCTTCAAGCAAATCTGGAACAACTTCATGGAGCTCGGTTATCCGTAAGTGCCTCATTATAATCGCACGCCTTCTTGTCTATGAACTATTAGAAATGACATGAAGCTTAATGACGTGAATTCAAGTGATGGCAATTAACAGGCCGTATGTAGTTTCTGCATGGCTTTTCCTCTTTCAGCTCATTTGCATGTGAAAAGATTTTTCTCCTGAAGAAGCACATCAAATCCTCTCGCATGTGGCTCAGTAAAACAGTTCTTGCAGAGCACAGTGCTTTGCCAGGGTTTATCGCTACTCTCTATGTTTTCAGTCTGCTGCAGAACTGGTGGTCTCGTAGAAAGATGAAGAAAGGAGGTGGTGGAGGGCAGAATGTAGAGAATAAGGCCCAGCTTCCTCAGTGGGACAAGGACTGGAATCTGCAGCCGATGAACGCCCATGGGCTTGTGGATGAATATCTCGAAATGGGTAAAAAATGCACTCCTACTAAGAATTGTGTTTTGACTTTCTGGAGAAGGAAATAATCCATGCAAATGCAGGCTATTATTCAAACCTCAGCATTTTTTTTTCGTGCCAGTGTTGACATCCGAATGATTCTTTCCGCTGCAGTTCTTCAGTTTGGCTTCACCACCATCTTTGTAGCAGCTTTCCCGCTGGCTCCTCTCCTCGCTCTGCTCAACAACATCATTGAGATTCGTCTTGACGCCTACAAATTTGTCACTCAGTGGAGGAGACCCATGCCTGCTCGAGCCACTGATATAGGTCTGTGCGGCTCACACGACATCTTCTTGGATCAGAGTCACTTTTAATTATTGTTTTTTCTTCCAGCAGTAAAATGTTGTGTTAGTTTAACATGACCTCTCCTACAGTGATGGATATGTTTCCATATCCTGTCCTTCTGCAACTCCATATGCTGCACCTCCCCTCTCATCAGCCCATCTCCCCATACGATTACAAACTGCATCCTTAAACTGCCATATGACCCAGTGATTCATGTGGCATGTTTCCCTGTAATTAAAGGAGGAATCCACCCTGAAACATTTAGAAATTCCTCCGCTGTAATGAACACATTATGTGTCAGTCACACAGCAAGCTAAGCTCCTTTGAAGAGTTAGGCTGACATTTCCTGATCATCCACACACAGATCTAAGGCAGATAAGGAGGAGAGATTCTTTTTATCTACTGTCTCTGTCTTCATTCAACTGCCACAAAACAAAACATTTTGTGTAATTCAATATGCTCCATTACCGGAAGCTGTTCAATCGCATTCGGGGACATTATTAACTAAGGCAGAAGTAAATTGAGTGCAGTGAAGTGAAAATGGCATCTTGAAAATTGTTACTTATAGAGCTTGAGCTACACATGTCAGGAACTGCTAACAACTGTGACCATAAAAGGTTCATTTCTGTTATTTGTGACCTTATCGCTAATATGGAGTCTTGTCACACCTTCAGTTTCTCTGATCAGAAGCGAGCCAATTAGATGACACTTACTATGCGCACGATCGGTAGGTGGAGAAGGAGCAGGATTGTTCACCCCGGGAGAAGCTTTAAACAAAAACCTGTGCAACCTATAAATTTACTGCAATTTAAACTTTAGTTTATTGGTTAAAAAGGGAGCAAGAACAACTGAATAAGATGGCCTCGTCCTTATTATTATAAATCTATCAGCTGCATTCTCATATTCACTGCATGAATGTTTAATCAGCATATCAATTTATCGGTGCCTACAGTATTTGATGTAGTCTGTGTTTTATAAAGCAAAATACGGTATGCTGGTCATGTCAGCCATTGCAGATAAAGGCACCCAGGTTTAAACCAACATACCAGCTGTTTTTCTTTCTTCTTTGTTTTGTCTGTCAGGGATCTGGCACGGGATTCTCGAAGGTATTGGTGTGCTGGCAGTCATCACTAACGCCTTCGTCATTGCCATAACCTCAGACTATATCCCCCGCTTTGTTTACGCCTTCAAATATGGCCCATGTGTGAACAAGAGGCACCACCATGGCAATGAGTAAGCCTTAAAAACAGCGTGTAACCTTTAAGTGCCCTGTATGTAGCCTATGCGTTTTACGTGATGGCCGTCTGCTTTCGCAGGTGTTTGCAAGGCTACGTGAACAGCAGCCTGTCCGTGTTTGACATGGGTGAGCTGAATAACAGAAACCACTCGGGATACTGCAGGTATAGAGACTACCGAGCGCCGCCCTGGAACACAGTGCCATACGAATTCACTCTGCAGTTCTGGCATGTCTTGGCTGCCAGGCTGGCATTCATCATCGTCTTTGAGGTTTGTAACCATTGGCCATTTCTCTTCTGTATGTTTACAAGCAGGACAAACAGCTGAAGCTAAATCCTCTTACGCTGTGCCACTTTGAGTCAGCCTCAATATTTTTGTAGCTTTGCAAATGTTTTATTTTAATTATTTTATGTGCTGAGACTGAAACCGAAACCTCACAGCAGCAATTTAAGTGATTTTCATGGGTTAATTAAATCAAGGTCCTGGAGAAGGCTGAGAAAATTCTACCATTCGAAAAAAATAAAATAAAAACCATCACAAATTACATGGTTGCCATGCAAGATATTCCCTTGACAACACTGCCTTGCACATTCTACACTACACTACATATAAAAGATAGAAGGGCATATGAAGTTCCTTGGGTTTACTTTTACTCTTGCATGCGCCACTAATACCAAAACAAAATTGGCATCTAAAGCACGTGATTTCTCTGGATGTTGACTTATGAATAATTTAATCTTCCCTCAGCACCTGGTGTTTGGGATCAAGTCCTTCATAGCGTACCTCATTCCAGACATGCCGAAGGATCTCTGCGATCGCATGAGGAGGGAAAAGTACCTGATGCAAGAGATGATGTATGAAGCAGAACTCGAGCATCTGCAGAAGGAGAGGAAGAAGAATGGGAAGCGTTATCACCACGAGTGGCCTTAGCTTAAATCCCCTCACCCTGTCTCCGCTACGCGATCCTCAGCTCACAAGCTCCACCTCCCCTGCCTGCTTATTTATGTGTTAGCTTTTAGAGTCTAGCTTCACTGATGGCTGATTCTGTACACCAAAGACACCCTCTCGAGATCCTCTCCAGATCTGGCACTGGCCACTCCCTTGCCATCTGTTCCACCTCCCGGTTTCTGGCTCTGACCCTTTCTGCCTCCGCCCTCATCCCTTACCTGGCTTCACCCAACAGGGTGCCCTTGGGTCTGTGCTGCATTGTGGCTTAGCTGGGAAAAAACAAAACAAAACAACTTTGCAATTGTAATGTTTACTATGCAGATCAAGGGCTGCAGATCAGCACTGTTCACTGTCCCATCCTGCACTCTCTCTCTCTCCGTGTGGCAGCTACCACTTTGCTTTGACTCTGCAGTCCAGTGCAGCTCGCAGCATGGCCGTGTATCCCCTCCCCCGCCACCGCCCCAACCCTTCGTGAACATCAGCAGAGCCACTTCTGTGTGACAGAACTACAGTGGCATTTTTATTGTTGCAAAGTGATTCTGGTGATGTGGCTACCAAATAAGAATGACTCTGTTCTTGCTTCCTAAATGTATATTTGCTGTTGAAGCATGCTGATTAATATTTGCAAAGGAAAAAAAACAAACAAAACAAAACTGAAAAGCACTCCTTGTAAAGGATGTTAGCATCCATTTAGTACATCTGACAAAGTATTCCCTCAGACATCACAAGAAGTGCATGGTAATCCTGCTTTGTACCTTTTCGATAGACAAACTTCCTGTCTCGAGGCCTGGTTCACGTGTCTGTACTCAGTGTGAGCTGTGTGTTAATCTCTGTGCTACCGCTGAGCTTGACTGTCTCGAGTTGAGGAAATGTGAACTCTGTGCAATTTGACTGTGCCTACAGTGTAACAACATGGCCGCGTACCACAGTTTGTGTCACCGAACATCACGTGTGCCTGTGTTGTGCAGCACGTGCTTTTTTTTGTTTTTCTTTGAAGTGCAAGAAATATTCTCTCTCCTCATCCTGTTGTCCTGATCTGCAGCAGACTCTCTGAACTCTCCGTTTAGGATTTGTTTTGGACATGAGTCACGCCGCAGTGTACCTACTCGGATCTCGGCTGACGTCAGCAGCGCACGCCCTAACATAACGTGTACGCTCGCATGCAGGATCCACAAATCTGCTCTTCCGCTCTGACCCTCGCAGTCTGGTTTTCATTTGCTGCTGGAAGCCCCAAAGCGTGGTTGAAAACTTGGATCACTTAGAAATACCTGTGGCTTGGATGTTCAGTTTTGAAACGAACTTCTATCCACTGTTCTTCGCTCGCATAATACGCTACAAGCTTCTGTTGCAGACTTTTATTAAACACACAGTGAGACACACGGTTTCAGCAGCTGTCTGATCTTTGATCAAACGGACGCGAGAGTTTATTCAGTTGCAGACTGGTGACATTGCCTTTTTTTTATATTGTGATCAGATTTGATGTCATGGATTAGAGAAGTGTGTTTTTGCCTAATGAACTCAGGAAAATAGGCATCGGGGCAGGTATAGTTGGACCTGCGAGGTTGAGTTGGGATAATTTCCTTTCTCTGTGCTGTTGAGTTTAAGAGTTAAAGGGTGTGTGATGTGAACTGAGATGGGGACTTCAAACACTTAAATGCATCATATTGATCATGTGGTGTTAAATGTAAAAATGTTATGCACTGTAAAGGTAAAAGCTGCACCAATCTAACATCTGAAGGGAAAATTTCTACCCTGAATGCATTGCACAACAATGACAACATTCTTCATTTTGCAAGGATTGTCCTCCTTTCTTTATTTTACTTTGCCTGTTTTTTGTATATACATTTAATGAAATACGTAATGTTTTTATACATTTGATTTTGCGCTATCACGTGCAAGTTCACTTGTTCTCACCCTCAGATAGAAAACGTTACGTCCACTTGTCTCAGGTGTCCTCTGAATGTCTGCAATGATCAACTTTTTTATCATATTTTCTAAGATGCAATCAAAGGTATTCTGCTTTTTTTAGATATATATTTTTGCACTGCCATGTTTTTGCATGACTCAAATGCGCACTCACAATAATAAGCATGTTTTTTTTTTTTTTTATTATTTTGCTGTATGTTAGAGCAGATCAAAGATCATGGAACGCACTCACATACTTCATTTAGTTGGCTTTTTTTTTTTTTTCCAGGTTGTTGGTCAAAAAACTCCTTTCGGGTCACATTCAGTCCAACAATTCACGATTTCATTCACCAGAGAGAGAGATATTTGCTTTCAAATCTTATTCCAATACTTAGGAAAGTAGTCAGTGTTTTCAGAGTATCCTCCCTGCTATGTGAACACCTAAAATCTATGCATGTTGTTATCCTTGAATGCTATGTTTATTTTGAACAGTCATAAATGTACTGGTACATTTGTGCTGTGGAGTATGCATGACTTAACTACTGCTTTGAGCAGAGCTAACTTCTGTAAAGTTGCGTCTTAAACATATCACTTCCCTGTTTTTTTAGTGTTGATCGTTTCTGGAAGGACCGGTGTGTTTCTAGATGTGGCAGGATTTTATACTGGTGCAGTATTTTCTAAAATAACAGCATGATCTCCAGACTGATTCATTTAAAAAATATGTCCGGGAATTTTACGCAGAGTCTGATAAAACATGTGAAACCTCAGACTTCCTCCGCTTGGACATATAATCACGCTTACACTCTAACAGCTGAAGCATTTAACCGAAGGGAATAGGGGCACTTTATGAATGAAAAATTACATGACCTTGGATGTTTGGCTTGCCCAGTTACTAATCGTTTCTGGGTGGATCTTCATCAGTTCACCTCACTGATACTAATGCTGTACAGTGGTGGAAAGGTGTCTCTCATGCTTTCTACTGTTGGCAATAGCACAATCTGGGTATTGTATAATAAGTAATAATAGCGTGACCTTGCGCATCTCTGAAAATATAGCAGTCTGGAGGGGGATTAAGCTTTCTGTTCTATGCCTCCTAATAGGATTGTGCTTGAGCAATGATGTACTTGAAGCCCAGTGACGTAAGCCCGTAGATTTATTTGTATAATAGGACGATAGCAGTCGTGACATGAAGTGTATCAATAACATTGTTTACTTTGTTCCTGTTTACATGTAAAAAAAGAAACAATGTAACATAAACTAATTTGGATATCACTCTTTTCTGTAATAAATCATGGATTGTATCTTTTAAATCAATTCTGCTCGCTTCATTCTTGTCTCTCTTATAAACAGCAGAGAAAAGGCCTTTGTGCCTATAGCTGATATTCTTCACACACCAAAGGGTGCTTTTTTCCCCCTTTCTTTCTTTTTTCCTCACTATTATCATAAACCACCAAGCCTCTGGCCACAGAGTGTTCATGTAACATATTGTTAAAAAAGATTGCATTTCTGTAACAAACCCACTATTTGAGTATGGCAGGGGTATTTTCCCCCCACAACTATGTTACTGTTAAATGCTGCTTCTCTTCTATCTGCTTTTCCGTTTATGTCGTCTTGGTTAACATTAGGCTTCATTTTTTACAATGAAATCTAAACAGTCCAGAAGAAACATGGTACGATTTCGTTTACTTTGAGCCCCGATGACTGATATTCTATACTCTGAGTATTTTCCTCTCTTCTGGCGCCCACACTGACATATATCCTTTCACCTCTTTGACTTAGAAAGCTGTGGTTTGACTTTCATGTCAGTGTTGAGCCTTTCAGGGAGAATAGCATTTCAAAAGTGGATACAGATATTTTTATCTTCTAGTACTGTTGCTCCATGTGGGAGGAGCTAGACCATGTGGTAATGGAAAAACTTTAAAGCCTCAGATCTATAGAAGGAAAAAAAAAATGCCACTAATGGACAAAAAACTAATGAAATGGAAGCAAAACACCCAAAAACAGAATCAAATTATAGACGAGGGAAAAACCAGCGACTGAAACAATGTAGCAGTAACAGATATCTACTATCCTGCAGCACTCTAAATACATTTGAGTAGTAATAATACACTTACCAGCCACTTGATTGGGTAAACCTGTGAAAAGGTTCATTAACACATACATCTAAAAGCCAATCACATGTCAGCAATGTAGACATGGTCAACACAACCATGTGGTTCAAACTGAGCATCAGAATGGGGCATGAAGGGTGATGTAAGTGACTTTGAATGTTGTTGGTACCAGACACGCTGGTCTCAGTATTTCTGAAACTGCTGATCCACTGTGATTTTTCCACACAAGTGTGTCTAGGGTTTACAGAGAATGGTCTGAAAAAGAGAAACTATTCAGTGAGCTGCAATTATTATAGTCAGACTGCTTTGAGCTGAGAGGAAGGTAACTGCAACTCAAGCAACCAAGATATGCAGAAGAGCATGTCTGTAGGCACAACATGAATGCACTGATCTTACACTCTGGATGCTCCTGTATTGGCAGAAGCATAAAGACCCGCACCAGCAGATTCAGGGACAGTTTCTACCCACGAGCCATCAGTCTACTGAACTACTGAAACACTGGGCAGTTTATTTTGTACAATCAGTCTACACCTCTACACGAGAGCCTACAGTAGTTTTAGTAATCTGTATTTATTTATTTTATTCTGTTATATTTTTTTCTTTATTTATATACCTCATCTTATTTTTATCCAAGTGTTACTTACTTACCTTTTTATGTGCGATATTGAGAGTGCTCTGAACCCAAGAATTTCATTTCCAGTAGTAATGTGCCATTTTACCTGTACATGACAAATAAAACTTGAAACATGCTGAACCTTCAAGCAGATGAGCTACAGCAGAAGCGCAGTGCCACTCCTCTTGTATCGATGTTCAGGCCTGCAGTGTAATTGTGTGGGAGATATTTTCTTGCCACACTTTGAGCCCCTTAGTACCAACTGACCATCATTTAAACCTCACAGCCTACTTGAGTATTGTTGCTTACCATGTCCATTCCTTTATTACCACAGTGTACCCATCTTCTGACAGCAGGAAGGTCTCAAACTGTGTTTTATATACAGTACATAACAAAGAATACACTGTGCACTGCTCAAATGCTTAGCTGCTCTCAATCCAATAGAGAACCTGTGTTGGAAGAGGAGATAGCTTCTGCTTCAGAAGGGGGTTCACCCCAGTACTATGAAGGTGTACCTAACAAAGTGGCTCTCTCACATTTTGAAAAAAGTTATATACATAGTTATTTTTTTTCAAGGCTTGATTGAACAGTCAACCCTTGAGAAGCTCGACTTGTTATTTTATATTTTAGCCACAAAAAGTTTCACTGTTCAGTTTTAAAGCACGTCCAAGTCTGATGGAAAACACTGACCATATAAACCAGTTCCGATTACTGTGAGGCTCTTGTGGCTGTTTTCAAACTGAGGATTAAATAAAAGACAAAAGAGACCCTCGGTGTCCAAATATTGCTGTGATGGGTGCCATGATTATCATTTATATTATTATTGTTGTCATATATCGAATAAAACAAACTGAGAACATTCTGATTCTGCTGAAAAAAAGAAGGAAAAAAATGAATGAATAATGTAAGAAAGTCAAACAAATGGATGAAAAGGCTCCAGAGAGACAAGCAATCTTTTCACATGTCTGCTCCCCACAAAACGACAGATGCTCTGGTTCAATACAATATTTATTCTCCACTGAGAAGCACGTTAGTAGCTCTGCCACTAAAACAGAAAGGTTATTCACATTTTAGGCTGAGCAACCATATACTGAATGATTTAACTATCTTTCCACCCCTGACTGCAGACATCAGTTCTTGGTCTCCAAGAGCAGCGCCATGTGACTGACGTTATTGATACAACACAGATCTACACTACAAGTTAGAAAGGCAATCAATAGATCCCCTGAGACTGCCGTCATAAATCCACCAGCACAGATGTGTAAACAGGACAGCGAGTAAATAAAGACCAGCAGCAACAAATCAGAGCACTGAGATAGCTCAGTGCAGGAAAATGCTCTCAGCATTATGTAGGGAGGTGTTTACTCTTCCATAATGTGTACTTAATGAGATTTGTAATGGAAAAATGTGTTTTCACAAGCAAGTCAGAATATTTATGAATTTCCACTGATTTCATCTGGTAGTTAAGTTTTAGTTGTCCTAGAGAGATGATTCAAAGATGATTCATGGTCGTTCTCCAGAAAGAGATCTCACAATCTTTTAGTCAGTGTGCCATGACATTTTGTGCAGACATGATCCTCACAGGTTGAAAGCCCACTAACATTTTTCTCTGCACCCTCTGCGTCAGCGTGGAGGATGTTCCGAGTGAGTTTTCTCACCAGCTAAATGGACTGGTATTTACTGGTCTGGCTTTTCGCTTACCACTCAAAAGCCTTTTACATTGTGTTCAACCATTGACACACGCTCTATGCAGTTTAAGTGCTTAATGCAGAAGCTAACATGCTAATGAATGCATCGGCGACAACTGTTGTGTCGAAACGTGACCATCTGCCAAAAATGATTGCCCATATTTGAACTGTTGCAAATCACTTGTTGGCCTATAATCTGTCAAACATATCTCTCATGAATGATATCAAGCCATTTTGAACCAGAAAGAACATTCATGTCACGATGTAGAAGCTGCAATCAGTGACTAAAAGTGTAATTGACATTTAAAATGTCTTTTTCCAGAGAGATGTGGCCAGGAGGGCAGCAGAAATTGCAAAAAATATAACATCACAGCTCTGCAAAGATATTCTTTGTGGTCAAAAACGACTGGACTGATTATACTGTAGGCACAATAATGCAGTCATGAATATACTTACAAAACAGGTCATTTGTTTATTTTATATATAAGCCCTTCATAATTCCTGTTGACTCCAGTCTATGTGCCAGTGTAAGCAAAAGTATTACACAGAAAATATACAGAAACATTTGAAATCACTGTTTGGCACAGCAACGACACTGGAGGAGCCAGGGGATCGAACCCCAAACCTTCTGATTAAGTGCTCACCAGAGTTTCCATCAAGTAACAAGTTTTCTTCTGTCACACCATTAGAAAAATTGGGGCTCATAGTCTGGTTTTTTTTTTTTTTTTTTTTGCTCCTAAAGGTCATGCAGTAGCCCAAACAATCCAGACAGCGTTCCCATCAGCTTCATTTTTGGTTTTTTGGGGTTTTTTGTTAGCAACACGCATTCTAAATGGATACATGGTAGCCATTTTTGTCATCGTGAGCAAGTTTTTTTCTTATCTGGTGGCATAATACCTATCAGAGAGAGACAATTTTAGACACGCAGCTGAACCACTTTGAGTAACATTTATAAGAATATAATTTGGTATTTTGCAGAGCATACGAGGGGAAGATAGATGTGCAGCACGCACGTTGGGAAAATGAGCTGGGTGTAAAGAGGTGAGACTCAGATATGAGGCGTGAATAACAGCGATGATGGATGAGTGGACCTAGGTAAAGCCTCCTGCACAGAGAAGCAGCCTCAAATTACTTCACAGAGCTCAATGGATGAACGATTTGGCGGCTGTGCAGAGGGACAAAGCAAAACCTGCGTCTCTGAAGCACCAGGACCTTAATGAGCAGACTCCATCTTTTTATGCCATCATGCTATTATTCTCATAATAGAGTTAGCAGTAATAGTATTAGGAGAGTGGGTGTACTCCCACACCAGAACTCATTTTACTTTTGAAAGCATTTTTTGGTCGTTTCCTATTAGAGAACATGAAAACTGACAGTGAAGTGCATGCTGCTTCAAAGTAAACATGAAAAGATTAATCCAACATCTGGTCCTACCTTGTAAAAATGTGTTATGTTGCATCTGCTTGGCCACTTTAACATATTACTGGTTCATGTTTGTGATTATTATCCTGATTATTCTCATTCGTGTGTGTTTATACAAACTTTTATGCTGGTAGCACTGAAGACAGTCATACCGCACAGCTCTGATGTCAGTCACTGTTGCGCTGCTGTTGATGGTCTCAATGCCGGTGTGATAATCATTAGCAAACTGGTTCTCTTTATGTTTTAAAGGTGCAAGCTGCAACACAATGCTCAGAAAATCTATGAAAAGTGAACGCAGTCCAGAAAAATGTGTGAACTTTTACAAGAAGTTCAGTAAAGCACACTCTAGTAAAGCAAGCAGTGGAAGCTGTGTAGCTGTGTGGAACTAGGGGCACTTAATTCCGTGTCAACACTTGCGTGGGAGGTGAAATCTGCAGAGTTTCCACATGAAAAGTCATCATTAAAGCGGGCGACTCAACGCAGGAAACGAGTGATGAGCACGGGGAGACGACAGAGAGACAGTGCACAGGAGGGAAGGGCAGTGTGAGAAAAATCTCCCTCGTTTAGACTTTTGAATATAAATGTGACCTTCAGCAGGTGGATTTCCAGTGGATTAATAATTTAATGCTCCTTCATCACAGATGGGCTGGAGACCTTGTTGCTTTCGGTGATGAGTATGCGCAGTTCATAACATAAAGGCATAAACCCTACTGTGACTGATCATAATGCTACAGCTGACAGTGGCATGTTTTGTAGTTATAACAATAGTCTATTGGGGCTGCTGACAATTATTTAACAATTATTTGATTGGCTTCAGTGGATTTCTTCTTTTTGCTTGTAAGATTGTCAAACTGGGATCAATAGCAAGCCAGAGAAAAGCCTTCTGACTTTACGGTTAATTCCCAAACCCCTTACAGTTCACGCTTTGGATGCTAATCAATTTCAACTGCAGCTGCAGTGAGATCTGACTGATCTGACTCGGCATGTGATCTGCAAAAATCAAACCAACACAGCTTGAAACAAATACTTGATTGTCCTGTGGTGGTGCACAGTCAAGACTGAAAGGCTTACCCATGTGTTTATGAAGATCCAACTTGTTTTACTGAAGCATGAGATATAAAACAATCTTTTTTTCATTTAAAATGTTACATTTATTTCCAGTTTTTCACCAAAGTTTCTTACACTTCTGTTTGGCACTTTTGTTTTTTTCAACACCCTGATTTGTTTTCCTGTATGTTGCTGCCAAATTTAGCTCATTTTACAAAACTACCTCTCTTGAATATTTAATGAAAAAACACTTAAGGGCATATGGCCAAAATGCCAGTCTGATGCAGTCCTCCAAAGATAGCATTTTTTCTCACAGAACTGCAGCAACAGTCCTTCATTAATCTTTCATCTAACTAGGGCGGTGAGAGGGGCTGGAGCCTTTCCCAGTTCACAGTAGACAGGTCTCCACAGGCTCAAATCCAATCCCTCTCCTACTCCACTATGGTGTAACTCTATTGAGTCTCTGCTATGGAGTTCATAGATTGTATAAAAACAAATAGATGGAGTCACATAATGTCATCCATCAATTTGGCTGCTAACATGTTTTTTGATGCCACAAGTGATCGTGTTCGGATGAGAAGGTGGCGTGCTAAGTAATCAGCTAACAATAGCAAGATTCATAACCCACTTCTGCTTGAGGCTGTTTGGTTTGCAAAAGGAGTCAAGTGTGTACACATGGGTATTCACAGACGCGGACTAAAGCTTTCTTGGCTGCTACCTCAAAGCACACTGTGCGCTGTCTATCTTGCGTGCTGCACAATATCGTTTATTATTTAGTAAATATTGATATCTATGACTAGCTAGTTTATTGTGATGGTGCTTTGTTTTCTCTATTATTATGTTGCTCTTTGTTGTTTGCTGTCTCCTCTGTTTGTTTTTTTTTGTTTGTTTTTTTTTTTTCTCCATACAGGTGACCCAGGAGTTCTTTTTTTTTTTCTCTCTCTCTTCCCCCCCTTCTCACCGTCTCTTCTCCCCTTTGGTTTTCTTTCTTTCTCTCCCCCTCTTTCTCTCATTCATTCCCCCTGTCCTATTTATTAAAAAAAAAAAAAAAAAAAAAAAAAAAAAATGACAAAGGATGAACTGAAGCTCTGCCATCACGTAATGTCGCATACTGCTGTTTCTGATGTCATTTAAAAACAAAAAAAAAACAAAAAAAAAAAAAAAAGGAGTCAAGTGTGTAGCCAGAGGGTGCGGAGGCCAGATTGGTACCAGGACTGTCACGGGGCTGACACAGGGAGACAAACAACCCTTCATCCTCACATCCACACCTGTGGCCAATTTGGAATCACTGCCTAACCCAACATGCATGCTTTCTGGACTGAGGGGGTCCTGTACAGATTTGAAGTGGCTATAGAGAGATTTAGAGGGTTGCGTTGAGGTTTGTCCTCTCTGCGTGCTTTGGAAACTTTTTTGCTGATTAGCGGAGGTCACCGTTTTAAATCCTCTGCTTTAATAAAACATGTGAGCATGAGCCTGATATGAATGATCACATCAAAATAATCCTTTTGATGGAATGAAATGAGCATGAAGTCATTAACAGCGAGCTGACTCACAGTCTCACAGTGAGTCAGCTCGCTGTTTCTGCAGTCTCCCACGCAGCCCGCAGGGCCTCGACCTATGCACCATGAGGAAGCCCATCACCATCAAATAGGGATCTGCTAGAAACAATAGACTCTGGGCCTTCTTATTCACATGCACTGCACACGTACACACTCACAAAGTCAACAATAGTGGATCAACAAGAACATCCCTTCCAACTCCGCTAAATTATATTTGTTTCTGCATGTGTTGTTACATCTGCTTTTGGGCGGCTTTATTTTACCCCATGGTACCCCGCTCTGCCTCTGCGAGCAGGACAGTTTATTCTGTTCGTGTTTATATTGAGAGACGCTGTATTTATTCAGGTGTGTGACTTAAGAAGAAACAGAGAGGGCCTGCATGCCGAGAAGCCTCAAGCTGTCTCTGCTTGTTTCCCTCATTCAGCAGTGTGTTCAGAAGTGCAACAGCAGTTTCAAACAAACAAGCAACACTCCGATGACCCAGAGCTGACGGGAAATGAAAAACATGTGCATTTGTAGCATTTCTCACATGTATTTCAAAGTGCAATTGAAACATATTTCCATGAAGACTAAGATGAGATAGAATACACTTCATTTATGGGAAATCCCTGCATTAGAACAGTTACAGCAATGAGCTTAATCTGGAGGGAGGCCTGTGAGCTAGTTCAACCAGTCATCTCAAGCTGCACTGTGTCATATACATCATATCTCTGTCCCCTCCCATCATCCCCACCCCACTTTTGGGGTGCATTTAAGCTCCATATGTTCAATCTCTTTGCCACTGTTGCCCTATAATGACACCAGCTGTGTCAGCCCCTCCACCACCTCAACATCCACCTGTATGGGCTCCCTGATTTTTATATGTGACATAACTGTGGGGAACTCTAACTATATTTTTCTGGGGCCATAAATCATCTCAAATGTGGGTTTTCTGACTAAACAGCACATCTGCTTCTGATTAATCATCCTCTTTATCCAAGCATCAGTCTGCCTTGCCACAAGGTTTTAAGAGATGCTTTAACATTATAGAGAGGGAAACCTCCCATTATGTATGCTGACATGGCTTACTGATACTCTTAGAAGGAGCCTAGACTGTGTTAGCATTAATTATTAAATAAAAAGCAGAATGCAGAAAAGCCCATTACCTCTTTCTGCAGCAGTTGCCCCCCCTGTATTTCCACTTTTCCATCAGTCCATTTCTGTCCATAAGAGTAACCCCAATCTCTATTCAACTGTTGTTTTCCTACCTTTTTTTTTTATTTTTTTGGTTTTGTTTGCTGCTGCTGTCAGCTTACATCTTGCTGACCTATATCCTTCCTGTTGACAAATCCTATAAATCCTGCTTTTATCCTGCTGCTCTAAACTGCTTGTTGGTGTCAGTCAAGAAAGGCAAGTGAAGGAACAGCAACTCCTGCATGCTGAATGTGAAATACTGCAAATTTAGAGCTCACTGAATATTTTTGCATGGTCCTAGTTCATGAATAAATCCAGTCTGTTTTGTATTATTGTAAAAAAAAAAAAAAAAGCATTTCCAACCGCTCTACCTCATTGTTTAGTGACAAAGATGCATCCCCTCTATAGCAAATACTATATGGATCAAACACAGGACCAAACAAGACATTTCCAGCCTTGTGTTTACAACTCACCATATGTTTCCAATTTGGGTGACTATTGCTGACAAGCTGTGAGCCATATTTGAGGCCACCCGGTGATGATGCAATTATCTTGGACAGGATGTGCATTAGAGGGGATCGAAGCCCAGGGGACTCTCCCCTTTACAGTAATGTAATCACCTGACTAAAGTCATCAGAGTGAGTGCTCACTGCTCACTATATTCTCACAGTCTGAAAATATAATAAAAATGCATTAACTACTAAATCTGTTTGAGACACTCCTATCCCCATGGAGGCACAGCACAACATTAAAACTACATATTAATTTGGAGGCCCCCCCACCACCACAGCAGCTCTAACCCATCAGTGTATAGACAGGGGGGTTCTGGAGGTAACCTCTAGTGCAAATGTAGAAAACATACAGCCAGAGGGCCAGAACTGACCCATGCGCTATCTCAATATGACCCCTAATGTCTTCAATGGGAAATTAAACATCCGCTAACATTTAAAAAATCTATAAAACACAGCCTCCAATTAATGGACCGTGACGTCTTTGACTATAGCAAGTCTGTACTGCCCTATGACTTGATTTTAGCACAGGGTAATCCAAATGTTTTTTCTGCAATAAACTTCAGCACCTTTATTCTAAAGATTAAAATTATATTGTGAAAAATAAAATTGATATAGCTTTTAAATGGATTGTTTTGTGCCACAATACACCATACTGAGGAAAAGTAGACAATTTCTAACACAAAGATTTTTGTTTTTGAATTAAGAATTCATTCTTTTCCCCACAAATGTTCATAGAGTTGAGCATTATGTACAGAATGCTTCTACTCAGTTTGTTCAAAATGCAGCTCTTCATTCACTTTAGCAAATACATTTCTAAAAAATGTTGCCCACCCCTGCTAGTGTGGCACCTGGAAAATGACAGTTGATCCTTTGGATTCAGTAGGTGGTGGGGTGATGCCTCCGTGGATCGGACTTGTTACATTGCACTCAAAAAAATGAAATTGGGTGGTTGTTACATTTACAAATTTCAAGCTTGTAATGTGAACAAAATAATTTCATGTTTCGGTGGTGAATGTAATTAAATCATGTAGGATCTGCATGAAATTCAGCAACTTAAATTATTCTTGTTGAGCTGACATGATACAATCTACTAAGAGTGGTTAGTTAGCTGGACTCACAAAATTCACAAGATCACCCAAGAGTTCAAACCACAGGAAAATCACTGGGGTTAGAAGAGACAGACAACCATACACACACTATGTACATGCCTTTACTATTTATTGTGGTTTAACCTGTAAAGGACAAAAACGCACAGAAAATTCTACATCAAGCCTTGTAATCATAGCCTCCCTATTTTTTGAAGTCTATATTGACGGCTCGGTGGCACAGTAGTTAGCACTGTTGCCTCGCAGGGCTGGACTGGGACAAAAAATCAGCCCGGGCATTTTGACTAGAGACCCGCCCACCAGGTATTATAGGAAAAACCATAAAGCCTTTGAATGAAAACAAACGCTGTTGTCACAGTGATATACACTGTCTTGTTGGCATATATCTACAACACATGGTGGAAACACATGGTGGAAACCTGAAATTAAGACAGAGAAGACTACAGGTGAGACATGACCATTAGTGAATATTAAAAATAATAAATGACAGATTTAAGGATATTTTCATAAACTATTCATTTACCACATCAATAATCAGCATGGCAGGGCAAGATATTTTTTCTAACATAACCTTTAAAAAGTGAAAGGAGATAGAAAGACAGGTGAGAAAGAATAAAACTTAATTGACTTTTTGATGGTATTTTACACACAGTACTGGTACAGAATCTAGAAAATGTGGGAAAATACTGGCATCATATACAGTACTTAGCTACTTCTGAAGAAATTATGATGGGACCCTAAAAAAAATTACTATGAACAATAATGGATTTCTATACATTTAGTCAGATGACCACTTTTGTTGTAAGATTCAGATAATTATGTATTCAAAGTTTTTAAATGACATAACAAAGAAAAGTATTTCTTTGTGCCCCCCTTCCCTGTTAATGCCCTACCTGGCCCCCTGGACAAACGTTGCTAGACCCGCCCCTGCACAGTTACCAGCTGTCAGCTACACTGAAAAAAATATGTTGTTGGATTTACTTAATTCAATGGTGGACATTTGTTGCACACAGATGTTTTGCTTTGGCAGCAACTTAAACAATTGAGTTAAATTAACACAATTTATTCATGTTCAATAAACCTGTGCAATTTGTGTTGATAAAATGTGACTTAAACATGTTTTGATGAAGTAATTTGAGCTCTTGGAATATTTTAATCCTTCACAATTTTTTCACTTTATCCCAACACCATTCAATAACTTTTACCCAATACTACTTGGTCACTTAAATACTACATGTTATCTTCAAATTACATTTTGCTATTATATTCTAGTATCAAATACACAATTTTCAAATGGAGGCCTTATAACAGATTGTATTGTTCTCTTCCAAGATGGTTGCTGGCATCCACCAGTAACCTTTCAAAACAAAATGTCTAATTTCACTGCAGTAGGTAAAGAATTAAACTGACATTACTCCTCCACTGAATCTATATAAATCAACAGTTAAATAATGTCAGTTCTTCCGTGTTCTCTGGAATCAATCACAGCAAAGAAATTAGACTGTTTCTTTTGAAAAATGTTACAGGACAATACAAAACATTCTATTTAAGGCCTCTGACGTCAAGATTCAGTTAAACAACAATTATAACTAAACAATTTGAGGTAATGTTAGTTTCCATTAACATTAAATTAGGTTACTGAATTGGCAAACACCTTCCTATTAACATTACCCATTTTACCCCAATAACTAAAGAAATTAGCACTTGCAGGTCAAAACCTTTATTCAAGAGACACAAAAATAACATTGATACAGTGACTGTCAAAAATTACAGCACTGATCATACTGTGACATCTTGGTTCAAAACAGCACACTTAGAAATATTCAACGTTCCTTACTTCAACTGAATGAAACTGAAAATACCATTTCACACGACCCATATGGGATATTTAGACTGTATAACTGTTCATGCTACATCTCTTCACTAGTAAAAGAAAGAAAAAATACAAAGAGAAATTGAAAAATGCTGCCAAACAGACAAACAGAGAACTTGTACAGAGCAAAAGGAAAAACAAACAAGAACAAAAAACGGCTCGTCCTCATGGCAGTTGCAGAGTATATAAAAATGAACCCTGCGATCTGCTCCTGGAATTGAGCTTCAAAAATGCAGCAGAACAAGTGTGAGATTTAAATGTCCTCTCACCTAGAGCTGATCACCTCACATGCATAACAGTGAGCTTCGTTGCAGGAGCAGTTTTGTCTTAGTTGTGAGCTTTTCTTGAGAGCTGAGTTGCATCCAACTCCATTACCACCCATTGAATCACCTCAAAAGTGTAGCAGAGTTGTGATGGGTAACTCATATTGAAGGAATAAAAAAGGTCCAAACAGCATGGCTACTGCAAAGGTCACGTTATCCAGATCTTGAAGAACTACTATACCCTCGATGATGATGCCAACATCAGAAAAGTCATTGCCTGGCGCATCTCTGGAGACAGATGTTCATTGTGGTTTTCTCAATCTGTGCAGTGGCCTCAGTCAAGTCCTGGTTAAACACAAAACATTTTTTTAAGATTCCCTTTTAAACTCATCTCTTTTGAATCTACCAGTTCTAATGTTAGAGTAATTTAAACCAATGCAAGCAACATAGTAAATAGCTATAGCCAAAGAGTGGCCTGCCATGCTGCCATTCATGGTCTAACAGAGTTTCTAAGAGAGGGTGAAAAACATAATAATTTCAAATGCTTTACATTAGTTTTTGTTAGAAAGACACCGGCCCATCAGAAATCCAGGTTATGTCACTCAGAAGATGTTAGAATTTAGACTTTCAGCCCCACAATTTGGTTAGCTGTTGGTCAGTTGGTCTTTTTTTTTTTTTTTTCAAACAAAAGCTAATGTAAATACTGGGGGGATTTTTCTTTGTTCACTAGAATGACAAATTTAAAGTTTTTTCACACTGATGTGACCCCTAATACAGGGGTAGGGGTGGGGCCTCAAGGGCCGGCGGCCGAGTTCACTACCAGGCCTCATGTGAACTTCAAATTATTAAAGAGGACTACTGGTCCTAACCAGTCCAATGAGGATCAAGTGGATAACTAAATGCATTTTTAAATGTTGCAAAGCCACAATCTACTCATAAAACACTCACCATGAACTCCTGCACCAAGATGTTGCAATTGTCTTTCACACAGATGCGGAGCACTTTGATGAGGGACTTCAAGCATTAATGTCATCCTAAAGTATTATAACAAAGAAAACAGAGATTTGTGAACTTTTCAGTAGCACAGAAGAAAATGATCCCAGACAAAAACTTGACTTTTTAAACCAGTCAACATGCAACACCAGCATCTACAAAGCAATATCAAAAGTTCCTGTTTGACATCAACTTTATGGATATATAGTTTCCAGAACATATATTTTTAAAAAAAGATAATTTTTTCTCAGTGGGCCAGTAAATGCATGACGAAAAAGAATGGCATCCTTTTAGTGGAATCATTACTCACAGGTAATAGTTGACTGTTTCAATGGATGCAGCATAAAAATCTTTTACTGACCTAATGCAATACATATACACTTTGTAGTTAAAGAATTTTAAAGTTCTTACTGTCATCATGGCAGCTACATCCTTTAGCTTTGTGCACTGTTCCCCCGATCACTTTGCAAACACTTTCAGCAGACTGTCAGAGAGAAACTCAGCTCCGTCAGAAACCTTGACTGTAAAGGCATGGTTGGGATGCACTGGAATGCTGCATTTTATCTGAAATGACATAAAATTATTTTGAAATAACAGCAGGCACTGTGCTTGGTTAATCAGTAATGTTTTGTTGAATAAAAACTGTGTTTCCAGATCTTATGGGATTAAAAAAATCCAAAGATGTTTGTTTCTGATTTGCAACCCAAGAACCCACAAGTTACAACCTCATTTTAGTTCAAGTGTGCATTAATGTGAGTCCAGTAATCACCTTTCTGACAATACATACAGGTATAAGTTAAACCTATGGCAGATTTTGGATTTCTCAGTTGTATTAATAGGGTGAGTATGCATGCACCTAATAATTATAAAAAACCTATTATAATTAAGTTACAGAAACGAAAATAGAATATACTTTCTTACCATAACACCTTGAACCCACAATCCATCAGCTGACTCCTGGTGAAATGCAGAATAGATGTGGTCTCTCAATGTGCAGCAAAAAAAACAAAAACAAAAGGACAGCAGGTGAGGGCAGGAGGGGTAGGGATGTAAGCTAGCATAATGCCACTGATGATATTAGCTAAAGCTGTTCAATGTCCAAAATCTCACTAACACCACGGTGCAGTAAATACACAATGTAACTGAAGAGTCAGTTGGCAAATCTATTCACACAGAAAACCAAATTATGTTATGAGTGCCTCGTAATTAGGTTTAATGTGATATTACGGCTCTTGTGCCAAAGACAAATTCAAATGAAAAAGCGCCAATTCTTTGATAACAGATAAAACAGCAAATAAGCTAATGGCTCTTTTTTAGCATGTTACATGGCGACACTCTAGACGTTTAACTACATTTGGCTGAAATATGGTAAATATTAATTCAAAAAATCAAGACATACCAAAAACGTAGAGTTGGCTGCTCGACTTAACTGAGATGGATGCCTTTTTTGAACCACGATCCAAAGCCCGCGAGATGAAATCACGCGTGGTTTCACGAGATTCAACGTTGCTATCTTATTGACTTACTTCACCTGAACATGATATGAACAATTTAATACACCCTTTCTGCATATCATGTAGTTTTTACACTATATAGTTACATTTATCTTTAAAACATGAGGTAATTGTGTTAAATACATGCAAGATGCTTACATAAATCCAAGAGATGGCCAGTCCCTTTTTTTCAGTGTACTTAGAAAAGGATCCTGGTGTTATTTGTTTCTCAGAAACAGTTCATAACTTCCCTTCAACTCATTCATGTCACCTAAAAGGTAAATCTGTTTCTCCATCACCTGTTCAGCTCTGATGATCCAGTAAGGACATCTCCTGGTTGCATCTTCATGTTTCCCTCTCACCACATATCCAAACCGACATCATGACCAGCAGCTTTTACAGCTGTGGCTCCAGCAAACATCAGTTGATACTAGAAATTAATATCAAATAAATTCTAACAACAGCTGATCAAGCTTTTCATAACTTCTTACCTGAAATTCAGTTCACCTGACACTCGGACTGGCGGCCGCCTCGGGTCTGTCCTCCTCCTGCCTCCCCTTTCTCTCATCCACCTACTGGCCTCCACCACTTGCTAATGTTACTGAATCTGTGGAAGCTCCGCGATAGCCACCACCAAACAACTGAGTTATTTTTACACATCTCCCAGCATCTGGCCAATCCACCACCTTTCAGTGTTTATACCGTTACGGAAAAACAAACAAAGATCGGCCCATAAAAACGAAAAATCACATCGGCCCACCGGGCAAATGCCAGGCATGCCCGATGGCCAGTCCAGCTATGTTGCCTCGCAGCAAAAAGGTCTTGGGTATAAATCTGTAATCTGGCCAAGTTTGCAGTGGGTTCTCTCTGGGTACTCTGGTTTCCTGCCACAGTTAAAAGTCACGCAGTAATTAGGATTAGGTTAATTGTCGTTTCTAAAATATCTGTGAACATGAGTGCAGATGGTTGTTTGTTTCTCTGTGATAGACTGGTGACCTGTCCAGTACTCTGACTGTCACCCTATCACATCTGGGATAGGCCCCAACCTCCCTGCAACCCTGGTAAAGATAAGAGGATGGATGGAGTGGAAGTTATGATAAATGCCTTAACATTTTATGTTAGCCAGACCCTAGACTGTTGAACACTCCAAAAAAATAACTCATTTAATGAACTTAAAATAATCATGGAAAGGATTTGCACATTAATAAATGGCTTTCTATTACGATTAAGCATTTTTGTCACACTAACGTAATTTGCATGGGTTGGATCAACTCAATTAAATTAAGTTGGACTCAAATGTAGTGAAACAGTTGATTCATCATTAATTAATCAAGTGCATTAAGTTGGAATAACAGAATTGCATAATGCTAAAATAAAGCAATTTTAATTATGTGGAAATTCTTTCCATGATTTTTTTATGTTCATTCAAAGAGTTATTTTTTTGAGTGTGCTCGCCCAATTTAAGTCTAATGCTCCATCGCTGTATTTGGCTCTTTGTCATTTTCCTTTTGATATTTCTGACACCGGATTTGTCACGTGGTGTGTGAAATTATTCTCCTGTAGGAGGTTTGTTCTATTGAGGAGTGCCTTTAGTTAGTAAATGTCAAAGTCACATCCATCTGAATCCCAAAACCCACAATTTCTCAGCAGCACAGTGTCACTGTGAATGTAGAAGGAAGCACTTTGTACCCTCTTGCTGGTGAGCCACGCTTTGCTTATTATATGCCATGGATGTTTCCATGCTTCCAAAAAGGCAATTAAGACATGTAACAATTTTGCATGTTATGGCTTATTACCAACAGCTGCCACAAAAAACTGTGTCTGTATTATATCCGTGTAAAAACCAGCTAAACACCTAAACATCACATGCAACTTTCCCCACAAAAATCTTGCTCTTGTTGTTTCCTGGACCCTTTAAATCATGTTCAGGCCCACAAAACGCCCCACAAAGGACAAAAAGCAAACAGTGGGAATGCACTTGTATTGAAATAAGCACTGCTCTTCACAAGAGCTGCATAAATACACTTACCTGCACCCTTTTCTAATCATATGACAATCACTTACATTTATGGCCAATGCTGTCTCTTTATCTTAAAGCGTCTGTTCACTATGCACTTAGTAGCGGCTCAAGGGCCTGAGAGAAGAGCATTAAAAGGATCAATATCAAATCAATAAATGGTTAATGGTTCTCGTGTGTAAGTTTATGCTTCTCAGTGTGCAAATGTTCTACCTAAAAGTGCAAATATGCCCAGAAAAGTGTCTAGCAAGGTTTCTGATTGTAACAAAAGGGGGACCATGCCTTAAAATTCTGCGGTCGGAAACACAGACGCTCAAAGATCAGCCGCATGACTCTGCACTGGTGCTGCGCGCTTTGCCTGACCCTGGAGCCACCGCAGAGGGGCCCTTCTGCCTTAAAACAGGCAGTCTGCGCCTTTTAGGTGACGGGGGACTGTGTAATATGAGTCGGGATGAAAACTGCGCGCTGAATCCGGCTGCCAGTCCAGATGCTGTTCGCTGGAGAGAGAGAGGAGGTGCATGATGGATCCCGTCCCACTGCTGCTCATCATCGTCACATCTCTGCCAATTTGCTCGGCAGTCTACACTGGGCCCCTGCAGCCCGAGATCTCCAATGGCACTTTCCATCACTTCTTCGTCCCGGATGGAGATTACGAGGAGACAGAAGATCCCGAGAAGTGCCAGATGCTGTTTAAATTTTCAGACGTGTATCCATGCGCGGCCTTAGAGGACAGTGACTCTGTAGTGAGGGAGGACTTCGTCCTCACGAAGCTGCAGGCGGAGGACTCGGCGCGCCTGCTCGAGGGCATCGGCCGGACTGTGGCCCAGGATCTGGACGGAGAGGACAGCTACGGAAAGTTCCTCCGGCGGGAGATCTCCCAGATCGGCGAGGCTTTTTCAAACGTGGACAAGTCCCTGGTGGAGCTGGAGGTGAAGTTTAAACAAAGTCAAGAGACTGAGCTAAGGGAAGAGCAACAGCTGAACGGGCATGTGGTGAAGCAAGTGGGTGACGTTAGGGACGCACTGAAGGAAACCACCGACATCTCGCTGGGCCTGAAAGATAAACATGAGCTGCTGTCTCTCATAATTCGCAGTCACGGTACCAGGCTGAGCCGCCTAAAGACTGAGTATCTTAATGCTGGTTCTTAGTGGGGCTGTGGGAGCTTTAAGTGTGTGTTTGTGTATGTGTGTATGAAAGAGAGAGCGAGAGACTGAGGAAAAAGAAAGAGCGAGGACGCTCCAGTTCATTAACCAACTGGAAAGTTTATTGTGGCTTATGAATATCCTTCTTAAGCATTTGAACGTCTCTGACCTTTGGTTGTTCCCATTCCTTGGAGCTGTGTCACTGAAGGAGCTCTAACAGAAATATTAGCACATTCCTCTGAATCAGGAGGGAACAAAGAAATGTGGACATAAGTTATGTCTGCAAGGAACCCTCAGTGCCACCCCAGAGGAGAAATCTTATCCAGAAGAGAGAGTGTGAAAACAACCCCCCCCCCCTCCCCCAACATGGATTTATTGTCAGTAAAATATGTAACTCTGTATGATTTTAACTATGCTGTTCACGCTGTTAGGTTGTCATAACTGATCAAATAAATATTAAATATCTGATATTTCTCCCTTTCTTTCAAGCAAGACAAAATGTTCTTCATTCTTCTCACCACATCAGGACTTTCAGGTATTTTCTTTTTCAATGTGAGACGTCTCCCATCCTTTAAAATTTGCGATGTGCAATAAGAACTCGAAATCTTTGAAATTGTAATTTTTTTCACTTTCATCACTTTCATGTGACCCTCCTCCTCCCTCATGTCTTGACATCACCGTGTTTGCTGTTGGCACTACAAGTGGCAGGCTCGACTGTCCCTTCAAGTGGCCGTGGTTAATTGGCGTCTGAAGTCTGTCACTGCCTCCCACTTCCATCTGGAAGTAATCTGCTCGAGTATGAAATATGCTTCTTCAAAGGCCGTCACTGTCATCATTATCTAGTCTTTTGTCTGTCATAATCCACGCAGTTCGAGGTTGACATGAGATGTTACTGTGTTTAAACTCTGAGCTGTTTTGGATTATGTCATTTTTACTAAAAATAGGCTTTTAACTGGCAAGTTGTTTATATGCCTATAAAAAAAGCCCTGTTTTGCTCTTGAGTTTATTTCAGAGACACTGTTTATGGATGGAAAATTGTTTTGAATTTCCAAAATAAGCATTAACCCTGGCTAACAGGGTCACACATAAACACATCTGTTAGGCAGTCTTCATTTGAAGTGCCTTGGATTTAATATCACAAATGCCTTTGGTGGTAATCTCTGTATTTTCTTTCTCTGACTACCGTAAAATGTTCTTATTCCAGCCAACGTCTGCAACAACCACAAAGTAACAGCTACAAGCATGCCCACTTTTTTTCTTTCTTACTTTTTTTTGTTAACAGAGATGATGTCTATGCAGATGTGAGTGAACCAGATGGGCTGCAATGGGCGCAACTGGGTGTGATTTCCTCTGTCTGGTTTTCCTCACAGTCCAGCTTCCCCTGAGGGACCCCTTTTTAAAAAAAACAGCTCTTTCTTTCTTAGCACAGTGCAGACCAGCACAGCAAAAACCCAGAGCTGCAGGAGCTCCTGAGAAACCCTATATGTCTATACAGCTCTTAATTTCCAGGGGCACAGTACAGGGCTCCAAGATTTGATTAAAATATTTGGACAAAATTTCCACTGTGTTAGTAAAAGTGGAGCTATTCGCAAAACCTCTCATAAGCAACCTGCCCATCATAGTTAATTTGTCTTTTTTGGCTCTGATATAAATCCACCTATAGGAAAATATTTTTTTCCCGCAAGATTAGATTCAGATCCACGCTGCTTAGAGGCACGACTGCCCGAGCGTTAAGCATGCTGTTGAAGAATTTATTCTCCTTAAGAAAAAGAAAGAAAGGTCAAGAATGCAGACCACAGTCGACCTGAAACTACTCTGACCCGAAAATGACAGGCCTCTGGGGTGCTATTGTTAGAAAGGAGAGATTTGTTAAGTGCTCCATCTGCTACTAGTCTTACCGTTATTATTACTGCAATGAAACGACTGATCGTTTTAATATGATTCAACTGCATCTGACGCTCTTTTAAGGAGCTCTTGTTCAATAAAAATAGAGATACTGTTTAACTTCTCAAGTTTTTTAACACATCTCAGTGTGTTAAACACATCTCAGTGGACCAGCTCCATGACAACAGAGAAATTTCCCACTGAGCAAAGTCTGCCTTCTGCTAAAGACTCTTGAAAGAGCAGGAAAGTGAACCTTGAGATAAGACTTTTTTTCAGATTGCTGTGTTGAAGGCCAACCCCCCCCCCCCCCCCTTTCACATACTCAGGAGCAGAATTAATTTACATCCTTAACAAATGTTGCTGATGTAACAAGACAACATAACTAAGTCAAAGACGAAAAGAAGTGAGAGCTTTAACTTCAGTAAAAAAGAAACACTTATACCAGTGTGGTATGCAGGGATGTAAGCAAAAATCCTACATTTAAAATTAATTTTAGTATAGGAAGTATTGTTAAAGAAAACAAAATGCAGAATAGCCCATTCGGAAGGGACGGATGACCTCTTTCACTGCTTAATTGCAATGAAAAAGCATTACTTTGCTGTAAGTGGAAAAGTTGATTCCTTACTCTATAGTAGCTGGTGATCAACTATAACTATTTATGTATATCAGTCTGTCTTATTTTTTTATATTTGTAAAGTCATTACTTAATTGATGAGAAATGGAAAGTACAATATTTTTTTCAAAAATATATTTTAGTATAAACCAGAATAAAATACCAACATTTAAGTACAATGGCCTTCAAACTGTACTTTAGTAAATAGTCCTTGCTACTTTCAGCATCCAGGCCTATGGAAAACTAAGTACACTCTTACTGCTTCCACTGAAATTCAAAGAGTAAGGCACAGTGAGGTGCTACTAATTACTTGATTACCGGTACACTTGATTAATTAATCATCTGTATGTGTGAGCACCCTTGTAAAACCAGATGTTTTGGCAGTTTGATGTCTGCAGCATTCAGGTGGGTGTTAATGGAATACCAAGAACTGTTCCTGCCCATCAATTTGAGATGAGTTATGAGGCCATTTCCAAACAATTTGAAGTTCATCATTGTGCAGTGAGGAAGATTATTCACACGTGGAAAGCTTTCAAGACACTTCAAGCTCAGACTGTGCAATGCTCGGAGAAACTGCCAAAAACAAAACAAGAGGTACATCTCAGACTCTGCAGGCCTCAGTTAGCATGTTAAATGTAAAAGTTCATGAATATCACAATCAGGAAAACAAATGTGGTTTGTTTGGAATGGTTGCCAGGAGAAAGCCTCTTCTCTCTGAAAAAAACATGACGGCACAGCTTTGGATTGCAAAACTGCATCTGAACAAAACAAAAGGCTTCTGGAACAATTTCCTTTGGACAGACAGGACCAAAGTGGAGATGCCTGGCCATAATACACAGCACTCATCCTGGAGCGAACACTTAATACTAACTGTCAAGCACGGTGGTGGAAAAGTGATGATTTAGGCTTGTTTTGCAGTCATGAGTCGACAATGAACTCTTCTGTATAGTCAAATGTGAAGCCATCTGTCTGACAGTTAAAGCTTGGTGTAAAACTGCATTATGTAACAGGTCGATGGTCCCAAACGCAGCAGCAAATCTTCAACAGAATGGCTGAACAAAGATGTTGCAATGGCCCAAAGTCCAGACCTGTTTGAAATGCTGTGATAGGACCTTAAGAGAGCTGTGCATAAATGAGTCCCTCAGTGAACTGAAGCCACGCTGTAAAGAAAAGTTGGCTACAAGCTACTGAATCATGGGCTGCATTTAGCTTTTCTTTTCACAAGACTCCACAGAGTCCCATTTGACCTTATATAGAGAAAAGCATACACGCTTTTTACTCCACTTATCTGACATGGTATTAGTCACTGTTGGGGTTGGGGTTTTTAATGCAAAGCATACTTAAAGTTCAAGCAATTGAATGCACTTTGGCCAACAAGCCATGGGTATGTAGCATAATTAGACCACCTACAGCACCGGATGACTTTTTAATGATGTGGGCACATGTAGGACATGTATGATTCCTCCTCATTAACCACACAGTCCTTTGTATCATTGATACCAGACACTGTAACACTGCAAAACAAACCAGTCTTCACAATTCGTTTGAACAGTTAGATACATTTACAACAGAGGACTACTGTTTGTTTACATGAAAAATGTTTTCATGTTTCCAGGGGCTGTTAACGGAATAAAAAGGAGCTCTTTGCAATGAATTAACGGTCCACTAAGAGAGTCTGTGCATCCTCTGGCAAATGATTTTATCACTGAATATATTTTGTTCATTTATGATGGAGAGTGTCTGTTTACTTAAATCTCCAGTGACTTAAGTAAACAAACACTGTGCCTAATCAACAACAGGGATTTATTTGAAGACTGCAGATGAAGATTGCCACAATCTGAGCAACAGAATAGCACGGATGAGCAGCAAAAGTTCAGGAAATGAGTGAAGCCAATATTTGAATTAGCTGTCAGAACGATTAATTTTTTTCTTAAAACTAGTACGCATGAAAAAAAAAAACACCTTGAAAAATTATCAGCAACATCAGTGTGTTAATCTGTGAATTGTCAGCATGTTGTGATCCGAGAGCTTTGGATGAAGTTATCCGGACATTCCTCATTTTATGTGGCCCTGCTGTTTATAAACATAGATTGAATTTCCACTGAAGCGTGCAGGCGGAAAAAAAATTACTTCACTTTCATGTTCTATTAAATTTGGACTGATTTATTTCTGTCAGTTTTGTCACTCAGTTTTGGTCACTGATGCACATTTTGGCCACTGACATTTGCACATTTAAGCATTTAGAAGTGGTTGCATAAAACGGTGGCCTGCAAGCAGCTCCAACACCAAGAGAAATAAATTCAGCTGCAGTTTTAAAACAATGCTGTAAACGCCTTGACTCGGTTAGCAGGCCTCTTCTGCCTGCTGGCATAACAGTGAACACATGTTAAGACATAAGACAACCACAAAGGTTTTTTTTGCTTTTGTTTCTTTTTATATGATGTCTGTTCAGTGCATTACATGAGGGGGGAGGGAAAAAAATACTTTTGCATGGCTCTTTTATTTTTCAAAAATATTCCGACAGGGGTAAGACCTCAAGAACAACAAAACACTTCCCTCAAACACAGTTTGGTCTAATGCTCATTATTTTTTTTCCTTGAATAAACACAAATGCATCTGCATACATACAATTCATAAAGTACATGTACATATCTTGTTTTGAATGGGTACATAATGATACACAGTTGCCCTTTGAAATGTGAATTACAAGTCCATGGTTTGATCTTCAGTTCCCATTTGAAAGTTGTGCTATTGACCTCCTGCCAGTGCATCTTTTTCTCTTTTTTATTCTGTTTTTCTTCTCAAACTAGCAGATTTTACAAGAAGAAATTGTTATATTCTCCTCTTGAAGAGCAAGCAATGACACTCAACAGTTTATTCATAAAGAGGGACAGAAGAAAAAAATCAAAAAGCACCAGAGGAACTGAAACCGTCTTCAGTCAAATGTCACCTCTTTATCATTTCCCATGTGAGTGCGAGCAAGTGTCCCATGCTTTCTCTGTGCCTGGCTAAGTGAAGGCTTTCTCTTCTCTCTGAGTCCCTGGGTGAAGCTGTCTCTGGAACAGGGCTCGTCACTGTTTCACAGATGAGACAGGTGTCTGTTTGGTATGCCCGCGGCCTGTCACACACAGCCGTTCTCCTGTCTGGGCTTGTGCACCGCACTGGCCTGTGGGGGGTAGAGGGAGGGAGCGAGTGTGCACAGGAAGCCAGCCAGCAACGTGAGGCCCAGTCCACCCCACGCACAAAACATGGACCAGCCGTAACCATGACTGATGTCCTCTGGTATGCCAAACATGTAGCGCGGATAGCGGGACAGTTCAAAGTTGATTCCGGCCACACACGTGCAAAGGGAGATTATGCAGCACGTCCCTGCCAGAGAGCGAGGATGAAACAAGTCAGCAACCCGATTTGATCCCCCCGTTTTGATGCGCCACGGTTAATAAAGACCACACCGCCCCTCTGCGGTGAGTCGGGGCAGTGCTCTTTATGTAAAGAACTTCTTACCTCCCATGAGGAAGAGAAGTCCGGCGACATACTGCATCAGATCGTGGTCTTGACAGCAGCCCAGAGCGCCTATGATCCAGCCGAACATGATGATGGATATGGCCATTCCTATGAAACTGGCAGTCATCCTCTGGAGATCTGCAAAAAAAAAAAAAAGGCACAGCAGAAAACACCGTGTATGTCAGGGGGCGTGCTCAGTTTTTCTACATTAATTCATCAGATTAAAAAAAGGTAACTCACGAAGCGCGTGCCACTCATCCTGCCTTATTGTCTTCGTCAGATTGATTGGCAGATTTCTGGGGAGCTCTGATGATGAGTAGTAGTATTTTATTGGTGTGCAGCGTGGAACCAATCCTGTGGATGTAAACAACACAAAAAGGATGTCTCACATTAGCACTGAGACGAGATGAAGAGGATATCACAAGGCTCGCTCCTGCCACCCCCCACCTCCCAAAAATACGCACCCAGCCCCCACTCCACCACCGCCCACCCATCCACCCACACCACTGTGGAGTAGCTTATTGTACGCATCCCGAGGCTTCTGTTACTACAGGCTGCCCTTTTGTGCTGGGGCGAGAGAAAAAAACAGCACGTCGATCGCATTGTAACTGTACTCCGTGCGATACTGCGTAGGCCTCGAGGGTCTTTGCTCAGCATCAGCACCTTGGATAGCGCATTCGTGCACAAAGTATTGTTACCGACAGCGCCTGTCACTCGACACAAAGCTTCCGAAACAAACACGTTACAGCACAAAAACACGAAGCCCGACACCAAACCTTTAAAGATCAAATCCTCCGTCTCCAAGTCAAACCCTTCTCTGTGGCACTTCCTCCACAGTCCGGTGACGGTGGAGTTGAAATGCCGACTGCAGAGAGACTCCATTGCCGGGGCAGGAGGCAAGAAGTGCCGCTTAGCCCGCAGCAGCATTTCGCCGCTGACACTGGAGCCCTTTCTTTCAACGTTTTTCTCCTTTGGCAGCATCCGAAGCGGAAGGTTGTTGTTGGAGATGTAAATGTAGCCGGGGTCGTTTCTTTTGTTTGAGTAATTCTTGCAGCGTTCCCGGTGCCTCCTGGCGTCAGTCTCGTACCAGTTGTCGGTGCTGATCGCCACCGCGATCAGTCCCAAAGCGCAAAAAGCCAAAAACAGACCTGCCACGGTTAAAGTCCTCATAGCAGCCATGTTCCATGCGTATCTCGCCTCTGTGCCGTGATATTTCCACGGGACAGCGGGACTCCGCTCCTGGCTGCTGCTGATGTCAGTGTCTAAGGTGGGGAGGAAATTTGGCAATACTTGGAAATCGGAAATGCTGATCAATCGGCGAAGCCCTCATTTCTCTAATTTGTCAAGCATCCCCTAAAAGAGCCATATTCGGGGGCGGAGGATAAATAGATTTGGGCCTCGATGTGCTATTTTGGTTGTCTCCTCTATGCCTCTGAACTCAGTCTAGCCTAGATACTGGCCAGTTCAACGTTTCTTTCCAGTAGATGGAGACAGAGCAAATATTTGAAAGCACGAGAAGCCCCAGACCTGCACTTTACGCACCGTGGGTCACGGTTTGCAGTCGTCATAAACACGATTTTCTGGGGTTAAACAAAATAAAGGAACCTTTGCCGTCTTTTAATAGACCATGTCTCAAGGCACCTCAGCTGATGTGTTCCGTGAAACACAAAAATGCAGACAAACAACCTGCTTTTCTCCCTGTGGTGTGCTCACAGGAAACAGTTTCATCACAGCCAGCAGACTGCCTCTGGTAAGTTTCCATTAAACAGAGGCAAAGATGTCAAAGCACAGCGTAATAATGTTTGACTCATTCGATTATTTTAAAAGAAGTCATAAAAATCCACCTCCATGCCAGAAAAAAAAAGTCAGAAGGTGGTTATAAAAATCTCAGTGTTGTATGTATAAAAACGTAGACAAGTTACAGGGACAAAGTGAGTCCAGCTCTTTCCGTCTTTTTTTCACTGGTTTCATCTCATGGTCAGAACTTCCTCAATTGAAACCATAATGCCAAACAAAAAGAGGAACAAGGCTGGTCCAAACTTCACTTTTGGTTTCGACTGCTGCCTGCAGTAGCGATTAAAAAATTCCTGTGTGAATAAACCATACTCATTGTAATTGAGAGTTAGAATCTCATAAAGCCTGCTTTCCTCTTCAATTATGATGTGTTAAATGAAATAAGTGTTGCATTATCTTTAAGTTTAATCATGTTAGGAATGAGTGCAAAGATTAGAGTTAATGTCTCTCTAATCACATCAGTTGAACTGATGAGAGAGAAGAGTTGAAGCAGGGAAGGGCTCGTCATTTAATATGTGATAACCTTCTCCTCTCACTGCGTCTTCTTTAAGGGTGTGAATGTTTTCACAGACATGTGGAGATGTTTTGCACTCAGAGTGTGCTATAACACACAAAAAAAGCACACTGGGCTTTAGACTTTTAATGCATGCATGTAAACATGGTGTATGGCCATCAGGAACTAACTCACCATATGAACCTAGCAACTGGATATGAATGCAGACTGTATATGTTCCAGCTTATTTCTCACTTTCAGTTCCCATTTGCGTGCTGCAGTCAGTGCCTGGCGACACTCCGTATTTATCGGTGAAGCAATAAGAAAAAGTTAAAAATTACCACAAGCTTAAAGAACCAAGAAGCTCATGAAGCCTTGTTTACATGATGGATGGCTATGTTATATCATCTGTAAGTGGATCTCTTTTGATTTTTTTACCATGTATATGTCATACACCAGGAGATAAGGCTTTGATTTCAGTTTGCGACATCGTGAAGGTATTTTGTTTTCCATGTGGGTTTCTGTTAGATTGAGTTTTCAGTTACCTTTGAAGGTTATTCTAGTGACCAAAGTAGAGCTTTAAGACACTGGAGGTGGTACTTTATTTGTTATTAATGTCTGCAAAGATAATTTTTGTTTGTGTTTAAACAGGATATACTTATTTCATTGCATTTTAACCGTTAACATATGGTAAAGTCCAGTATATAATCTGCACTCCTGCTTTATTCAGCTGATTTGATTGTTTTGTCTCTTTTATGTTCTTCTAAAATCATATCTGAAAACATTTTGGAAAGACAAAGAGACTCAAACTTTTAATTTTTCAGAAACAACATCTCATATTTCCCCCCCAAAAGGCTTCAGAGGAGGTTATTGCAAATGAGGCAGAGAACTATCGACCGTCTGTGGAGCTGTACCCTTACCTCACCGGCGTGGGGGAGATTTGCGATGGTTAGTAGACTGGATTTCAGTGTTAGAAGGTGACTCATCATACGGCCATGTGCTTAAACCTCGGTCACTTTTCAGAACGTAGATGGACCTTCCAATCTGAGCGGGTCCAGGCGTCAGACTTTGAGAATCCCCTCACGGAGCTTCAGGCCGTGTCTCCCCCACAGCTGATACCACCCTACCGCTATGGCAGTGAGTCACTGTACCTCCAACTTGATCCTCCACTCGTTCCTCTGTCTGCATCACCACAAGTAAGTCCATGTATGGTAGCTTGAAAAAACACAGTTTCCATTGATGTGATTGGAATTACTGACAAGTGGCCTGACAAGTAACGAACCCCCTTCTATTAGGATACACTCACTGCCCAAGCTACTATTCTAAAGTAGAGAAATCCTTTTAAGTGTACTGCCGGGTTGTTTTTTTTTATTTGTTTTACTGTGATTGAGGTATTAACATGTAGCAGTGATGTTAGGCAGTGATGAAAAAAACATTTACTCAACTGTTACTACACTGCGTGACTCACATCAGTCTGATTGCTCATTATTTCTTCCCTGAGGGAGAATACATTTACTGGAGTCTTTAAAAAGACCTCAAACATTAAAAGAAACTCAGAAAAAAAAAAAACAAACCCTAAAGCTTTGGTAATTATTCTCACTGTCTTGAACACAGCCATGTCTGAAGTAACAGTAAATTATTTGACTTTACTCTGATTCATTTGACATTAAAATGTTCCTCATGTAAGGGTCACGTTCACTATGAAGCCTACATAATGTCAGAAAATTGCCTATAACAATTTTCTATACTCCAAGCAGAATCACAGGCCAAGAAGACCAGACAATATTTGGTATTTTTCTACTACACACTTGTAATGAACATATTTAGTTGACAGATTAATCAACAAATGGATTAGCCATTTCACACATAACTGTGTATATAAACTGTACGTGCTCCTGACTTTCAGAATCATTCAACTGCTGCCAAGAAATGAAAACAAACTGTGCTGCTGTGAACTGAATCGGGGATTTAGAAGATTATAATGTGATTTTATCTACACAAATACAGCACATGATGTGGACAGTCTGGGATATTTCCTCTGAAATGTCATCTGCACTGTTGGGTACTGCTGAGCACTGAATTCTAATTCTGGCACGGCAACTTCCTCTTTTAACACAATGACTGAGTTTAAATGAAAATGTCAGGTGATGAATAACTGCAAAACAAAAAATGTTGCCCGGTCTGTCACTTCTGTGCATAAACATGCTTTAAATTTCCCCTAAAGATCCCATATTACACCTCACCCCTGTGCTACCAGTACCCGCCTTCGGCCTCACCTGGACAGTACTACTCAGAGGAGGACCAGAGAGGAATCAGTCCACCGCTTGAGGTATCAGAGGGCGAGGATGAATATGAAGGTCATAACCCTTCTTCCTTCAGGAGAGACACTAGTGGGTATTTTCAAACCTCTTTTTTTTTTCTTACATTCAGTCATAAACCTTGTAAACTGAATAAAATTGCTTTAGCAATTCTTATACTTTCCACTCCAGACAACAAGAAGAAAATCCGTCTGTACCAGTTCCTCCTGGACATGCTAAGAAACGGCGACATGAGTGAGAGTATCTGGTGGGTGGACCAGGACAAGGGCATCTTCCAGTTCTCCACCAAACACAAGGAAGCCCTGGCGAACCACTGGGGTATTCAGAAAGGAAACCGCAAAAAAATGACCTACCAGAAAATGGCTCGAGCTCTGAGAAACTATGGTAAAACCGGAGAGATTAAAAAAGTGAAGAAGAAGCTAACCTACCAGTTCAGTGAGAATGTGTTGAGAAACTTATATTCACGTCAGTACCCTCAATGACAAGGGAACAAACGCTGTCTTTAATCATGCTAAACTACTCAAATTTTGTCTGTAGATTTACAATTTCAGTTTGTTTTTCTACCATGTTTCCTTCCTTATTTATTTGTAATCTGTGACATTTGCTAATGTCTATATAAACAGCTTAATTTTAAACTCAAATTATGGGTGAATAAGAACAAAACTAAGAGTAAAAGATCAGTGACAGCTGCAAATAAATGTTTTAAAAATGCATATTGTAATTTTCTGAATGCTGTAAATAAATATAATGCTCTGCTATTTTTGTCAAATTATTCAAATGAACTGGGTCTGTCTTTGAACAAACAAAAAATGTGTTTTACTCCTTAAAATAAAAATCTTCCTAGCCTTGTTAAAAAGGCAGAATAGAGCTGTCCCTCTCTGGAAAGATAGAGAACTCATTAGAATATTAAATTAAATAGATGTCGCAACAACACTCTTCGTGCAAAAGATTAAGTACAATAGTTGCTACGAAATGACCTGCGAGTAAATTATAAAGGTGTATTTAGTCTGTACCTATGTAACGTCCTTCCTTGGACAAAACTTTTTCTTCACTCGTCAGTATAGTCCTTATACCTGGCTATTTAAGAGGAAGGACTTTTATTTTTCTTTGTTTTGTTTTATTTTGTTTGTTGCAGACATTTCAAACACTTTTGTATGAATCATTAAAGCAATGTATCCCCATTTACCTCTTGCTGAAGACTGCTGCAGCCCCGCGTTTGGACAAGTGGGAGAAGTTGCACGTACAGCATAAGCTTTTATTTTACAAGTTCTCTGGTTCCGCTCCACAGCTATTTCCGCTTACGTCATTTCACCGGCCAATCAGAGTCCAAGCATTGTTTCGGTCCAAATTTCAAATGCACTCGACAAACGAACGAGCAGTCGGGCAACTACACTGACTTTAACCTAGATTTTTTTATTTGAGGAGTCAAAAGACCGTCTGCAGGAACAGGACGATTCTTTTTAAAACATTTCAATTGTCTGCGGTGGCGAAATGAGAGTGAGGTTAGTACTGAATATAAATATAATTCTTAGCGGTTTATGTAAGTTGTGTTCTAAACTTGCTGATTAGCTTTAGCATTTAATGTTAATTGTGACAAAGGTCGCACAGCCTGTTTCACACATTGAGACGGAGCAGTCGTTAGGTTATGCTGTCATTACTATTTGGGGTTTTTTGGTCACTCATATTGTTCAGGATTAGGGATACCACGGATATGCTACGCCGTCTGCAACTATTTAAATGTTAGTTTGCTCGGTCGATGGTGGAAGGGCTGTTGCGTCTGGTTTTGCGGGTGCTAACACAGCTGTTTCCTGTCTGGTTTTAAAATCCCTGGCTTACTGTAGTATAAAATAATATACTTTTTTGTTTACATTTTGAGTAATTGAAACACTAGTTAAAATATCAAAGTCCTGCTAACGTACAGGCCGCCCCCCACCCACCCCGAGGGCCACTTTGAGTCAGGAAAAACCCAGTGAAACCTGTCTGATTTGATTGTTAGCCCCGAATACACACCCGTAACCTCTGTGTACACCAGCTTATTTTATTACAGTATCCACCACACTTTACACTCGGTTACCCTGAACCTGTGAGCGGATACGTTTTTCCGTTTGATGAGCTCTTGAACTTTATTTTTACTTCATGAAATTAAAATTTTACTTGTATTGCGTTGTCATGTTGTATTTTATTTCATTGAAATGTATACCTTTCTACTTTTTTATGCCATTTTGTTATGTTTTTTGTATTTAGCTTATTTTTGAACTGCTGCAACAAAGGAATTGCTCAACTTTTGTGGTAAAGTGTATCTTAACAAACTTGAGGATCTGGTTCTCTTCCAGTGAAGTCCACGCTGCTGAGTCTGTTGCCTACCTGAACAGAGCCCTGGTCAGGTTGCAGGATATTTGGGAAGAGATAGGGATTCCTGAAGAGCAGCGCCTACAAAGAACCAATGATGTTCACAAGCACATTAAAGTGAGTTCTGACACTGGTGTACATTATGGTACCTTTTGGCCTTGTAGGACTAATCATACAATTGCCTCTTTGGTTGTTCTTGCCTTCAGGGTTTGCTGGACCTCATGATTGCAGAAGAAGAGGAGCTCAAGAAGAGAGTACTCAAAAGTATAGAGTCTTGTCGCAAGGAACTCAGTATTTTGTATAGTGAGCTTCAGATGGCCCCTTTTGAGGTATTTACATTTGAGAAGTGTGTCTGAGTGTTTTTTTTTGTTTTTTTATAACCAACAAGACGATCTGTGTTAGGCCTTACCTTTTGGATTTCTTTGCAGGAGGAGGATGGCTGCAGCATGTTGCAGATGGAGAAGAACTGCCGCACACATCTGGAGGTGATGAAGGAGCACAAAAAGCAAAGAATGGAAGAGCTTAAAGGCCTCGTTGTCAAAGACCGAGAGCTGTGTGATGTTATGTGCACTACCCCATTTTGCATCAACCAGGACTCTGTTCCATCATTGACACAGCTAGAGAGCTATCGGGCCTACGTTGATGATCTCACCAAAGAGAAGGTGTTTTTGATTTTCTGTTTGTTTCTTTAATATTACAGTTTTTGCTTTTGGTTTGTAACCTGTCTCGTCACTGCAGGAGCATCGTCGCAAAGAATTTGTGAGCATCAAAAAGGAGATCATTGTATGCATGGATGATCTGGAGCAGCAGCCAGAGACGAGTTTTGAGACTGATGTGATTTGTGAGGATGAAGAGGCATTTTGCCTGTCGAATGACAACATTGCTGCTCTCAAACTCCTCCTCGGTCAAGTGAGTTTGTGATCTTTCCTTTTCTAATATGATCCGTCTATGGTATTGCATAGAATAACGTGGGTGATTTCTTCTTCTTCCAGTTGCAAAACCGCAAGGCTGAGAATGAGCTCCTTTGTTCAGGTTACCGCACTAAGATCCAGGAGCTCTGGGAACGGCTTCAGATTCCCCAAGAGGACAGGGAAATTTTCTCAGAGCATATGATCAACACAAAGAAAAGAAACATGGAAGTGGTACAAACCTACCTTTTGATTTATAATTTTAAATAATGTGTCTGTTTACTTTCCACCCAGATCCTCTAAGCCCTCGTAAAAGGTTCTGATAATGTGTATCCTGTGTTTCTAGCTCCAGGCTGAGGTCCAGCGTCTAGAGGTGCTGAAAATGCAGAGCATGCAAAGTGTCATTGAGGCCATCCGAGCAGAGATCGCCCTCCTATGGAATAAATGTTTCTACAGCCCCGAACAGCAACAAGCTTTTGCTCCATTCCATGATGGTGAATGTCTGTTTTAATAACGACTGCTTTATTTCAAACATATGCACCAAAGGTCACAGAGGGCGTTACTGTTCTGGTACATCTTTTCTTTACTCAGATGATTTCACAGAAGAGCTCCTCAATCTACATGAGGCTAAGATCACGACCTTGAAGAAGTGTTATGAGGACCACAAAGATCTCTTTGAGGGAGTCACTAAATGGCAGGACAACTGGACGTTGTACTTGGAGCTTGACGTGAGTGCTGTCTCTAAGTTTTTTGTGGAAGCTTTTAAAATGCTTATCTCTGGGCATGGTGACATGTGGCTGTATGCTTCCCCTTTTAGAAAAAGGCTAATGACCCTTCAAGATTCAACAACAGGGGTGGGAACCTTCTGAAAGAAGAGAAGCAGAGAACTGACCTGCAGAAAAGTTTGCCTAAGGTGAGAATTTCTATGCTGCTTCAGTAAAAATAGCATTACTGTAAGCAGATGCCAGCCTGTAAGATATTCTCTTAGAAGACATTTCAAAGATGTCATATTGGATGAATTGGCAAATAAAAGGAGATGAAGAAAAACTCCATTGCTGTATTGCAGGTTTTGTCCAACAGATGGGGATATTAAATGACTGTCACTCTCTGGTTCAGGTGCATATGTCTGTTCATCAAAAGCATTTCAGAAATTGATGTAATCTGAAAGTCCACTGTCAGTGCAGAAGCTGTTAAAAGGGAATCGGCTGAGCTCTACTAATCCAAAAATGCACATTTTGCTGTTCAAAATGGGCTTTATTTAGATAGCCTAGTCAGGGGACACATGCAGCAAAGGGCCTCTGGTGGGTGGCCCTGCATTTCTGCCTTGCAATCTATGGTCAACTGTATATTGTGTGAGTTCAACTGCTTTGGGATTTTCTCTGGAAAAAGAACAGTTCAGAGCAAATCATTAAATGCTCAAAATTACTCTGACATTATGTCCGTGATGACTGGATGTAATCTTTCCTACCTTACTTCAGGCCCACACGGTCTTTAAAAAACCAGTTGAGTGCAGTTTGAAGCCTTGAGTTTTGGCTCACAGGGATTTTTCTCACATTAGACTCCCTCCTCATTATTAAGTATTGGTATTGTTTCACAGTGGTGTCTGTTTGTTTTTTAAAGTGTACATATAAGAGAAGTAAGTGTAATAAGGCCCCTTTTTGTGACAACATAAAAACTTATGCTTGTTTTCAGTTGGAAAAGAGTCTGAAAGCCCAAATCGACGTTTGGGAGCAGGAGCATGGCAAAGATTTTCTGGTGAATGGACAGAAATTCCTCGATTATGTGCAGCAGCAGTGGGATCAACACCACAATGAAAAGGAGAAGGAGAAGCTTGAAAGGGTATGTGAGGTTATTGCTGTGACACACTCTGTCGTGACTTTCACTTCCCTGTAGCAGTAGTTTTGCCAGTGCATTTTTTTTTTTCTTTAAATGCATTGTTCTTTGGAAAATAGCAAATGAAGAAAACTAAGCAGATGCAAGAGGAAATGCTGTATGGAACGATGGTGAAAACCCCGTCTAAAAGGCGGATAGGAGGGACTCCAACACCTGGAAAAATGAAAAAGGTAAATGGGTAGATATTTCTGTGGTTTTTCTCAATCAATCAAAGCTTTATTCGTCACATGCAGGTTGCCCTGCAGTGAAATGGGACCCCCCCGACCTTACACATATAGCACAAACATTACATGGGGATACAGGTCGGAGATTGGTAGAATCAGAGAAAAAAACATTGAAATGTACACTACAGTGGGGAAAGTACAAGAGGGGAAAAAAGAGACCCCTACTCATGCTGTGCTTCCATGGTAGGACAGCATGAGAACAGGAAACAAAAAAAACTCCTCTGCACAAAAAAGCACATAAATGTCCACAGCACAACATTGTGAAGACATGACAAGCCACAGGGGTGGGTGGGGGGTGAGGAGTAATCCGAAGCGAACACAGCAGCCGCCCTGCACAGCGCTACCATTCCAGCGCGGCACACAGACCCGCCGTGTTCCCTCGCAGGAAACAAGGCGTTGGAAAGGGAGGGGGGATGAGTGAGTGCCTATCAGTGCAAGTGTATGTGTGTGCGTGTCCATAGTTCAGCTGAGACAGTGTCCTTCGGCCTATCAGGCTAAGTAAACAGTCCTCCAGCCAATCCAGGTGTCCTTGCATGGGATGGGAAGAATAGCCGTAACACAGTCGTTATCAGGGAGTGATTGTTCGGCTCCAGCCTTGGGCCTGCAGCTGGCGCCGCAATGTTCATGTTGATTTTGTTAATTTCCATGCGAGCAGCCCAGGAGAATTTTCAGGCTGCTCTTTAACACTCCGACGCTGGTCTCTCAATCTCCCGTTGGAGAGTCGCGAGCCTCCCCATGATGGTATCAAACTTCTGTTCCATGGTGTTATCATTCTTTTGATTCTGAGACCTCACAACTGCAGTGATCCGTTCCGCGATGTTTTCCAACTGTCACTCAAGGGTCTCATTTTGAGCAGGCCTCTCTCTGATGTTTCCCCCCATACGCTCAATGGTGTTGTTTGAGCCTTCACAGCAGCTGCAAGCGTCTCCAAGGTGTTGACCATATTACGTTCGTTGTGAGAGGTTGCGCCTCGTTCCATTTCGATTCCAGCGGGCAGCCTTGGGGGGGGTTTGAACAGCTGGTTCCGCTCTCTTATTTCTCCAATAAACCAGGGCTAAGCCAACTCCGATCAGCATGAACCCTGTTATCACGGTTCCGAATAGATGGATATCTTCAGCGTCCTCGATAGACAGTCCCGCCAGGCACATGATCCTCCAGTTCTGCCACCCGTCCATCGTGTATCCGGCAGGGAAAGTCCCTCCAGGGCACTCAGGCTCTCCCGAGCCCAGATTTCTCGTTGAGAAAAGGGTGTCAATAGCATTCAGAGACCAGTTGATCAAATCCATAATTCTCTTTTAGGTTTTAGAGAACGACAGTGTGAGGCTATTCCAGGGAAAGTAATGCACACAAGACAAGGACATAGGCTAAGTAGGGAAGATAAGGGTGAGGAGGAGAGGAGAAAAGTGCGACCGCCTTCGCTGAGAGCTGAAGAAGAAAAATATTTCTGTGGTTTTTCTGTAACTGTGTTAATGTCAAACGTGAGCACTGACTGAAACGCCTGTGTGCCCTGTCCACTCAGCTCAATGGCACCTCAACTTTCTCCACTCCAACCAGCTTCCTGAGTTCAGGCCTCAGTGGGACCATGTGCCTGTCGTCCACCCAGAAACCACCGTTGTCTGCTAGCAAGGTATTGTGCTTCATGTTGTTTTTGACAGTCAAACCATCAGGATTAGATTGGCTTGTTCAGTATCTTAGACAGGTTTGATCATCATTATTTTCATATTGAAACGGTAAAACCTCTTACATTAGTTTGTATCTAGACTCAATGTTGGTCAACGTTTGAGTTTAGTGTGCTCTGAATATGATGCAGACGTTGACACTGATAATCATTCTACCCAACTAGTCAAGTCCAGTGTCGTTAACTAAGATAAATATACATAATATCAAATGCATTATTTTGTATGTCAAGATATTGGACACGGTGAAAGTGCTCATCTGTCATAATGTCCTATATAGTCTTTAAAATGAAAGGGCTTGCCAAAACACATCATCATTCTAGTTGGTCTCATTGTAGGGTCTTGGCCTGCGAACCCCTGGACATGGAAAGGCACCCCGTGCGCTAGAGCGAAACAAGGAAAATATCTCCCACCTTAATAGAAACACTCCAAGTGGCACACCACTAAGGTCTCAGGATACTCAAGATCACACCTTCACCTTTAACTCTATTGCTGGCTCCTATTCGGAATTTGCGGTAAATGGGGTTTTTACATCTGTTTAGTCAACTCAGTGGTAAAGATTATTGTAAGACTAAACATTTGGCTCACAGTTTAAGTTTACCACCAAATGTACAACTTATTTAATTTCTTGCTATGTGGGTGTACATGTATTTTATAATGCAGATGAAATTCCCACATTATGCAGTTGTGATGCAAAGAAAAAGCTACAAAAATCATTTATAACATGATGACAAGACTTTAAGAAACAAAGCTGTCTGCCATCTTTTAATGTTTGAATACATTTATTCCAAATTTCGTCATACAGTCAGCAGTAATTAATATATAGAAAATGTTGATTATTTGTATTGAGATTTACACGAACCACCACCTTTTACATATAAGTATACATATAGTGTTTGACACATCCACTGGGAGAGCGGGCAGGGGGATTGCGTCAGAAGGGGCAGCCGGCATACAATCAAAGTTACTGATTCATCCACTGAGGCAACCCCCTGTTAATAAAGGGACAGCCAAAAGAATCTGTCTACAATGAATGTATAAATTTAAAAAGTCAAAGTACACTAGGTCTTATGAAAAAAAATATTGAAATGGCTACGGCCCTGTGCTATAACTAATAAATAAAAAATAAAAAATAAAAAAATCCTGTCATGCCAAAGTTTCAATGACTTTTTTGTCTGAGCTGCAGCTAAAACTTTCCACCACATGACTCAAATCTGGTCATCATGAGGTTAAAGGTTTCCAAAGTGAATACATCTACTTAATTTGTCATGTGAGAAAACCATGTTGATACACAAATATTTTACCTTTGATCTTTTTTTTTTCTTCTTTTTTTTTTTTTTAAATATGAAAACATTAATTTGGACTGTTTCTTACAGAGGGACCTCACGAAGTCTTCTAAATCGAATGTAAAGTCAGGACTGCTGAACTCGACTGTCAGTCATCAGTGATGGTTCAACAGAGCTGCTCTGGCACAGAGGGTCGCCCACCTCAGGGGTAGTTTGGTGACACAATGAACAAGAGGGAACTTCTTACAAAAAACTGTAAATATTTTGTCAACATTTCTCTTTATTAGAATTTTTTCCAGGGTTTCCTCTGCTCTTTGCATTTCTCTGGCATTTTAAAAGTTTTACGATGTCTTTTTATTTGATCCTATTTTGGCTTAGATTAAATATTATCTGTTATCTACGGCACTACTGTTTTACTAAATTGGAAAGTGGCACCATGATTTTCTTTTTCGAGCTGGATTGACAGCTAATTTTGCTTATCAGAAACCAAACATAGGGTGGTTTTATTCTTTTCTTTAACCTGTAAATAAACGTTTTAAAAGCAGTTTGTTCTCTGTGGCTATTATTTTCCCATCATTCCTGCCCCTAATTTTTCAGCTGAACATGGTTTTACTTCAGCTGAGTGTAAGCCAAAACGCAGTATTTGATTTCAGCCAGAGGTAAATCCTTGCCAGAGTTATCATTGTAATTGTAAAGTATTGTTCTTTCTATAAAACTATAGGTAGGGGACTGGTCTGGAGGAACTGAGCTCTCACGAGTGCTCTTCTAGTGAGTGGATGTAAAAGTCCTTCCCTTCTTTTCACTGGAAATGTGATGACTTATTTAAGCCATGCGTGTCATGAGCTCCTCAAGAGCCCTCTCACGGTGATTTTCATTAACAAGCAGCACTTCTTTGATTGCGCTTTGCTGGAAGCCCATCTCGTTAAACTGAGCCAACAGGCGTAGGAACTCAGCAGCCTGGAAAAAGAAGATATTGTTTTGCTCCTTCACGTCAAGGTACAATAGTGTGTGACAGGTGCTGACTTGGAAAAACTGGATTTACCTTGCTTTCACAGTTCTGAAACATCTCCAAAGCCTCTTCCACCTGTGCTTGGTCATAACCCAGCTGACACAGACGATCACAGGTAACCAGATATTTTAACACCTGTCGATAGCAGAAAAAGCATGAATTTTATCCATTTCTGTGTATAATTTTATGAAGTCTATTCATTAACGTTTGGGAATGTGAATACAGGATATAGCTTGACCTACATACTATTACTTTACAGATGTTGTTGAACTCATTAGATAGGGTTCCTTGCTCTGTTCAAAAATTTACACACAGAGGTGAAGTGCCTTTGAATATTTTACTTAATCTAATTGGATAGAAGTATGGACAGCTTTGAATTGAGGTGTGCTGAGCATTTATAGAGATACTGTGAATGTTTACCAATCCAGTTTTACATGCCAATCTGCCTGGAATGACTGAGGATGGATCATTTACATTTGGTTGGATGCTGTAGAGTTGAGACACAGCTCATTTGGAAAATAGCTTAATTTTCAGGAGACCATCCAAGACCGCGTGGCTGGGCTTCTGTTCATCTTTAAAAAGGATACATGTCTCAAGTTTGCGCACGTCTTTCAGTTTTTCAATGGAAAGCTTGAATGTCTTCTGTAATTTTTGGAAAGGGGCAAGCTAGCCCTCTATAGATGTCTCCCAACTAACTTATACCCTTCTGCCTCCAGATTTTAAACACACAGTCCTCCAAACCTGGACTGAATGATTGATTGAAGCATATTGGGGACTCGACATATACCTTGGGGCCTTTCAGTAGTAAGAGCACCTGAGGCCAGACTTGATGCCCAGTGTCTTTAATTAAAATACAATAGCATATATCTTATCCCACCACTCATAACTGTGATGCTGGGCTAACAAAGAGACAGATACCATTCATGCTCACGTTCACACCTATGGCCAATTTAGATTCACATATTAACCCAACATGCAGGTATTTGGACTGTGCAAAGAAGCCAGAGAACCCACACAGGCAGGAGAACATGTAAACTCAACACAAAAGGCTCCAGCTGGCTAGTAGATTTGAACCTTCTTGGTGCTAACTACTGTATCACTGTGCCGCTCTATCCTAAAAGTTTTAATTTCGAGTCAGAATTTACTCAGTCAGACTTAAGAGTTCACAGTTTCGTAGAAAAATGCAATCATTAAACGGCATGTTCTAGCCCCAGTGTGTTACGTACCTTTTCAGGGCTCCTATAGCCTGTCTTCTGCAGCGCCAGAATAGCTGTTCTTAAAGGGTAGCCTTTCTCAGTGATTGTTTCAAGTAACTCTCTCTCTTCCTGGCTGAGGGCTGTCAAAAGCTCTGCTGCACAGTCGAAGAAAACCCCCCGAGACACACCGCTCGTCAGAACCTGATGATGACAAGGGAAGACCAGGCACAAATAATAGAAAACAGCTTTACCTGCTTCAAGTATTATATTGTTATGTGACGCTCTCAGAAAAACCAACCTTCTTTCTGCGGTTTTTTAAAACAGGCCCTGCAGAGGAGGGTCGTTGTTGCTGCCTTGGTGGGGAAGGTCCAGCGGGTGGTGTGTTTTGGGAGAACTTCCTGCCTGAAGAGCGCTGCCTCTTCTTGATGTTCCTCTGGCCCTGAGGGAGCGGGCTGGCTTGCTGTGATCTGTGCTGCTCGAGCACACGCAGAGGCTGTCTGCACTCTTGGGGAGAAGACGTGCCCCTGTGACCTCTGAAACACTGAGCTGAGCCAGTCTTACAGTTGTGAGGGGAAGCAACAAAGTGCATGTCTTTGACTCTGGAGATTGGGCCTTTGAGTGAAGCGCTCCGGGGCCGCTCCCTGCAATTGATGAGGTGAGGGGCATCTTCAGTAGAGGACATTTCATTGTCCTCATGATAACCATCTTCATCATCAGAGTCAGATACAAGGAACTTGACGGTGCGATGGCGCAGCCAGTGAGCGTCTGCAGAGTTCAAGCTGTGGCTGCGGGGCCGAGGGTTGGGGACCCACTGATCGCTGCTCCTGGGAGTGACTCTGTGACTCTCCTTAGGGCTGCTGAACATCAACCAGTAAGGTGGGCAGGATGGAGCCTGGCAGACTGGCTGCTGGCCAGTTAAAATCCATCTCTCCAGGTTGAATCCGTACTGCAGAAAAATTATAAAGATTTGGAGCATTAGCCTTTTCCACAGCTGACATTTACAGGTGTGGAGGTTACTAAAAACCGTAATAACTGTGTAGTATTCAAGTGTGGACATGACCCTAAATATACAAATTTTATCATACAACCTGTGCTTTTCTTCCAGGGGAAAAAGACCTATACCAGTAATGTTAATAAGGTGCAATAAAAACCATTTTCAACTTCACAGTAAAAGCCCAATCTAGCTTTTTTATTTGAACTTAATCCTTCATTACAGTGTGCATATTGTTTCAGGAGAACATTGTCTTCAGCACTGTTTAAACTCTTATTAGAATCTGTAACTTCAGAAGTGCATTAAAATGAAGAAGAAAAAAAAAAGCTTTGCTAAACTCCAAAACTCAAACCCTGGATTTTAAAGTAATTAAACTGAGAAAGTAAAATTGCAAGCAGATACTGAACAAGAAAGAACACACAGGCTCTATATTGAGAAATTTTTTGAAATGTTTTTTTAATGTTTGACCTCAGTTTCCTTCATTATCTGTCGGCAGTCTGGTAGAGTAATGTCCGGAGCAGGCAACAGCTGCATTTCTTCCTCCAGTGGACCCAGCTCGGTCTGAAACGGGACATCTTCCAGCATGTTCATCACCACCAAAATGTTTCAAATCACCAACCTGCATCAGAAGACATGAAGATCTCCTGTATCTTCAGCTTTAAGTTTTAAAAGAAAGTTTTACCTTTTGACATTTTTACCTTGGTCAGATATGTTCTTCCAGGTCCACGGTCCTCTGAAACAATCGGCAAGTGTTTGGAGTAAATGACTCACAGACAGCAGACGCGATAAACCCCTTCGCCACTAAGCCTCTGACATCATTGAGTTTGTTTACCAATACCTCAGGTGCCTGCTTTAACCTCCTAAGACCCGAACTCTTAAACGGCATGCATTTTTAATTTCTCTTTGATATTTGGGCATATTAGGGCCCGATGAATGTAAAAACAAAGAATTACCAGATTTTCTTTTTTTTAACCTTATTTTTGTTTTTAGAAAAATAAGAGCCACAAATGAAGATATTCGTTTAAAATTTTAGAACAGTAGCAGTATAATGTCCTCGTAAGTGGATATCAGGCCCTTGTAGAGCAAAATTGAGTATGTTGGTCTAAATAACCCAAAATGTGATGTCCACATATGTGGACGCCAGGTCCTAGGAGGTTAATCCCACAGTCATACAGCCATTAGAAATATATCAAACAAACATATCAAAATTAAACCATGTAACACCAAAACATATTATACATATTATATTTTGAAAAACAAATACAGTTGTCTAACATTTATAAGTATTATTATTAAAACTTCACTATTTTATCCCTTTCAGCAGATTGTATCATTTTCCATCTGTATTCAAGGCCACACTAAAGACTTTGTACGGACACTTTGTGACTTTCCTGTGTACTAGGAGGAGGATTAGGGAAATGCTGAGGTATCAGGAAACAAAGCACAGCACAATACTTTCCAGAGATTAGCTGATTACATAAAGGTGACAGCCTAACAGTGCATCGCAACATTGTGATGTCTGTTGCATTCATTTATTCGCACCTCAAACTTAAATGAGAATGAAAGAACAATTAAAAAAAATTGTACCGAGATATACATTTTATTTGTACACTTTAAACAATCACAATAAATTTAAGATTCACAATATTTTGGGGGTAGGGGGGTACAGGTTCTGTAACAGACCTCTGAAAACTTTAGTAAAATAAAATGAAGCTTCAAGCAAAGGGGGGAACAAATCTAGTTTAATCTAGTTTGAAAGCACAAACAGCATTTTAAAGACCGCAGCAGCATGGTTCAGTCAGAGCATTTAAGTAGAGGCTTGATTACAGACGTGTACTGAGGTACCATTTAGTAACAGGATATTACATCACTAAAGGTAAGGTGAGCTTCCAACAACCAACCAGGCAACCACAAGGAAAATAAAAAATATCCATGCTGCTCTGAGGGGTGTTTGACAATGCAGGTTTGGAGAGGCAGCCAGCATTAACAGGAAAGAGAGCATCTGAACACGGTTCAGTTTTTATAAAACAAAACTTCAGAAGCTATTTCACTGATACTTCAAAGTGACCCGGCTAACCAGCTTTGTGAAACAGCCCTCTGTGAGACAGGTCTGTAAGTAAACACTTATACATTCCCTAAAAAGTGTGCTAAAGGAGGAAGCCAAAAACTGAAAATAACCATTCTGGCTGTTTAAAAGGTCACCATTGTGTCTCACCTGCTGTAATTAGTGTGCTGGTGCATTATACCTCACAATATGTTTTAATAATTAGAGGTCATGTCATACAAACTGCTTACAAATGCTACCTAAGCAGCGTGCCTAAACATTTACAGCTGATTTCACTGTGAGCACCATTATTACAATGGTGGTAAAGGAAAAAGAAAACATCAAAAATATTGATGTGCTCATGGAATATGATGCCCTGATGAGGCATCAGCTAACATGTTAACATCATATCGGGTCTTTCTTTTCTCAGCATCCCATGTTTGCAAGTGTACAGTATGATCCCATAATTTCCATTTGCTTCCCTTGCCATTACAACCCCTCACTACAAAAAGGAAAAACAAACTAGCTACAAATATTTCCATGAATAAAATTTCATTATCTTTATATAGATAAAATGTTAACAATCCCCAGAGATTGAAATATTTTAAGGTCCACCCTGTGAGTGCACCACTATAGAATCTACATCTGATGCACAGGACCCAAGGCTGTTACACTCTCTTAACTTCATCACAAAAACCCTCCCCACCAGTGTCCACAGCTTATTCGTCAGGGGCTTTAATAAAAGAGTTGGTACCAAACTTGGTATCCAAAAGGTTCATAGTGATCTAATGATTTGCGACAGCGTGGCCTTTAGGGTAAAATGGTTCAGTTGTTAGCAGCGTCTGCCTGCCTAGGCCAGTTGTCCTCCTCGATGCCAGAGTCGTATTCCTCTTCTGCCGAATCCTTGGCAGGAGTTCTGAAATTCAAATAAAGGATGCAGGTCGAGTTTCAGTTACTGAGTCGCCATGTACTCTGTGTAAGAAAACTGATCTCTAGCATGACCCATCTACCCCGAAACTGTGAGGAGAGGTACTGACCTGACATATCTGGGTTGGGATTTTCCTTGGACAACATCTTTGTCCAGCTCAACAGCCATGATGTCAGAGTGGGGCACCTCAAACATGGGCTCAAGGAGGAGTTTTTCCTGTGCATAAAGACAAGTTTTCACTTTACACCACACCACAACAAAAAAATAAAAACCTAAGTTTGGCACCTTCTGTAAAAATCACATACCATGATGGATCTGAGGCCACGAGCTCCAGTTTTCCTCTCCAAAGCCATTCTTGCTATTGCCCTCAAGGCATCCTGAGTCACATTGAGATCACACTGAAACAACAGATATTGACCATTTAATTTTAATTCTAAAAATCAAGTCATTTAAGTCACAAACACAAATGTATTATGTTTCTGTACATTGATCTAACAAAAGAAATAGAGGCTGTGTTTAGAGAGACATGATTTTTTGGTACCAGTGAAACAAGAAAGTACATGCATCAGATTACTCTCTGGAAAGTGTTTGTATTATAAATAAAAGGACTGTGTGCAGATATTTGAGAGGACACTGCTGTATTTTGACTCAAGAAAACCTTACTGTGCAAACACAGCAGCCCAAATATGAGAATGTCTACCTCCACCACCCACACAGCGTTGCAGCAACTACAATATTAGAACTCCTACTTTGTCCATGCTGAACAGAGCCTGGTACTGGGGCACTACAGCATTGCGTGGTTCAGTCAAGATCCGGACAAGCGTGTCTTCATCCAAGCTGTGCAGAGGAACGATAACGGGAAGACGGCCAACAAACTCTGGGATCATTCCAAACTCAATTAGATCCCTGGCCTCGACGTGCTTCAGCAGCCTGTCCTTCTCCTCGATCTCTGCTACGGTGTCTGTCTCGCCGCTGGTATTTGCCAGATCTGCAGCAGCAGCTGCGCGGCGCCCTTTCCCCAGGTTAGAGGGAGTTCCAAAACCCAAATACTGGACAGATATGAAACACAAGGAACATTTTAAAGGCAGGAATAACAAACAGGCTGAACACCTGCTGGCGTGCAATACATCTGAGCCTTGTCAAGTTTACCTTTTCATTCTTTCTTCTGCTAATGATTCTGTCAAGTCCATTAAAGGCACCAGATGCAACAAAGAGTATGTTTGTTGTGTCGACCTGCACAGTTTCTCCTCTCAGTTTCCTGGAGTTTTTCTCAGGAACGTTGACAACTGTACCCTCCAGAAGTTTAAGTAAACCCTGACAGAGCAGAAAAAGTGAATGTAAGTCTCAGTTGACCAATACAGAATGAAAAGGACAACAAACAGAAAACCGCAAGGTCATAAATGTAAACAAAATCTGTCTGTGTTCGCACAAAACAAACCAAAAAAAAAAACCTGGACTGTCCTAAAACTTTAACAAGGAGGAATAAATCGAACATATGATCTCTAAATTAAATAAAAGTATAATCAAAAATAATTTGTTGCAGCCTTTAAACAAACTGCTGCATAAAGATTGCACACTAACCTGCTGAACTCCCTCACCACCCACATCTCTCAGCTGATGGATTCCAGGAACACTGCCAATCTTGTCAACCTCATCCAGAAACACAATACCTGCACATGAAACAGGAGAACAAAGCTTAATGTCTTACAAAGACACTGCCTGAGACACTTCTTGTCTTTGATGAGCTTTCTGTGGATAACTGCTTAGTATTTTCTTCCAATTTCATGCTTTCTGGTGCATACACCTCACCAGTATTCATGCTGAAAGCTTGGAAACATGCAGTGCAGAGTACAGTGCATGTGTAAGCTAACTTGTTAATTTAACCTGAAATCCAATTAATTTAAACCTGTTCCTCTTCTTGTCAGTATATTCAACATAGTAAAGCCATAAACACATTCTTTAGCACAGTAAAGGATGCAACATGAAAAAAAGCATTCTAGTTTTTAGATGTGTTGTAGCAGAGTAATTCAGTAATGTATATGAAAATGAAACAGCATTAATCTTCTCAATGATTAAGCTTCACAAAGTGATTTTCCATACAAGAGTCCTATGGTACCATTTTAATTTGTTTATACTCTAATCTTATCTACTCCCAGTCCTCTAATCTAATTACTACTGAGTTTTGGTCTCGCAGTTGAGGCCTTGTTTTTATAAAATACCACTGTGATTGCTTTCTTTTAGGGTCACCATAAATGAATCTGTAAATAATCAGGTACATTAATTTGTACAACAATGGTTTGTATGGTAAACATTGTGACATTCAAATATTTTCTCATTAATCCAACACTTGTCTTAATTTTAGGTAATGATTTGAGACTTCCTATATCAAATGAAATATTATTATTAATTGCATGTTAACATTAAAGAAACAGTTGGGTGGATGTGAGGGGGAGGAACGAGATTATGTTTGTGTTAGATACTGCTGGTGCTTGCTGCTTGTGCTCAGTGTTTTCAAAACAGGCAGTTTCTTACTTAGTAAACATACGTATCATTCTGACACTGGAAACTCCTTCTGTAAATAAAGTCCCTCTGCCCACCTTGCTGTGCTTTTTCCACTGAGTAGTTGGCATCTTGCAGGAGTTTGGCAATAACCGACTCGATGTCCTCTCCCACGTATCCAGCTTGAGTTAGTGTGGTGCAGTCGCAAATTGCAAATGGAACATCCAGACAACGTGCCAGTGTCTGCGCCAACAATGTCTTTCCTGTGAAAATTTATGTGAATCATAAAATTGTCTGGAGAAGGACATAATACAAACACATTGCACAGTGTATCTGACAGAATCAGCTTAAAAGTATTACAAACCAAACTTACCTGAACCAGTTGGACCAAGCAGAATAATGTTGCTCTTCTCCAGTTTAATCTCAGTGTGTGTAGAGTCCAACACTTCCCCACCTCTCCTTTCCTGAGGTGCCTGTTGGCTCGCCTGCTGCTGCATGGACGCCCCGAGAGCATTTCCATGAGGGCTGATTCCTGCAATCTGCAACAGCTCTGGAACAACAAGCCAACCGGACAGGTCACCTCATTACTAAAAAGAACTGTAAAAACTCTATGCTTCATAAATCACTAAAATGCAATGCAATGATGTAATGGATTCCTTTGAGTCACTGTTAGACAAATATGCCATTCACTGATCATGAATGCAACCATTTGTGTAGAGTAACAGTTCCCATACATGGGCTAAAAATACACACACCCTGTTCAGTGTCACTGTGACTTACTGAGAACAGCTCAACTAAAATTAGCAAACATCTGAAAGTCGGTCAAAGGTCAACTTCATCTGCTTGTCTGGTCTGTCAATCATTGAAAAGTGTAATTTTACTGGTTCAATTTCTAGGTTTTATTTTATACAAAAGGTCACCGTTACAAACTGGAAATATACCCTACTATCTGATGTTGACAAAATGCCTTAATCATTTTAGTTCAAAGTTCATCATTTTTTAAATTGGACACGGCCATAAATGCATAAAAAATGTAATCTCTCTGAAAAAGGCAAAACAAACCCTTGACTGTCACAGCGGTCTGTACACTTTGGCATTTGCACAATTTAAAAACAACAAACTGCTGATTAAGTGACTTCAAAAGTGCTAAAAGACAACAGCGAGTAGGACAGTCACTTACTTGTGAACCTGTATTCATCCTCTCGTCTTCTCATCTCTAGCTCTACAGGGAGAGGGTGAAAGTGCTTAAATCAATATTAATACTAATATTGCTATATTACCATTATAACATTATCAATGCAGTTGCTGAAAAAGAGCTTTATGAAATCATATGATAAATATTGAACAAATGCCAAATAATACAGATTATAACTTAAGGCCACAGCTGTAACCTCTCTACGGTTATTTGTAAGGACGTTTCAAGAGGAACCGTTGATACTCTTAACATGCAAATATTAATATTGTTTTCAATACTTAATATTGGGGGTGGCTGTAGCTCAGGTGGCAGAGCAGGTCAGCCACTAATCAGAAGGTTGGTGGTTCAATCCCAGGCTGCCTCCTGGCTGCATGCCAAATATCCTTGGGCAAGATACTAACCCCGTGTTTGCCTACTGGTGGTGGTCAGAGGGCCCGGTGGCGCCAGTGCCCGGCAGCCTCGCCTCTGTCAGTGCGCCCCAGGGCAGCTGTGGCTACAATGTAGCTTGCCATCGCCAGTGTGTGAATGTGTGTGTGAATGGGTGAATGACTGAATGTAGTGTGAAGCGCTTTGGGGTCCTTAGGGACTAGACAAGCGCTATACAAATGCAGGCCATTTACCATTATTGTTTTCAATGTGGCAAACATTAAAGTCTGCTTATTTATTTTGGCATTTGCATGAACACATTTCAAAGTGAAAACTTGCATGATCATATTTTGTTAATTTATTACCAGCTTATTTAAATGAGCTTTGCTTTTAGGACATACTGTTGCTGTGTCCAAATTCAACTTAGAATTCACCAATTCTCTACTCCAAGTTTGACAGACATTCAGCACAGCCTATTTTCACTTTGAGGTTTAGTTTTGAAATCATTAAAAAAAAAATTTTTTTTAAAGATTCATATTACATTTCAGCTCTTGTTCATTTATGGATCGTGTTTCTGCTTTTAAATGAAGACAAGAATTTCACACAAAATTTGACTAAGCTCGGCACTATCTACCAATACCGAAAAAGGACTTTCATAAGCTTTAAAAAATAAATAAATAAATAGATAAAATCAAGTATGGTTTCCATCAGACAGTAATGGTCGATATTATTTGAAATAAATCCTTAGATGCAGAATGATGCCGTGTCTGCAGAGAAGACTGACACTAACCACGAGGTGTTAAAGATGGCTGTTTTTCCACCTCCACCTGCTGTCGGCTCCCAGAGGGGATGTTATTGTAGATGCGCTTATAGTGATTATACACAGCAACTGCCAACACTTTTTTTGCATAGGACTGGCCAACCACATACTTGTCAAGATAGGCATATATCTGGGAAGGAAAAAAAAAAAAAAACTTTCACAACAGGAGAAAAACACAATCAAATTCCCAATCGAATGTTAAAAGCTTGTTTTGACAAATTGTTTCCTGCTTCAGTTTCTTACCTTCTTTGGAGGTGGAGGAGGTTTCTGTGCAAATGCCAGTTTCACTGCCTCCGCAGCAGATTCTGGCTCTTTGTTTAGCCCTTTCTTAGAGTCAGTTTCAGACAGCACCACGAAGAAGTGATGACATTTCTCACATTTGACAAATCGTGTTGATGCTACAAAAAAAACCAAAAAAAACACCACATACAGTATTAAAGACATTTTTAAACCAAGCTGAAGTAATTTTTAAAGACACTTCAACATAAATTTATGCATTAATCCCACTGATGCTGAAACCTAAACTAAATATGGAAAAAGTGAAAAACTGCACCTTATTATGTTTTTGATCCTTCGTTGTTTTGAATACTGTTCAGCTTTGATTACCAATAACAGTCAACACATGCTCATTTAAGATCCAGTTAAGGACAATCACAATCTAACACATAACAAGCAGTTCTCTTCATCGCATGCATTACAGGCTTAAGAAAATAAACTCCCCAATAACCCCATCAGATTTCCTGTAGCTGCTCATATTCATTTCCTCTGTAAGCTATAGATAGTTCATGAATATTTCTGAGATGTGTTGACTGACTAGTGTGGTGTCGACCATCTACCCCTAGACAACAGGAAAAGCTCAACATTTTCTGCATTTGTTTGTCTTACTGAGAAATAATGAAAACCCAGATATTGATTTTTCTTAGGCCTTTGTTTATAAAGACCTTTATTACCTGCAACTCAGGTTTTATCCTCCTAACTGGAACACCTGATTCTCAAGCTTTTATTTTTGTTTTAATTTGAGCATCAAAACAAACCTCCACCTTTTCCCTGTGGTCTATAAGAGGATAAATTGTTAAACAGCTCACGAACTGTACATCATAAACCACTTCTCTGTCTGGAAAGTGTATTGTAGATTTAGATTGGCAAAAATTAATAAAGCAGGTACAGCTGATGTAAATGTGATTTTTAATTGATAGTACTCACTATGATTGGCCGATTTAAAGTCAGAAAGTCGTAAAAACAAATATACCAGCCCCTCTTGGTTTAAAGCAATGAGTCAAAATGTTTATGTGGCACCGCAAACTCTAAAACATTCCTGAGACAGCAATAAAACCGACATTACACAGTTTATATCCACATCTTTATTTTGACAAGCTGTGCCAGGAAAATACTTGAAGTGGTGGTTTGTGGTGCACTATTCATCTCCTGTGTTTACACTAGTGTTTATAGTTATTTCCATGCACAAAGGTCTGTGTAACAGAGAAATATGAAAGTTGATGTTAACATGTTTTAACACTAAATCATGAATTTAAGTGACGTCTAATTCATCTTTTTTTCTCCCTGCTCATCATCCATGTTGAGAGGAATCCAGTAACAGCAACCATTTATTCAGCAACCATTAGTTTTCTAGCAGTGATAATACCATGTATTTATTTATAATCAGTTTATTTACTTTGGTTTGTTTTTTTTAACAACTGGTAAACAACAACTTTATATCGTAAGAAAACATCTGGGACACAAACATTTCCACAACTGACACAACATGACATGACATCATTCAACAGTTAGACCATTTGTAAATAATTGTTGAAGAGTAATATGTGAACTCACATACAAAGGTCTCTACATGTGTGCAGGGGTCCCCACACTTAGGGCAGCGTAGCTGGCTTCCACCCTTACCCGATCCTCCGGAGCCAGACATTCTCTTCCCCTCACTGAGGCTCTTCTGTGTAAAAACAACTGTGTTAGCACGTGTTAAATTAAAGTATTATCATCCACTGCTTTAACTAGGTTGTGTACGTCCACATTTACAAAATGTTGCAAATAAAGATTACCTTTCCACCATCACTTCCACCATCCTTGGTTGTCCCATCTTTAGAGCCATAACAGACAGAGGTCTCTGAAAACGACCTCACACGTACTCGAGGAGGCAAATGAGTTTCTCGAAACCCGTGACGACTCAGAAAAAACAACTGAATCCGAGAGCACGACAGTCCTGTTAAAAAATTTTTTTAAAAATTTTAAAAAAAAGCAACATCCCTTTAGATTTCTATCAGCCATAAGTCTGAAAACTAATGACATTTACATATGATTTTAATTGTGTTTTCCTATACAATGCATAGTGTCCTTAGCATTAATTTTGGGGGAAGAGGGCATAATATTTTCACTTAAATTTTCTTTTAGTTTTCAATTAGGCTTCACGTGTGTCTGGGAAATGGGCAAATAAAGGTTAAAAGTAAAACAAAAATGTTTTTTAGAAACGTTTAAAGATTTAAAAAGGGGCATTTTAACAACATGTCTAATATTACATGTTATAAGGCTACATAATGCATAAATACCATAATACCAAAGACCATATTTCTATTTCATGTATATTATTAAGAGCAGTACTTCACGGTCTGATGCAAGCATTGTATTTACATGGGGTAAAATCGCTCCTTATGTTTTTGTTGTTTGTCATGAAATCATATGTATTGTTGGTCTAAAATCTGAAATACGAAAACGTAGGTGATGTGACAACATTGTCCTAACTTTAGCTTCTAAACTGTCATGAATTACCTTTTTACCTCCTGTTGACGTTAGCTACAGAACTGTCATAACAAACAGTAATCTAGGTCAGCTGGGGCCCTGATTCCACAAGTTGAAGCAAATAGCTCAATGTCATGCAGCTTAACGCAGCTGTAGGGCAGGGAGTGTGTGCGTCTTCCCTTTCGTACCTCTGTTAGCAGTGTTTAGGAACAACCTGGCAGCCGAAGCACATGGACAGGACATCTTTTCTTCTGTCTCAAACTCCTTAAACAAGCAAAAAAGTGTCAAGTTAGCATCGTGCAGCTAACAGACTGCGCTGAATAAGACAGGCCGGTTTAACGCCTCAATACTCCAACGTCACAGTTAGCATTAGCACAGCAGCTCGTTGACGAGACTAGATAGTCGCCACTACAGTCTAAATATTTACACTGTACACCACACGAAAAGGTGTTGGTATTTTAAGCTATCACGCAATGCTAATGCTATAAAGGTACCCTTTATGAACACTCTATCTAGTTAGCTTACGTAAATAGGTAACTGTTAGCTTCGCATGCTAGGCCTTAACAAAATTCACTAAGCGTTTTCTTCTAGAGGAAATGACAAGCAGCCGACGCTGCAGAGCTAATAGGCAGAGTGACTCCTAAGAAAAACAAATTTGCAGGTATCGTTCCCAGCTTATTTAAAACTACTAACTACGAAACACAAAGCAACATTTAACTAGCTTTCCAGTTTTACTCACAGTGCGCGTTGAAAGCAGTCGCGTCTTGACAGCCCCTCTCTGAAACACAAATTTGATAAATCACTAAAGCTTCTGCACGTTTGTTACAGCTAGAAAGGTCAGTGTGTCATGCTAATGCCACAGTGCCTGTTACATGGACTGAAAAGTGTCAACTTCTTTAGACCGTTATTTCACAGGTGTGACACGAACTAAAGTGATGTAACGCCTGCTGTTATGAGCTAGGTTATTAGGTTGGTTACCCGGCTAGCGAACTAGCCTTCCCCAAAGGAAGCGTTTAAAAACAGTGTGCAAGGTGTCAGCAGCATGGTGGATTCATTCGTGCCAGAGCATTCAAAACCCATCCAGATATTTTGAGATCTGCTCAAACATAGCGCGATTCGTGGTGCGTTCATGACAACATAGTAATATGCAACGTTAACAAAGATATTGTGAAATTAAGTTGCGTTTGGTAGTTAAGGGACATATCACATCTAGCATTATAACCTGTTAACAGTCGTTTCAGTCACACTTTGTTATTTGATAGGCTCAGTTCAGATTCAGTATGCATTATTATGTAGAAGTTTAACACAGCCTTGGTACTCATGAGAGTTAGTTTGACATTTTAATGCATGTGATGAGATGAGATGAGATAGCCTTTATTTGTCAGTTGCAGGTCTTTTGCCCACAACCGAGATGACAGACCTTGCCGACCGTACATACAATACAAACATCACATTGGGGAGACAGGTCAGGCCAGGTAGCGAGGGAAAAAAAACATTGAAATGTGCAACACAAAAGGATAATACAGGAATGCACAGGTATCAACACACCATAACACAATAAACACAGACAAGCAACATGGGAAAGAGTTCCAGTGTGTACACCTGATCTGGGACCGCTGCAATCTCTCGACTGCGCCTCCAGCTGACCCGATGTCCACATCATGGGGGAGGTAAGCGTTGGAGGTGGCGTTGGATCCGGGGTAGGGAGGGTCAGGGGCGGAGCGTGGGGGTGGCTTACGGGGCTTAAGCCCGGGTTGTTTTGTCAGAAGCCCGGGGTATTTTGGAGTGTAATTTTTTCATAGTTAGATGCCTGGCTGACAACTGTATAAAACAAAAAGTACACACAATATTCGAAGCACATAGTGCACACTGTGGGAATTTACGACTGTGCGTGAATCCCCCCCTGATATTGGTATGATCCAAGCTCAGGCACTAAGCGACTGAGCGAGGGGGCGGGGCAGCTGCTGCCCGTGAGTGCGCTGTTGGAGAGACGGAGCCAGCCATACTAAGGAGAGCTTAAGTTTGACCAGGTACCAAAGCAAATCATTCGTACCGTACAAATAATGTAAATATGACGGTGCATCACGAAAGATTGATATGAAACTGATCACTTGACCAATATTACGTTACTTGCTCTTCAAGTGAATCAACAAATGGCGAAATGAAAAGCCGAACAAATGCTATTTTTTTTAGAGAGTCTTAGCTTACGTGTGTTTATTTCATATTTTCAGTTCTTACCCTCCCCGACTAAATCGGTTTCAGTTATGTACTGAAACATAAGAATGGACATTCGAGGGTTCTTTCAAAGAAAAAACTCAGGTAAATGTTATTTTATATATTATGCTTACTATGTTGTTCAGTATATTTCTATGCAAAACAAGAGGAATTTCAGTACACAGCAGGATATTCACATTTGTAACCAGATATTTACATACACTTTAGGGAGAAAACATAAAACATTTTTACTGTACAACATCAATTTAGAGTAAATTTTTGTTTTAGATAAATATTGAAATATATTTTGAATTAGTTAAATTTCAGAATAAAGAGAGACAGAACTGTCTATTTATTATCACTTTCATCAAATTTAGGAGTACATGTACACTAAGTTTATTGTTAATTAATAAGAAAACTCCAGACGATTCCATTCTGAGCTGAAGAAGCTTCTGATAGGTTAGTAGAGTCCATGTGAGTAAATTGGTGGCACAGCTGTGGATGCATATAAGGCAAAACACAGAGCCTGTTTCTTTGACATGGGAAAATCAAGAGATATCAACCAAAACACCAGGAAAAGAACTGTGGAGCTCCATAAATGTGGCTCAAGTTTGAATACAATTTGGTGCCATTTGCAATTAAGAAATACAGATAGTTTCTCTCTTTACTCTTAAAGTTAACAAATATGTTTTTATATTTATCAATCTAAAAAAATAAACATTTAGTCTGATTTGATGTTACAATTAAAAAAGTGTTTTTATCTGAAGAGTAAATATCTGGTTTCAACTGTATATTTGATGATTGTCAGCACAAAGAGGGAGAGAGAGGAGAACGAGGACAGAACAGATGAACAAGAGCAGGTGAGACACACATGTTAGTCAAATGGTTGTTTACCAAAAGTATCACCGTATCATAGGTCCTCATGTATCTCGTACCTAGTGTTTCTTTTTAGGTTTGTTATTTTTCAAATTCTGTATTTATTAAGTTCTGCAGGCTTGTTTGCACAACAAGGCTAAATAATTATATAAACTTTTCTCAATCTAAATAGTGGACTTTGGTAGAATTAAAAAATAAGTGTAGTGCAGGTCTATGATGATTTTTAGTGCTATCATCTAGTTCTGATTCTGGTTCTGTCTTGGTTAAGTCCTCAGTAGTCCTGATTTTGAACTGTTGTAGTCCTGTTTTAATTCTGGATCAGTTCTGGGTCTGGTTGAATTGGGGTTTAGTCCTCGTGTCTTGATACAGCCCTGACCTTGTTCTGCCTTGCTGCTTAATTAAAAAACTAGTTTAAGGTGTCCTGCACATGTGATATATATTTTTCCCTATATGAAGTCATTCTTTTTTGAACAGAGCCTATTAATCTTTTAGTCATTTCTACCCCCCCCCCCAAAAAAAAAAAAAAAAAAAAAATCCCACATGCATACTACTCTTTGGGCTAAGCCCCGGGTGTTTCAAATGTCTGGCTCCGCCTCTGGGGAGGGTGATGCATCAGTGAGTGCTTATCAGTATCAGTATGTGTGTGCGTGTCCATAGTTCAGCTGAGACAGTGTCCTTCGCCCTGCCAGGCTAAGTAAACAGTCTTCCAGCCAACCCAGGTGGCCTTGTAGGGAATGGGAAGGAACAGACTCAACCAAGTCGTTATCAGGGAGTTTTTGTTCGGTTCCAGCCTTGAGCTCTGGCCTTGAGCTCCGGCCTTGAGCCCACAGCTGGCGCCGAAGGGGTAGCCGCATTATGATGGTACTTGAGAATTTCAAGCTGTTTTTAACACTCCGACACTGGTCTCTCAATCTCCCGTTAATAGCTGCGAGCTTCTCCGTGATGTTATTAGCCGTCGATTCTGTGGTCTTGTCACTCTTTTTTGCTCACATAGCAGATTCTGAGACCTCACGACCGCAGCCAAATGCATGTAACTTTAAACAAAGAAAGAAATGAAGAAATACTCTCAGAAATATGGGCTAGGTTTGACATCACCCGTGTTATTGGCAAATATGCACTATTTTGTCTTTGTTCTTGATACTGTGCAGTGTTCTTGTTAATTTGTGTATTTCCTGTTGCGCTATCCAATAGTGTTTGCGATTTTATAGTTCAGTACATCACTTATGGATTCTTGTGATATGTGTCCGCCTCTGTAACCCAGAGCCACTCAAAGTTAGGGCCATTTGTCTGTCTATATGTAGTGGAAGGGCCCGAGGGTTAAAAAATACTGTGCAGTCCTATATAAAGTTGTCTTTGTGTCACTGTTTTGCTGACAAGGTTTTTTGGGACACTTGATGAGATCGAGTCTGTGAAGTGAAAAAAAAAGAGTGTATGATTATCTTGACCGTTTCATATGTCATGCTGTTTCTGCACAGCTAATTCTTCACCCTGTTAAAGCAGCTTGATAAAAGACAGACAGAACTTTAAATCAGAAGTTATGCCCGTTATCTATGGATGACAGAAAAAATACAAATTTTAGGGACATGTTTCATCAGAAATATACTGTATGCTACAAACAAGAAGCTGTTTTTTTGTTTTAAGAAGGGGCCATGACACTTTGTCATGGATGTTATATGGATAACGGAAAAACTACTAATTTTAGGGACATGTTTCATCAGAAATACTGTATGCTACTATCATTCAAACAGACGGCTGTCACAAGATGTCTTGTTAAATATAAGTGAATGAATGTGAGGTCAGAGAATAATGGCCAAACTTCTCTGAGCTGATTGGAAGGTAACAGTAACTCAAATCACCACTTGTTACATCCAAGTGTATGCAGAAGAGCATACCTTGAAGCTTCAGCAGCAAAACATAACACTCAAGACTGCATCTCCTGTCAGCTAAGAACAGGAAACCAAAGCTACATTGAATTCACAAATGCTCACCAAAATTGGACAACAGAAGATCTGAAAAAACATTACCTGATTGAATGGTTCTCAGTTTATACTGCAACATTTGTATGGTAATTAAGGCAGTTCTAAAAGCAAAAGGAGGTCCAGCCCGGTACTAGCAAATTGTACCTATAAAAGTAGCCAATGAGTGTATGTGTAAGGTTACAACTTTTCTCCCAGTCAGTTGTACAAAGTAAGACATGCAAACAAAAACGACTCATATAAATTTACATTTAAAGTCTGATTTCAAATGTCTCAACCCAGCTGCACAGTTAGCTGTAAAAGCTGTTCCAGTGTGTCATCTCTTAAGGCTCCTGGACAAAACTTGGCTTGTGAGCTTCTGCCGTCCACCACCACCTGTACACCACCATCATGTATTCAGATAGCTTTATCACATGCACATACTCATTAAGGCAGGCTCTCGAGAGAAGTGAAAAATGCTAAATATCACGTTGACACAGCAGAACCTGATTATTATTAAAGAGGTATCACACACCTTTTATTTGACCGGATTATAAGACTTTCAGTACAGAAGTCTGTCTACAGAAAAATACAAAAATATACGTTGCTATGAATACTATTCATCCTTGGTTTTTTGTTGTTTTTCACAAACAAATTAAACTGAAAAGCACACATCAAGAAAAATTGCGCTTTGTAGCAACTGAAAATAAAAGAAATTCCTAATTATAATAAAGGTCAATCAAATGGACCAATATGGCAAGGCCATGATGATCCACTTGGTAAAATAAATCCGCTTGGCATCTTTCTTGGCCTTAAGACAACAATTCTGATGGCTAAAGATCCAAACGGGACACAAAAAAAAATAAAAAAATTTAAAAAAAATTGCGCAATTATTTACCTGTATATTGTGACAAAACTAAATCATACAATGCCTTGTGAAGCCAACTGCATGATGTCATAGAGTTTGATTATTTATTTTTAGGTCTTTTTGAATTTAACTCTGCAGGTATTCACACTTTTGTTGTCCCACACGTACAAAATCTTTTTGTTGGGATAGTACGACAGCATAGCTAAGATTCCATTACCTGATCTTATGTCAAAACCTGCATCCACAGGACTCTCTTTCTTTAAATCATAGGCATATGTCACCCTTCTGTCTTTGTCATCTGTGAAATACAGCACCCCACACACAATGAAAGCATTTCCTGCTTTAGCTGTCGGGTAGGTGGTGTTTATGACAGACTCTATAGAGAATGTGTCATCGTCGAGCTTTGCGACCAGTGTGCTGTCATCTGCGTTTGAGGCAAAGATGACCCACAGTCCACTTTCATCCACAGCAAACTTGAAGTATGTCTTTGAGTTTCGAAAAAGATAAGTCAGGTTGTGATATCTGGTGTCTGGCATGGTCAGAATCTGCGTTCTCTTCGTTTTCAGACCAAATCTGTAAAAATTTAAAAGATTGACCATTAAATAAATGTTGCAGGCATCAAACACCTCAAGACAGGTGCAGATGGTGCAGCACTTACTTTATAAGTCTGTTTTTTCCGCCGTTGTGGTAGTAAAATGATCCTTTATAAACAACATGGCCACACCCCTGGTAGAACCTCTTGGTGTCTATAGTGTTTTTAGTGTTTTGCGATGTTGAAAGGTCCTGATATTCCCACAAATGTCGACCTGGTGACAAAAAGTTCTTGCGTTAAATCCAATCAAATAACTCTCAAAAGTCTGTTATGAAGTGAGAATTCATGGATGTTGTGTAAGTCACCTGAAAAATGATCGGCCACCCAGTACTGATCTTCATCCAGCTGCGACGCGTCTGACATCCAGGCTCCATAGGTGCTTTCCATTTCAGTGGGCTTCTCTGAGCATTTTATGTTTTTAATAATACACTCTAAACAAAAAAAAGCACACACACACACACTTTTGTATTTCAGTAAACTATACAGTAGAAGGTAATTAGATAATGGCATGATTTGAAGCTTAATTAGCAAGTCTCTAACCACTTTCTGTTGATTTGTCACCGGTGGTCACACTGATCTTATTATCAGACCAGAGCTTATTTGAAGAATCTGAAAAAAAAATGAAAGATCATTTTTAATGTAAATATTAATGATGTTTGAGTCATAGCAAGTGATCATTACTTTGTATTTTTGTGTGAGGTGTGAAGTGAAGTGTCAGTATTGAGGTCAAAATGGGACACGTGGCAATTCCTCACCAGTTGTCATGGGTTTATCATTGACGTTTCCACTGTTATTGAAAGTGTCTCTGTTTTTATCCAGTTCTTCAGAAAGTGAACCTTTAAATTGAAAAAAAAAATGAAAGAGTGTATAGAGATTCTAATGATATTATAGTTTCAAAAACACCATATTAGGCACATACTGGCACCAGGTTGGGCCCTCTTTTTCCTTCACACCTTTGATTTTTTTGGCATAGATTCAACAAGGTATTGTAAACAACACTCAGAGATTTTGGTCCATATTGATATGATAGCAACACACAGTTGCTGCAAATTTGTCAGCTGCATATCCATAATGTGAACCTCCCACCCAACATATCCCAGAGGTGCTCCATTGGATTGAGTTCTGGTGAATGTGGAGCCCATTTGAGGAGTCATGTCAATTAACCAGTTTGCTAGAAGCAGCCATTCAGAAGACGTGTACACTGTGGTCATAAGCACATGGACATGATCAGGATCAATACGCGGGTAGGCCACGGTCTTTAATGATGTTTAACTTGTACTTAGGGGCCCAAAAATCCATGCTGTCACATGGTGTTTACGTAAAATTTTAACCATACCATCCAAATGTTCCAGCAAAAATCAAGACTCCAATATAAATAGGATGAAATATTCCATATAAATAAATAACGCTATGAGAGTAACGAGTGTGTTAGTCTTACCTATAAATCGTGTCACTAATGCCTCTGTAGCATTTCGTATAGCAACATTGAAGGCAACATCTTTATCAGCCTCTTTTAGCTCTAGAAAACAAAGTAGAGTGCTTACTCTCTTGTTTTTTTTTCTCTTTTTTTCATATATTTAGACTTCAGTTTATCTCTAGTGTCTTAATGTTTTACCAGGTTCTATTGTTTTATCTGCATCCTTTTTAGAACCAGGAACAGTAAAAGCATCTCTGGTGTTTTCAGCTGGATGTGGAGTTGGTGTTACTGCAGATACAAAGATACAAGTGAGTTAGTACACGTATAAACAGTATAACCAGAATCAGATACAGTATGGCAGTTTTTTACCTGTTATTGTGCTTGTTTTAATGATGGTTCTCCTGCCATTAAATGTATCACTCTTTATGTTGGCATCACGTGGGGCTGCAGAGTGAAATTGGAGCCACATTCAGAACTTTTATTATGAAAGAAGTAACTTAACCATTCAAAGCATATGATTTCCTACCTATTAATACTCTTACTGGCCCCTCTGTGACATTTGCAGTGTCTGTATCATTCCAGGAGCCCTGGCTGTCATTTTGATCAAAATTTAAGGACTCTGGAAAATTTAAAGAAAAAAATGGCTTTAGCATTTTCTCTTCATGTAGTCAGACTAAGGTTTGTCTCATCTGAGGTTTACCAAGTTCTGTTGTTGCATCTGAAACATTCAAAGCACCTCTGGATTTTTCTGGTGAATGTTCTGTTGGTGATTCTACAAAAAGAAAGAAAACTTTTACTAGAAGAGCTGGCACACCAACTAGAATCAACCAGTCCTTATAAGCTTGAGCTTCTTGTCACTAAATGTAAAAAGTTAAGATATTTAAGGTTTAGTTAAATATTGAACCTTGAGTCAGCATAGCTCCTGATTTTGTCAGCAGCTCAGGCATCATTTTGGATATTTATTCAAGATTAGAGTGAAATGATAAAGTTCAAGAATTTTATATAAATAATAACCAAAGTCAAATAGGATATTTCATAATCCAAAGCAATGATTTCATACCTGTTAACAGCATTACTGGTCCTTTAGTTTCTGTGTCATTCAAGGTCCCCTGGCTTTCATCGTCATCAAATGTTACTGGTTCTATGATTTTAAAAAATAAGTATTAGGTTGAATTTTGTTTTTTAATATATTCAAACTTATGTTTGCCTTTGCAGTCTTGGTTGATTTACCAGTTTTCACTTTCATGCTCAGATGTTTCTCAGATTCAGAGACATTCAAAGCATCTGTGGTGGCTTTCTGAAGAGGATACGCTGTTGGTGATTCTTCAGGAAGAAACACAAGATGTAACTACAATTTCTGCTGCACACATTAGATTTGTATACAAGTAATATATAAAAATTGGTTTCTCACTCCTGGTTAAATCTCACTGTTCATGAGATAAAAAAAAATAAAAAGCCTAAACTATATATTTTCATAATTAATGATGTTTAAGAGATAAAGCTCTTACCACCCCAAAACATTTACTACAGAAACATAAAACAGCACTGAACTTTAAACAGCTTGAATTTACCAGTTTTCAGAGTTGCTTTAATGAAGGTCTCGCTGCCATTAGAGGAGTCACTGTTTAAATCTGCATCAGGTGGAGCTGTGAAAAGAAGACAACAAAGTTCAACACGTCTTCTTTGCATACCAAGCACAACAAGAGGAGGACATGCAGTTAATAACTCAAAGCACAAGGTTTATTACCTGGTAATAATTGTACTGGTCCATTTGTAACATTTTCAGTGTTGGCATCATTAAAGTTGTTCATAAATGGTTTTGTGTCTAGAGGAATTAAAATGTTGTCATTAATCAGTCCTGGTGAATTTTTTGTGTTGGATTTTTGTGTCAGAAGGGTTACAAATGTTCATACCTCCTCTGGTGTTTGTAGTGATGGGATTTCCGGCTCTTTCGGTTGGGCTCACTAAAAAGAGCCGGCTCCTTCGGCTCTTTCCCGGCTCTTCAGGTTGTTTTGTTGCTTTAATTAATTTATTATTAACAATAATATAAAATTATGCACAAAAGGAATTACTAACGTAAAAACAAGTGGTTTTATTTATATATGTTTATATATAAATATATGCGGTGGCCCCTAGAGACAAAACACGTACAAACTCCAAAACACATTTCTAGCATGAACTGAACTTCCAAAGCAGAGCTACTAGATCACTTAAATTACACAGTTGAAAGCATGTGTGTATTGTTTGTGTATTTATACACAGGCACTCATATATATATTCAAATAATTTAAAAAAAAGTTCATTTACCTGTTATTACCACACACCAAATCCGGTCATTGGTACTTGCTGGCTTGTGTAGCCACAAGATAACAAAGGCTCAACACTGCGCCCAGCATCCTGGAGCACTTCTGTTGTTCTTTTGTACGTGTTTTGAGTTTTTATGTGCTTCTGAGTTTTTATATGCTTCTGAGTTTTTACGTGCTTCGGAGTTTGTACGTGTTTTTACGTGTTTTGGAGTTTTTACGTGTTTTGGAGTTTGTACGTGTTTTTACGTGTTTTGGAGTTTGTACATGCTTCAGAGTTCGTACGTGATTTGAAGTTTGTATGTGCTTTGTCTCTAGGGGCCACCGTAAATATACTTTTATTTATTCACTCCACATAAAATGTAATAAATAAATCATCTAATACAAAAATCAACTATTCACATTTCAAGTTTTAACTATTTACATTTTCAGCTTTTTCCTTTCACAAATTTAAAGTGAAAAGAACACAAAACACTGCAAACCACAACACAATTAAATATAAATTATAATATGAAAACTAAAAGAACATGCATATTCTCTGTCATATGGACCTGCATGAATAAACTTTCTCAATCCTTTATCATCTGCAACCGAAAATAGTTGTGGATGATTACTATACCTTTCTAATGTTGTTGTCCCTGCCTCTCTTTCTCTCTCTCTGGCTCTGTTCCTGTGCTACTGAGTGTAACTACCGCCCCTCCCCCCTCTGCCCAGCGTAAAGCACAAGGCTCGCGTGCAGAGTGAAACGGAAAAAAAGTGCGAGAGAGAGGCTGAGAGAAAGAAAAAAAAAAAAAAACCACGTGACGGCTCGCGATAAGGAGCCGGCTCGCGTCGTTCACGTCAAAGAGTCGGCTCTAAGAGCCATTTCGTTCGCGAACGACCCATCACTAGGTGTTTGCAGCTGGACCATCTGTTGGTGATTCTTCAGTAAGAAAGAGAAGTTGGTCCACACATTAGAAAAATTATATATTCGAATAGTTAATTGCTTCAATTTGGAGCTCAACTTCATACTCTGCTGCAAGTATTTTAAACAGTTTTTCATTCTTAGGAAAAATTTAATTTGCAGTTTATTTTAATCCCAAAATTGGAAAAATCTTTTTTCATAGAAGTTAAAATCAAGTTAAACACTGCAGACATGATTAAGTTGCTTAAATAAATAGAGCTCAATAACATAGAATACAGTATGATCACATTAGGATTAAAAACAAGTGTTAAAAAACAATCTGAAAGCAAATGAAGTAAAATAAGTATGGATTAAAAATATGAAGTGATAATATAATACTATATAACTAAGGTAAGTATTCAAAGACATTTAAAAGATATTAGTGCACAGTCTGTTAGTCAGTTGTAACGTCAGCTTGTGAATGATTGTGAACGAATAAAGTATCTGCAGCCAGTAAAACTAATCAAACCAAGTATGAGCCCGTACACTCACAACAGGAGCATTTTTAAAACACACCAGTTTTTACTGTTGTTCACTGACAGTTCTGCTGCCCTTAAATGCAGCACTGTTTAGATCTGCATCACTGGGGTCTATACAGTGAAAGCACTTCTAAAGTGACAGAAAGAGGATGTTTTAGAGTTTAATACCTGTTAATTTTCCTGCTGCCTCTGTGATGACTTCAGGGTTTCTAAGAATTGCTGTGCTGTAGCTGTAATCTTCATAAAACGGTGAACGGTCTAGAATGGGTTTTTTTTGTTTTTTTTTTGGGGGGGGGGGGGGGGGGGGTTTAAACTGTGTGGTTTAAATACATTTTTCATATATTCAAATTTAGTTTTTTTGATCATTTACCTGATTCTGTCTTATTGTCCAGTTTCTCAGGGTCAGAGACATTCAAAGCATCTATGAGGTTTTCAGATGGATGTGCTGTTGGTGATTCTGCAGAAGGAACGTAGAAGATGTCACTGGATGATTGGACACACAATTTATCATAATTGTAGAAGAAACTTGCTGGTTTATTACAAACAGCAAGCGATCTTTATGTCATATCGTGTGTAATTTAAAATCACATAATTCACCAGTTTTTGTGTCTCCAGTTATTAGGTGATCGTAAATGTATCGTTTGCAGAAATATAAATGAATTTGTTAACGTCAGTTCTAAAACATTCAGCCGTCTCTTAAATATCTTAGCAGAGACACTCTGACACTCAAATGGTTTCTTACCAGCTTTCAAATATGTGTCTAAAGTTTCATCAGAGAGAGCTTTTCCAGCATCATGCGGCTCACCTGGTGTTGGTAACACCGTGGAATCAAAGAGGAAATCCAGTACAATGAGTATAGTGTGAAATAAGATTTGTGTGTACAATGAATGAGTACCAATATTAACCTGCTAATAAATTCATTGGTGCTTCTGTAACATTTTCTGGGTCGATTTCAGTCAGGTTGTCACTTTGGTAATCTGGGTGAGGTGATATCCAGTCTGCAGAAAAGAAACATGATCAGCATAACCATAAATGTTTTAAATGAATCCAGATACACTATTATACTGTATATGTGGCCAAAGTTTCAAATCCTTTTGAGCCAAAATGGAAATAAGCAGAAAAGATCGCATTTAAGGTTTAACTGAGTGGGAAATGCAATTATTCAACCATTTTTATTTGTGTTCTGAAGTGATGTGGCAATACTGATAGCAAGCACAGCAGACATTTTCTTACCACTTTCCACTGTAGTAACAGTAACATTTCTGAAGGAGTCGCTGTTGTTGTCTAAGGCTACACTCAGCAGGCCTGGAGGGAAAAAGAGGACATTTACAATTCTGCAGCATTTTCAGTTGTGACACAAAAAACAAATGATCGTGGCTGCGCTGACTGTTGTTGAAGTTCAGCACTTCTCACCTGCTGATGATTGGGACCTCTCACCTGCTGGGACCTCTGTGACATTTTCTTCTTTGGTATTGTTGAAGGCGTCTTGACTGTGGTTTGGATAAAAAGAACCAAAATCTAGGAAATAAAAGATGTTGAGTTTGATGCTTTTTCTTAGTCAAATATTAGTCTGCCAAACAAGACTTCTTATCGCTCAGAGTGGTAACTAACCTAATTTTATATTTGTGCCACTAACATTCAAAACATTAGTTGTGTTATCAGCTGGACGTGGTGTCGGTGATTCTGTGAAGAAGAAAAAAAGAGACATAAATTGCTACCCTTATCTCAGAGCAGTTACGAAGCACACACCATCCATAACATCCACCCATACAGACATACATATATACTTTGCAACTTGTTGTTTTCTGTGTTGTTTTATTAGCTATTAATTTTAACCCTGTGAGGTCTAAGTCATCATCAGTGATCACCCTGACTCTGACTCTAACTCTAAACAATCAGAAGATGGATGAATGGATGAACAGTTGTCGATCAGGCTAATGGACACCTCTATGACCAGTGTGTTGGGAACTTATCTTTAAGATCAACATGACTGAAACTAAGAGACTAAATAAAATAGAGACAAATCCAGACAATCAAAGAGTTTCAATTAAAATCTAAATAACAGTCTTAAATCTTGTTTCTGTAGGAGAATGGCTTCTGTGCTTTTAAAATCTCGGCATTAATCATGCCTTTGACCAGTCTGATTTGTGAGGAGAGACGTGAAAAGATTTTACTTTGTGGTAAAACAACTAGAACTGTGAATGTTACACTGCTTAATATCATAGTGGATAAACAAGTGATTTTTAACTACTACTGAAATCGAATATAGAGTGAACAAAAGCAACTGAACACTCTTCAGGTCAGCCAACACTGTTTTTTTAATAATCACACAGCTTCTCATATCATGTTTGCGGTCCTTGGTCCACTGGCTCATTGTGGCATTATTCCTACCTCTCCATGCGTAAATTTGACGACTACTTCCTTCAGTAATCTTGTTTTTCATGTCACTGGAACAACAGGTGGAGCAGGGTGGACCAGGAAGACCTTTATGTACACAGATTATTAAAAATATGATGTGCAGAACAGACCAAATTAACAATACTGCTAATATAGACTCTTTAATATTAACCCAATTATATTTATATAGTGAAAAGTCAAAACATAAGTCATCTCAGAGTATTTTTACACTGTAAGGCTAAGACTTCACGTGGTGGGTGGGTGGGTGGGGGCTCTGATTCTATATTCATTTTGAATGTTACCAGCCAAAGAAGCTGTTATCAGTTATTGCCACTTTCATAAATATCACTGGATGCATAAATATGAGGTGAGTGACTTTAACATGAAGAAAGATCAGCCTGGGCCACACTTATGAAGAGCACACATCAGCCTTGACTGGTTGGGTTAAAGGGAGAGAGGAGAAAATAGGTCAAGGAGACAATTAAAACAAAGAAGGTTGGCTGAGTCAGAAATGTTCAGCTCCAGAGCCAGAGACCTCTGCTGAAAGCACAGGGAGGTAATGGCATGCAATGTTCATGGCCCTTTGAAGTCTGTGGAGTAAAAGAGAGAAGAGTAGAGGAAAGGTGCTCGATGCGTCATGGGAGGTTCCTCTGACGCAGCAGCATAACTAAGTGATGGTTCAGGGTCACCTGATTCAGCCCTAACTACAGGCTTTATCAAAAATGACCGTTTTAAAACTAATCTTAAAAGTAGAGATGGTGTCTGCCTCACAAACCCAAACTGGGAGCTGGTTTCAAATGAGAGCAGCATGATATCTGAAGGCTCTGCCTCCCACTGAAATGCTGAAAATGTGAGGATCAGAAGTAAGTCTGCCCTCTGGTGCTATCTACAGAATATGGTACCATGAGATCTATAACATGTGTCAGAGTGTGATTAAGCAGGACTGCAATTCGGTTCTAGATTTAACAGGAAACAAATGAAAGGGCCTTATTATGACAGAAATATCACCTCTCTCTACTCCCTGTAAGTACTCTTGCTGCAGAGTTTTAGAACAGCTGCATCCTGTTATAAGGTGTATGGTAAGTACAGAAGTCTGGCACAGAAGTAACAAAAACAATAAAAGAAAAAGGAATGCTGTGATGTGGGCTACCCTATTAACTGTTCATATAAGACTGTTTTAACCTTAGTAATGACTTGTGATGCCTCAAATGTATTCAGTTCAGTTACATTTTATTTTTATCGTATTAAACCACAACAACCAACGACCACAATAAAGGTGCTTTATATTGTAAGGTAAAGATGCTACAATAACAGAGAAAAAGCCACAAAAATCAGGTGATATGAGCAAGCACTTGGGGACAGTGGGAAAGAAAAACTACTACCGGGGAGTGGCAGCCTCTGCCATGACTGGTTTGGGAGTGAGTGAAGGGAAACAGGACACAAGACATATTAAAGGTGTGTTTTTTGATGGAAATTAGAACACTGGGGTTTTCAGGTAGCCCTAGTGAGCTGTATGGGCAGAGATTACCCTCATTAACATTTGATGCACACCCAGTTATTTTGTTCTGGAAGCAGGCCTGAAAAATGACAAAAGCTACTCAGTTTAGAAAAGAGAAGTAAGGATTAGCCCTACTTAGCATAAATTTAACACATCACAAAAAGACTGAAGAGTTGAAGGAAGGAAAAGGAACCAATAACAGTTAACAGTCTTTTAAGGTAATGTCAGGCTCCCTGAGTATTCATCAAGAGCTTCATGTTAGTTCAAAAACCTAAATTTCTTCAGAATCTCAGATTAATCTCAGAGTTTAAGCCATGCAGAGTTGGTAAAAAGATACAGTGAATGAGTGAAAGTTAAAAAAAAACAAAAAAACATTGCCCACACTGCAATTTTCAGTTTCAAAACAACAAAAATACTATAATTTGGGCTAATCAGTGCTAATCAGTGCAGCAAACACTTATCCCACTGCAGTAAACAGCTATGTGGCAGCTAAATACAAGTTTCTTGCAGACAGTGAGTGGGATGCTCGTGTTGTGCAATCACAGCAGGAACAATGAAAGACTGTTTGAAATGCACGAGAAGCTTCTGTTCTGCAAATTTGGTTGTTTTCATACAGCTTTTCGCTGAATGGGAGAGGAGATGGGTTCTCAGATTTCTTAGACATATAAAAGTTCTCACCTTTTCTACCTCGTCTCCCCTCTGGCCCCGGTGGACCTGGGGGTCCAGGTGAACCAGGTTTACCTGACAGAACAAAAACACTTTGTAATGCAGTAGGAATTTAGCATAATTTGAGTAAATTTACTCAGTAAATTTAAATTTCAGTTTTTACCTGGGGGTCCAGGTGGGCCTGGAAAGAAAAAAACAATTCACATATTTAAAAAAAAACAACAACAACAACTATGGGCAGTAAATACGCAAATGAAAACAGTGGAGATGCATGTTTTTATGATGTGCACCTGTTAAACAAATTCCTTTGGAGCTCCTGCACATGTCTGTGAAGGCTTTGACCTGAAATAAAGAAAAAGACAGGCATGAGGAAAGTTTTGATTTAGGTGTAAGTTAACCACATATAGGGCCATTTGAGTTGGGCCCTGTTAACACAGAAAGGACAGGGTGTTTTCTAAAGGTCTATATTTTAATATTTTGCCATGTTCAGTGTTTATTCCCAAAATCCAGCAAAAGAATCATTCTCGTTAACAGAGCTGAAGCAGTTAGAGTATAACAACAACAACAACTAAAATTCCCTAAAATTTTCTCACTTCTTAAATGTCTGCTGTTCTTTTAATCTTTAGGCTTTAGATGAAACAAACTGAAAGTGAAGATTAATTGTTAATAAAAACAATGATACTGCCCCCGGCTCCCTCACAAAATATACAGTAGCACGGCTTTGAAGAAATGCCAGTTTTGTAGTGGAAGAAAGTGGAGCCGAGGGAGGAGCAGTCACTCTTCACAGCACAAAGTACTTTTCCAGGAAGCACTCAAGACTAGAAATTTGTTAATGGTTACAACAGACTCCTGGATTTCTTAGATTGCAAGGAGATGCCTCACGTGATCGTATTAAAGACACCAAACTCTGGAAAAATAAAAAAATTCCGTTTTTGTCATAATAGAGTAAACAACTTTTAGCATTAGTATTCACAGTCCTACAGAAACATCCAAGCATGCTGATGTCTTACAGGAACCATAGAGTATGTCATGAGCATCAGCATATCCTTCTGATCTTCGCTTTGCATTGGATCTTCTTCCTGGTTTCTCCTGCGGCGGTGGAGCTTCCTGAACTCTCGGGCCTCTCCGGGGTCGATGGGCAGGATTCCCGTCCGCAACCTGCAGCTCTCTGTCAGCTCCTGCATCTGGGACTCCAGCCTAAACAGCTCATCTGCCAACTCTTTCTGCCGAAACAGCAGAAACACTAAACCTGCCGTGCTCAGGAGCAGCAGCACGCACATCCCCACCAGCAACACTTTCCACATGGGAGAAACAACACTTCCCTCTTTCATGTTTGTGCCCCGTTCCTTGGTCCTCGCTGCACAGTGATCCGGGCTGTGTAATTCAGAAGCACATACAGCACATTTCTGAACACCTGCCAGCAAATGACACGTCAGAGAGAAACCACAGTAGAGCAGTTGGAGAGGAATAAACATGTCAAAATCTGCCTGGAACTACAGCGAGAGAGAGAGACACGTGATGCATTGCATAATAACAAACATCTGCAAGACTGCTGAAATCTGTAGGCTTGCATGATTTAAATGCAGCTAATGGACATATTTCCAGAATGACACATCCTCCAGACAGCATAGGGCTTCCCATCATTCTGGTGCCTGTTTTCCTCAGCATTTTCACTAGCTTGTCCTACTCAAAATTACATGGAAATGGAATAAATAAGCTTCGAACAAGGGACACATTGTTGGGATCTACAAAAGAACTTTCAGAGAGCTTTCAGCAAATGTCTGCGAGTGTGCGGATGTACATGTGTGGGTGTCAGAATATCCTTTTTATGAAAGGGTTTTGTTTTTTTCTATTCATTGCAATATGAATTTCGAAATTGAAAGTTTCGTAAATAGTCAATGTTACATTTTTTTTGATTGATTTTTGATTTGCTGCTTTTTCGGGGGTGGGGGGAAGAGGTCATTGTAGCTTCTGTTGCTAATTTCAGAGCAAGACCAACACATCCACCCCTAGATGTGTGGCCAGTATCTTTAAACAGGGCATACCAGCTATTCACAGGTACCAAGCATGAAAGCCAGCTCATTCACAAAAGCTTTCCATGAACAGTGTTTTTTCCTTTCAACTTTGCAACTATGATTTCTTACACTGGACTAACTAACATGCAATCAATCAATCACTTTGACAGCACTTTTAGATTAAATTATTAAAACTGAGCTTTTAAGAATATAATTATGACATTTTTTAATTCTTCTTTTCCCTTTCTGAACTCCTGAGTAAGTCCTTGTCTCCTTTGACACAGGTCAGTCTGACCCAGCTAATTAATTTCCCTTTCAAAAGCCTCCCGGGTTGATGAATTGGACAGTGGGGTTTCTCTGGGTGCAACAAAGCTAAATGTGAAGTAAGCCCATCTAAACACTAATGCAGAGCACAACCAGTGAAAGCCTTGCAGGTTCTCCATTCTTATGAATAAAAAGCACCTCCTTTGTTCTGCTGGAAACTGCTTTGTGGTTCAGATATGCACTGCTGTGTCTCAGGTTCACTCCTCTGCCATGGTGCTTGTAACCCTCAAGTGACCACGTCTCCAGGCAACTGTTAAAGTGAAAGCTCAGCCAAAGGATTTATAAACACTTGAAACACTGGATTTATATATATATATATATATATATATATATATATATATATATATATATTGTATTTGGACCTTGAATTGAGACACTGTGTTTGATATTAGACTTTAATATTAAATCAGTTTCTGCGTCTGGCATCTTGCTTATTTAGTCTATTTATTTATAATGAGCTCACATTTCGCTGCTCATCAGTGTCCTTCTGATGCAGTCTGACAGCAGCAAATTCATGTTGTTCAATTTTCTGCAGCACAGTGATGAAAAACTTAAGATACATGACAAAATACTGTAATTGTAAAATAACTATAAAGGTATAAATAGTTTAGAAAATATCAAAGACAATAAGTAAGATAAGGGCTAATGACCCTATAATTGTAAGATAACAGAGATCATCATGAAAAAAAATCATAATGATGTCTGTAATTACTGTATATTTGATGCTAACTACTTCAGTAATACAAACAGTTAATGATAAAGGTTGATGTGGGTGTATTTTGATTTGAATGTGGCTCAGTGCTATGTTACGTCCTAGACTGAAGGACAGGCTCCACAGGAGATAAGAGAGGAGGAAACCCACAGGTTGATCATCTTCTGTTTAGTCTGCTGCAGACTGCAAACACAGTGCTCCATTGGGTGTACCTGGCTAGAGAAATGCAGAGGATGCTGCCGGTAGAGGAGCTCATCGCTGGCCCCATGGTGGCTGATAGAGCGTCAGAAGTCACTGCTGTCCTGCTACTTCTGCTGCTGTTGCTGCTGCTTTTCACCACCTGGAGACAAAGAAAACAGTCACACATACCAGGTAGGCACTAATATATATATGTATATATATATATATATATATATATATATATATATATATATATATATATATATATATATATAAATAAATGGTAAATGGCCTGTATTTGTATAGCGCTTTACTCAGTCCCTAAGGACCCCAAAGCGCTTTACACTACATTCAGTCATTCACCCATTCACACACTGGCAATGGCAAGCTACATTGTAGCCACAGCAGGGAGCCTTTAATTAATATGGTATATAAATACTTATAGTTAGTACAGTAATTACAGTAATTACACTCTAAATACACTTCAAATTACAATTAAAAAATCTTTACCTTATTTATCAAATCCTATTATTCATCCTAAATATCTCTCTATAAGGAACATATTATTCCATTATATCAACATTATATCAATATGAGTGTGTGTGTATACTATATATATATATATATATATATACAGTGGGGCAAAAAAGTATTTAGTCAGCCACCGATTGTGCAAGTTCCCCCACTTAAACTGATGACAGAGGTCAGTAATTTGCACCAGAGGTACACTTCAACTGTGAGAGACAGAATGTGAAAAAAAAATCCATGAATTCACATGGTAGGATTTGTAAAGAATTTATTCGTAAATTAGGGTGGAAAATAAGTATTTGGTCACCTCAAACAAGGAAAATCTCTGGCTCTCACAGACCTGTAACGTCTTCTGTAAGAAGCTTTTCTGTCCCCCACTCGTTACCTGTATGAATGGCACCTGACATACAAGACCACTGATAATCTCCCTCGATCTGGGGCTCCACGCAAGATCTCATCCCGTGGGGTCAAAATGATCATGAGAACGGTGAGCAAAGATCCCAGAACCACACGGGGGGACCTGGTGAATGACCTGCAGAGAGCTGGGACCAAAGTAACAAAGGTCACCATCAGTAACACACTACAACGGCAGGGAATCACATCCCGCAGTGCCAGACGTGTTCCGCTGCTGAAGCCAGTGCATGTCCAGGCCCGTCTGAAGTTTGCCAGAGAGCACATGGATGATACAGCAGCTATAAATACTAACTATAAATATGTAACTATAAATATATAAATGTACTAACTATAAATACTTATAGTTAGTACGGTAATTACAGTAATTACACTCTAAATACACTTCAAATTGCAATTAAAAAATCTTTACCTTATTTATCAAATCCTATTATTCATCCTAAATAACTATAATATATATATATATATATATATATATATATATATATATATATATATATATATATATATATACATACACATAGAGTTATATATACTATATACTATAAGTATTTATATACCATATTAATTAAAGGCTCCAAAGTGTCTTTTTATATCATTTAGCCATCCACTGCGAAGGAATCAGATACAGAGTAAAGTCAGCAAGCATCTAATGACAAAGAAAGGGAAACCCTCATATACACAGAAGGTCTGCATCAATGACAAAACAAGGTTTACTCAACCATCACAGAGCGTGTTCCTTGTCTATTAAAACTATCACAAACAGTCTCTGTTTTGCAGCTCCAGGTGCAAATTCCTGTATACTGATGAAAATGGTTCATGCAGAAGTCAAATAACAGTTACACACAGAACAAAGAGTGCCGTCCTTACTTGCCACTCTCCTATATACTAAGATCAGAGCCTGGCAGCTATCCCAAAAAAATACACTATCTTTCTCAAATTAAACTCAACAGACAAGGTTCTTGCTAATTTGCAGTAGAAGTGGGAGTCTACTATCATAACCTATTTCTCTCTGTCAGGCCCTTCCTTCTTAGCAGGACTCGGTCCCATTCTCTCCTACAGCAGGTTCATCTGGTCTGGGATTGGAACAGCGTGTAACTACTACAACAACAAATATGGGAGCATTGTGCGGGTGTGGATAAACGGAGAGGAGACCCTGATTTTGAGCAGGCAAGTGGGTTGTTTTTTTTGTTTTTGTTTTTTAGAGTAAACCGAACTTGTTTTACAGTAAATTTTCAGATAAAGGTAAAGCCTGGTTTCTTCTGCAGGTCCTCTGAAGTGTACCACGTTTTGAGGAGTGCCCACTACACCTCCAGATTTGGGACCAAAAAAGGACTCGAGTGCATCGGCATGTACGGAAATGGTATCATTTTCAACAGTGATGTCCTGCTTTGGAAAAAAGTGAGAACATATTTTTCTAAAGGTGAGCGATTACCACACACTGACAGCACATACTGTGGTTAGACTATTGCTTTCTTGAACTGTGGAGCTACTGAATGTTACTGTGCAGCTCTGACTGGACCCGGCCTGCAGAGGACCGTAGGAATCGGTGTGAGCTCCACAGCCAAACACCTGGACAACTTACAGGATATGACTGACCCCTCTGGACATGTGGATACTCTCAGTCTCCTGAGAGCCATCATTTTGGACATCTCCAACAGGCTGTTCCTAGGAGTGCCGTTAAATGGTCAATTGCGTGTTTACTGCACATAGATTCCTAAAACCGCATACTATCTGCAAGAAATTGTGACGCATGAGCTCTGGCGCTGCATCTATTGATTTTTTGTTGTTGTTGTTGTTGTTCTTTTTAATAATTCAGAGAAAGAATTCTTGATGAAAATTCACAACTACTTTGAGACCTGGCAGACAGTTCTAATAAAACCAGATATATTCTTCAAGGTTGGATGGCTGTACAACAAGCATAAGAGAGCAGCGTAAGACACCTCATCTCACAGTAAGTCAGTATTGTGGTTTGCGATTTCTTCAACCTAATGTTTGTGTTGCTTTTTGTGCCAACAGACAGGAGCTGCAAGATGCGATAGAGAGCCTGCTTGAAGTTAAGAAAAAGATGATTCATGAAGCCGAGAAACTGGACAACGAGCTCGACTTTGCAACAGAGCTCATCTTTGCCCAGGTCGGTCTCTTTGGAGGGATTTTTGTCGTCCCCCCAATTGTCTTTTCTTATTCCCGTCTGTTGTGTTTAACAGAACTACGGAGAGCTATCAGCAGATAATGTCAGGCAGTGTGTGCTAGAGATGGTAATCGCAGCCCCCGACACACTTTCCATCAGCCTCTACTTCATGCTGATGCTGCTGAAACAGAGCCCGGACTTAGAGCTGCAGCTAGTGGAGGAGATGAACACCGTCTTGAGTTAGTGCAGCTTTACAGTGTTTCCAATATTCCATATTCACAGTTTCACTCTGGTGAGTAGAAGTATTCTGACACATCTTTCATTTTCAGATGAAAAAGACGTGGAAAATATCGATTACCAAAGTCTGAAAGTGATGGAGAGCTTCATCAACGAGTCTTTGAGGTTTCATCCTGTGGTCGATTTCACAATGAGGAAAGCTCTGGAGGACAACGACATCGCAGGTACAAAAATCAAGAAAGGCACCAACATCATTCTCAACATTGGCCTCATGCACAAAACCGAATTCTTCCCCAAGCCTAAAGAGTTCAACCTCACGAACTTTGAAAAAACGGTAAGTGAGCAGAGTGTAGTTCAGCAATAAATGTTTAATGGTTTAAACTAAAAAAAAAAACATGCACACACACACATACACATTTGAGTCTTTGCTTTCTCTCTTTGGCAGGTACCCAATCGTTACTTCCAGCCCTTTGGCTGCGGGCCTCGTTCCTGTGTGGGCAAACACATCGCCATGGTGATGATGAAGGCCATCCTGGTCACTCTCCTGTCTCGGTACACTGTGTGTCCTCGTCAAGGCTGCACGTTCAACAGCATCAAGCAGACCAACAACCTGTCACAGCAGCCAGTGAAAGACGAGCACATCCTGGCCATGCGCTTCATCCCACGAATGACATAACCCCACAATATCAAGCTGCGAAACATAACGGCGCTTTTTACACTTCAGATGAAAACATCTTGAAATGGGTTTAAAGGCCTTAATGAAGTCCTGTACTAGGAAATACTCACAGTAAATTTGTATTAACAGCACATGTACTCCAAATTAAACTTTACTAATCTTTAACAAAGTACACTTGTTAAGTATAGATTTCTGATTAATGTTTTGACAGTGTACACAGCTCATACATTTAATAAAGATGCATTTACAATGATTGAAATAACTGAAGAAAAAAATCACATGCAGAGGAGCAATGGTTCTGTATTTACATTAGTTTTATTTGTATTATGTTTTCAGTTTGATATCAGTTTCTTCTCATCTCATTTAGCATCTGTTGTTTTGTAAGTGGGTCACCCAAACATTACATTACTACAGGAGCTGCTCAGCTACAGAATCTCACGCTATGAAGCTTTCTCAAAATTTCTCAAACTACAGTAAACTGTTGCAATGGTGGCACAGTGATTGGTCCTGAGTTCAACTCCACCACCTGGCTTGGGCATGATCTCTCCGGGTACTCAGTGTAGTCTCATTTTTGGCTGTGTTGACAAATTTGGTCAAATTAACTTGAGACTTTTTACTCTGTGGTTTTGTAATTACCCAACATTATGCCTGATTTTAAAAAAAGGTTTTTTAGTTTATATAACTAAAAATAAAGCTATAGAAAAAGTACATTATGGCTAAGAACAATAACCCTTTTCATGAATGATTTACCGTAAATAAAATCTGCATTTACTTTGCCTTTGTGGGTATTTCTATGTTATATAATCAGTGTAGAAATATGCTATAATGCTGTATATACTTCAGCTTCACCATGCAAACAACTTCACATAAAAAAGCTCATTTTAAATATTCATTTTCATTATTGTGCAGAATCAGTAGTTCATATAAATTTTCGTATTATTACTTCCTGTTTCACACCCAATACATGTGTTAATAAGCATAAACTCCATGAGAGCCTCAATTTATTAAATAACCAATGAGTCAAAGTCAAAGGGTCATTTTCACATGTTGAATTTATTCATAAGTTAACTGAATGTAATGACAGGCACTCCAAGAAACAAGGATGTTTTTTTTCCTCTGTACCACAGGCACAAATCAAACGTGCCGTACTGGCATTAAAACATAAGGCGTAGGGTTAAAACTGAGTATTAGAGACACTGTTAGCATCACACTGTGCTTCAAACCAGCACACAGGCATAGAAGAAACGCAGAAAGCAAACTTTCCCTTCAGGCTGAATTACTTAAAACAAGCCAAAACATGTCAAAGAAACATACAGGTGTAATCTGGCACAGACCAGTCAAACAGCACATGAAGAACAATGGTTCCCTTTCTTTCAGTGAAATGCATGTAAACATTTTGTAAGAATATAAACGCATAAATATGTTCTTTTAATACTGCAGTCATACAAAAATATAACAACCCTTAACATCCACCTAATGAGAAACATGAGTGCTTAAATAATCAGTCCATACCGTCCAAGACAGACCGCTCACTGTACGTGTCAGAAAGAAAAAAGGGGAAGTTCACGTCAGCCGCGAGCAGGCCAACTGGATATTTTACAAATATTTACAACACTTTAAATTTCATGAATATGCCAAACATGACCGATCAAATGCTTCAATTTCTTATTAACCTCCACGTGGAGTCGTTGTCAGTATCGTCCTGTGCTTTTTCAATAAAGGAGCAAAAGAGCTGCAAATAAAATGAACTAGTGCAAATATACTGTGCGCTCATCCATTCAAGAGACTAAATCAAAATCAGAGGACAAGCTGCTGATTCTTGGAAAATAATCAAACACTGCACTTCTGTTTAGCATCTCATGAGACAAGTCTGTAAAAAGTGAACAAGAGAGCATCTTTCTTCAGTTTTATTTGCATTTCAGCCTGCTGTTATTATGGTGAAAGTCAAAAAAAAATTAAAAGTGTAGCAATTCTGTAAATCCGAGGTTCAGTTGTAAGCAGGAAAAGGTGGTTGGGCTGGTTTTACCATGAGATTTATCGCTAGATCATGATTAGATCAAGTAGAAATAATCTCCATTAAGCGTCTTTAAATATTAAAGCTAGCATGCTTTACATTTACTGGGCATTAGCCATCACAGCTCAATAGGGCTAATATGTTAAAGGTGTAGAATGTATATAGTGGTGCTGCTAATTTTGAAACCGCAACGTTTGCATTTTATCAGCCACCGTGCTGGTCTTTTGGAGAGAGAAGCAATCAATCAGCCTCAAGGGGCCATTTTTGGTTAGTGCTGCATATTTAGCAACCATGCTTGGCTAACGAACTAATAGAAAGTGGCTTAGTGATGACATGATCCTTCAGTTTCTCTGCCGTGGCCGTCATGTAATCCTTCTGATTTGTCTGTGGTTATTCATACACTGAAGTTGCTACACTATCTTTTCTTCAATGCATCTGTTGTAAATGTGAAAGTGGAAGAGGGACAAGTGACTGTGGACTTACTCGCTCCACTGTTATGATTGTTGTAGCCTAGAAAATGTATTTCAGATCACAAAAAATATATATCTTCTCTCTGGTGTACAGGAAAAAGAAACAACTGAGAACTTCATTATTTTACACTTTGAGAATTTTCTGTTATACAAAGCATACCATCAGAATTTAACCAGGAAGAAGGCTTCAATTGTTTAGTGATTATGGAGCTCTTTCACGACTAAAAGGCAATAATGAAACACCCACAGATGATTAAACACCATCATTTGACCCTGAGCTTTTAACCTGCCATGTCTTTCAATGAGTTATAGTTCTGCCAAATAAATAAAACCAAATCTTACTAAATAACTTTGAGTGAAATTCATAAAGACCGCAAAATAAAGATCAAAAGCCACAACAGCAGGTTTCTCCTTTTCTGTTCAGCACTTCAGCTCTGTGTACCTTCCTCTTCAGTGAGGGTCTAGTGGGTTTAGTTCCTCAGTGGTTTCAGTGGTGGTGAGTGGTGCTGCAGCTCTGAGTCTCAGAGGCTCTGTAAAGCTCTCTGGCAGTGGTAGATCAGGCAGTCGGGCAGGTCGGGCACCGGCGACCGCAGCCAGACAGCCAGCCAGCCGGCATTCACCCGGCAATGCATCAGACACGGCAGATCCTGAAGGAGACGGCAAGCTACGATTCCTTCCATGCCTGAGCAGAAAACAATGAAGGTTACTCAGCAAAAAGTATAGGACACATTAATATCTATGTCTCCTTTTCTATATGCAATTTTAAAATCTTCTTCTTCTTCCCCTTTGTAATGCTGTTTATTGGTACCGCCGTGTTATTTAATGATGTTCATGCTGCATACAAGCGAAAGTTAAAGTTGTAAGTTTTCTTCATAAACTCCTAAGTACACCTCATTAGAGGCATATTTGACGTATAGTCAAGCTGCATTATCTCATCTTTTTAATTAATGTAGTTTTTTAAAACAGTTATTCCTAATGTTAAGAATAAATAAACAGTAGTTACCACAGATGAGTTGGTGAATATTCTAACACACACATGTTGATGTGAATGCTGCTTTTATATGCATTAAGCATAAAATGATACTCTCAGTTTGAACAGCTTGAATACGAGCAGGAAACAAATGTTCATTCACCTATAACTTCCACAACATGAAGCTGGAGCTTCTTCTTCAGAGCATTCAGAGTGGCTGTGAGAGGTTCTTGGTTGTCATTTATCAACGTCAGATTCTGCTTTGTGTCGTGAGAGAAGGAAAGCCACATCGTCCCATATTCCTCTGTGGACACCACAAAAGGCCTGCAGGAAACTTGGATTAATTTTATGTCACTTAAATGCTGCACTTCAAATACGAGCACTACATATCTCACCTGATGAAGCTGGTTAAAGGGACTTTATATGAAAACTGCAATGACTGAGACGTCCCAGCAGGCAGCTGGTAAGATACCGTCCCGACCACCTCGACGTGAACCGCAGGCCTCTTCACAGTTAGAGAATACTGGCCCACTGCTACACTGTAGCTTGTCACCTCCCCCGCTGGACTATCACATAGGCAGGATACCTAAAAATAAACAATACAACGAAGCAACCTCATTATAAAAGACTAATGGACACCAAACGACTCTATTGATAATTTTCTACTGAATAATTTACCTCAAGTTCTTCAGAGTCGACCTGAAGCAGCATCTGTTGTATGGCAGACTCGGAGGAGTTCATAATAAAAACAACTAATATTAATGAATCTTCCTTTTGCACATGACAGGCTGAGAGATTCAGGCTTTGGTTGGCACACAAGGGAGCGATTTCTGAGTGTGAAAGGCCAGAAAGCTCTGCAGGAAGATAAGAATCCAGACACACTTCTGTTAGTCTGCCTGGGTCGTTATGTGGACCAGGACCAGCAGCTACCACACAGTTATCCCTGCGGAGAGCAGGGTTACATCCCTTTGTGTCAGATTCAGTTAACTCTGCCTCTGCGTGACAGGTGCCATTAGCAGTAGTGAGGCTCTGAGAGAGCTGAGATGTCTGTTCGGCCAGCTCTGAGGCGTTGTTGGAGTCTAGTAGGTTGTTACACAGCAGGTTATCTACAGCACTGGGAGGAGAGATGAGGGAGCTGGATATTTGCTCGTTTGCGATAAAGGACGAGCCCAGACCTTGACCTTTGGCTTTTCTTCGGAATCGCTGTGGCATCGGCTCAGATTTTCCCATCTGTTAGAAGCAAAAACACATATATGTAGGAAAAATGTTCAGAATCAGCAATGCAAATAGCTGCACAAATAGCTCCACGTTAAGCACTTTCACTTATAGCAGGGGTTTTAAATGAGAATTGGCCCTGCAAGGTCTCCAATGGACTTTGAAACGTGTTCAAGACATACCTATGCAAGTTTAAATGAAAGTTTAAATGAAAGAACTACTAGAACTTTTTATGCATTTATCATGTAATTTCAAAGATCTGGCCCACTTAAGATCAAAGTGCGCTGCATGTGGTCTATGATGTAAAATGAGTTTGACATCCTTAAATTAATAGCATTAGTAGATCCTACCACCCGAGAAAATGTTCAGCCAATCATTGAATATGTTCTAAAAAGCAACACCTTTTGTCTCATCTTAGACTCACCGAGTAGCTAAATGGGCCTCACAAAAATGGAAGAAATGTTTGGTTCATCATCATTAATTTTGATAATAAAAACAGACGAGTGTTCATCCGGTCCTCTTTGTTGCCCTCTATGTTGAAATTGCCAAAAATGTAAAAATAGATTAACACATATTTTATTCAGGGCTACCTTCAGGGATGAAGTGCGATCATAAAGTTCCACAACTCTGGCCATAAATATCAAAAACCGTCACTGATTTAAATGCTCCTTAAAGATCATCTCCTTTGGCAACACTCCAATGTTTTCAGTGTGGCTGCTATTTTTGAATCAGAGGAACTCCTGTTCTACCCCACTGCCCTTGTGGGTGATGCATGCTTTATCTCCTCCTCATTTCAAAATGATGACCCTTCAAAAGAATGAATGAATTAAAGGCAGGCAAATCTGGTGAGTTGGGTGATAAGCACAGACTGAGTTGTCGAGGCCAAAAAAAAAAAATTCATTTTAATTGTATGTTAAATGTGCTGTCAGTAGGCACATTATGACATGTACAAGTGATGAGCTTGTTTACAGCATAACTGACTCCGGTGACAGTTTAAACTCTGACCTGATGCCCTAAAACTCCTGTGGCTAAAGTGTTTTCGGTGATCCTCCACATAAAAATCAGAACAGTCTGAACCATAAGCTGATGCTTGCTCTTTGCACATATGGTATATGGACTGATAACCTCACCAGAGACACAGAGCTTTGGGAAGCCAGGCCAACAAACAGCGAAGAAGCCAGCTGCTGTTTCTCTTGTTCAGGCTCTGGGGTCGGTGTCTGAGTTGGAGTTTGGCTGTGCAAACTGTCGCCTTCGCCCTGCCGGCCGGGAGACTGAATGGGACTGGGAACCTCAACCTGTGCAGCTTCCTCTACAGGTTCTCTCTGGGCCAGATAGCCCTCCCTTCCCCACACCCTCTTTATGCCATCCAGCTTCAAAGCTGAAGAGCTGAAACACAAACAGCAAGTCTTAAGTGTGAATTCAACACTAAAACTAGGAACTTGATTACACCAACAAATGCATGCATGTGGTGTCCACATACCCTCCTTTGTGTGAGAGGTCAGCGCTATCCCCTGACAGACCCGAGCTCATGGACAACAGTGTAGGAGACTGTCTGTCAGTGATGCTGCAGGAGGACATGCTGATAGGCAGAGAAAGGCCATAGGGCTCCAGGCTCAAGGCTGAGATAGACAACAAAGTCAGAACAAATCCAAACAAGATGCCGAATGTGCTGCCAAGATATTTATCTACATTTTACCTTTTGACTGATCTAATTCCTCCTGCCGTTGGTGGGGAGGTTTGTATGGAGCAGCGCCGGCAGCCAACGCCTCTGACACAAATCTGTCAAGAAATGACAGCGAGGAATCCACCTAAAAACAATCAAACAGTCACGCAAAATTGCCGCAGGACTGAAGACGTTGCGCCTGAGTGCTCTGTGTGCTTTGCTCAGCTACACAAAAACATATAATTACTCATTTATGTGTTTAAAATAAAATTCTTGGCCAAAAGAAGAGAGATTGGTTTTCTTGCTCTCTAAATGAATGAAAGTGAGTCCGATACTGAATGAAGTTCTCTGGAGAGCTCCGCCCTTCAGACTTCTCCAGACATGTTACAGGTTTGATTACTCATAAAATGAATAATGTGATTACGGTAAAGGCTGTCATCAATCTAATCAATTTTGCACCCTGAGGGGTGTTTCCATAAAGTGTTTGCAGGTTTTCACAACCGTCAACTAACCTGCTTTTACTGTGAAAAGAGCTACAGAGTTAATATTTAAATGTTATTAATGTGGCCGGGTTCTCTGCTCACTGCAAACAAGTTAAACACGTTACCTCCAGAGTCTCTGGTTTGGCACCTCGTGGCAACACCCTGGCTCTTAGTTCAGGGTCTTGGCTGAGGTACTGCAACTCATGCGCCCTTTGTCTCAGCACTGTATCCAAGGAGCTGCTGTATGTCTCAGAAACCTCCTGAGTTACAGAAGCATCAGCACCACCTTTGCAGAGTTTGGTCATGGCCATGAGGACCCAGCTCTTGGTTTCACTGCTGCTGTTTTTCATGTCCAAAAGTTTGGCTAGCAGGCTCAGGACTTCAGCAGGTTCAAGATCCTCCCTCAAATGAGAGTATTCCCCAAGCACCTGGGAATTACAGAGAGTAAGTAAAGGTTTAGCATATGTAGCCCTGGCTGTATAAGTAGCTCATTATTTAAATTTGTTCATTAATATTGATAGTTAATTGCAAATGTTTAATGTGTTCAAGAATGTATACAAATGCCTGCAAAGTATGTGATGTGTGTCAGTTAAATGCACAACCTTTTTATTTGTATTTTGAGGTTTATGTCATTATTTTTGATATGGTATTGATATGTACTACAGCTCCAGTGAACCCTGAAGTAGTCTCAGGTAGAGGGGTGGGAGTAAGTGGGGAGCCGTGTGCACTCTGCAGGAAGCGAGAGAGACGAGAGCTGAACAGTGTCGAGTGAACGCAGAGTTCATAGAAGGGCGACACGCATTTTCGGGTTGACGGATAGTTAACTGGAGTCGAGAACTGTTGTACCCTACTGTGAGGTAAATGTGAATTTTGTCTGACACTTGAACCCAATGTTATTGTGTAAAACAGGCTAACTGCTAACCGCGACTAGCCGCTAGCGTAGCCTAGCATATTCGCTAAGCTCTTGTTCTGCTCTGTTTTTATTTATTAAGCTAATGCTAAGATTGAATGTTAACGCGTGTGAACTGGCATTTAGCGGGGTTGTGTGATTCAGTAGGAGGAGACGGACGTCTTGCTGGCGTGTCAGAGAGGCCCCTTCTGCTGGTGTGCTGAAGTTATGTGTTCACGTGGGAGCACGTGGAAAGGACGACTGTGAGTGCTGCTGCCATGGCCTGCTGGTAGCCGTGACCCAGTTTCCCCGCTATCCCCTTGAACTGCCTGGAAGTGTGAGTACTGTTGTTTGCACGTGCTTTTATTTTTACTGCTTGGCAACAAGTGAAGCGACCATATTGTTTTAGGTCCCAACGCACCCGAGCCACGACTCAGGCCTGCAACGAGGGGTTTGCTAGCAGAAAGACTGTAGCACTTGAGGTGTGTGTGTGTGTGTGTGTGTGTGTGTGTGTGTGTGTGTGTGTTTGGTGAGAGCGCGTGAGGGCCCACAATATTATTTGATTATTTTGTTTCTGTTGAGGTAGATACCTTACCATTGTTTAACAAACTTTATTGATTTTACTTATTTCCTTTGTGTTGTTAATTCAGCATTCACTAAAGTGGAGTTAACTTTATAATTGACCTGCTTGTGTGTGATTTATTTCCATATAGTGTAGTTTTATTGCATATTTAATACCATAAGCACGACACAGGAAATCATTCCTGCCTGTGGCCATCTCCCTGTACAACGCATCCACTTAACACACTGTTTGCTGCTACAGCTACACATGTTTCTTTTCCAAATATTTATTTATAAGTGACTTATGTATGTATGTATATATATATATGTATATATTGTACTATTCTTAGTTAGCGTATTGTCTGTCTTGTCTTAATGTTGGTTTAAAATGGAGCACTGTAACAAAAAATAATTTCCCCCAGGGATCAATAAAGTATTCTGATTCTGATTCTGATTAAAAAGGGAGTATCAATAGGAAAGTAACAACAGGAACCCAGGGCCCCTCTCAATAGAACGTGGGATGGGTGTTACACATAAATATTAATGAAGTTCTGTAGAACGCTTTTAGTTGCAACAAAGGAAAGCTGTAAACTTGTTGTTGTCTCTCTTTTAAACTAGTGTCACCTTCTGTAGTGATACCCAAAGCAAGTAGTTTCTCCACCTATTTCTAAAGAACAGTTCCTGGTTATGATCCTGTTTTCATACAGCACTGTGCAAAAGTCTTGAGCCAGCTCAAGACTTTTGCAGTCTTGGTTGATTTACCAGTTTTCACTTTCATGCTCAGATGTTTCTCAGATTCAGAGACATTCAAAGCATCTATGGTGGCTTTCTGAAGAGGATACGCTGTTGGTGATTCTTCAGGAAGAAACACAAGATGTAACTACAATTTCTGCTGCACACATTAGATTTGTATACAAGTAATATATAAAAATTGGTTTCTCACTCCTGGTTAAATCTCACTGTTCATGAGATAAAAAAAATAAAAAGCCTAAACTATATATTTTCATAATTAATGATGTTTAAGAGATAAAGCTCTTACCACCCCAAAACATTTACTACAGAAACATAAAACAGCACTGAACTTTAAACAGCTTGAATTTACCAGTTTTCAGAGTTGCTTTAATGAAGGTCTCGCTGCCATTAGAGGAGTCACTGTTTAAATCTGCATCAGGTGGAGCTGTGAAAAGAAGACAACAAAGTTCAACACGTCTTCTTTGCATACCAAGCACAACAAGAGGAGGACATGCAACAACAACAACTATGGGCAGTAAATACGCAAATGAAAACAGTGGAGATGCATGTTTTTATGATGTGCACCTGTTAAACAAATTCCTTTGGAGCTCCTGCACATGTCTGTGAAGGCTTTGACCTGAAATAAAGAAAAAGACAGGCATGAGGAAAGTTTTGATTTAGGTGTAAGTTAACCACATATAGGGCCATTTGAGTTAGGCCCTGTTAACACAGAAAGGACAGGGTGTTTTCTAAAGGTCTATATTTTAATCTTTTGCCATGTTCAGTGTTTATTCCCAAAATCCAGCAAAAGAATCATTCTCGTTAACAGAGCTGAAGCAGTTAGAGTATAACAACAACAACAACTAAAATTCCCTAAAATTTTCTCACTTCTTAAATGTCTGCTGTTCTTTTAATCTTTAGGCTTTAGATGAAACAAACTGAAAGTGAAGATTAATTGTTAATAAAAACAATGATACTGCCCCCGGCTCCCTCACAAAATATACAGTAGCACGGCTTTGAAGAAATGCCAGTTTTGTAGTGGAAGAAAGTGGAGCCGAGGAAGGAGCAGTCACTCTTCACAGCACAAAGTACTTTTCCAGGAAGCACTCAAGACTAGAAATTTGTTAATGGTTACAACAGACTCCTGGATTTCTTAGATTGCAAGGAGATGCCTCACGTGATCGTATTAAAGACACCAAACTCTGGAAAAATAAAAAAATTCAGTTTTTGTCATAATAGAGTAAACAACTTTTAGCATTAGTATTCACAGTCCTACAGAAACATCCAAGCATGCTGATGTCTTACAGGAACCATAGAGTATGTCATGAGCATCAGCATATCCTTCTGATCTTCGCTTTGCATTGGATCTTCTTCCTGGTTTCTCCTGCGGCGGTGGAGCTTCCTGAACTCTCGGGCCTCTCCGGGGTCGATGGGCAGGATTCCCGTCCGCAACCTGCAGCTCTCTGTCAGCTCCTGCATCTGGGACTCCAGCCTAAACAGCTCATCTGCCAACTCTTTCTGCCGAAACAGCAGAAACACTAAACCTGCCGTGCTCAGGAGCAGCAGCACGCACATCCCCACCAGCAACACTTTCCACATGGGAGAAACAACACTTCCCTCTTTCATGTTTGTGCCCCGTTCCTTGGTCCTCGCTGCACAGTGATCTGGGCTGTGTAATTCAGAAGCACATACAGCACATTTCTGAACACCTGCCAGCAGATGACACGTCAGAGAGAAACCACAGTAGAGCAGTTGGAGAGGAATAAACATGTCAAAATCTGCCTGGAACTACAGCGAGAGAGAGAGACACGTGATGCATTGCATAATAACAAACATCTGCAAGACTGCTGAAATCTGTAGGCTTGCATGATTTAAATGCAGCTAATGGACATATTTCCAGAATGACACATCCTCCAGACAGCATAGGGCTTCCCATCATTCTGGTGCCTGTTTTCCTCAGCATTTTCACTAGCTTGTCCTACTCAAAATTACATGGAAGTGGAATAAATAAGCTTCGAACAAGGGACACATTGTTGGGATCTACAAAAGAACTTTCAGAGAGCTTTCAGCAAATGTCTGCGAGTGTGCGGATGTACATGTGTGGGTGTCAGAATATCCTTTTTATGAAAGGGTTTTGTTTTTTTCTATTCATTGCAATATGAATTTCGAAATTGAAAGTTTCGTAAATAGTCAATGTTACATTTTTTTTGATTGATTTTTGATTTGCTGCTTTTTCGGGGGTGGGGGGAAGAGGTCATTGTAGCTTCTGTTGCTAATTTCAGAGCAAGACCAACACATCCACCCCTAGATGTGTGGCCAGTATCTTTAAACAGGGCATACCAGCTATTCACAGGTACCAAGCATGAAAGCCAGCTCATTCACAAAAGCTTTCCATGAACAGTGTTTTTTCCTTTCAACTTTGCAACTATGATTTCTTACACTGGACTAACTAACATGCAATCAATCAATCCCTTTGACAGCACTTTTAGATTAAATTATTAAAACTGAGCTTTTAAGAATATAATTATGACATTTTTTAATTCTTCTTTTCCCTTTCTGAACTCCTGAGTAAGTCCTTGTCTCCTTTGACACAGGTCAGTCTGACCCAGCTAATTAATTTCCCTTTCAAAAGCCTCCCGGGTTGATGAATTGGACAGTGGGGTTTCTCTGGGTGCAACAAAGCTAAATGTGAAGTAAGCCCATCTAAACACTAATGCAGAGCACAACCAGTGAAAGCCTTGCAGGTTCTCCATTCTTATGAATAAAAAGCACCTCCTTTGTTCTGCTGGAAACTGCTTTGTGGTTCAGATATGCACTGCTGTGTCTCAGGTTCACTCCTCTGCCATGGTGCTTGTAACCCTCAAGTGACCACGTCTCCAGGCAACTGTTAAAGTGAAAGCTCAGCCAAAGGATTTATAAACACTTGAAACACTGGATTTATTTGCACAAAGGATGCTGGTCACCTTTAAAACCAGTAGAGGAAGTACTGCACCTCTTCAAATTATACTCTAAGTTGGACTGGAGCAGGAGAGGAAAGAGAAGTAAGTAGAATTATTCAACCTTTTTTGTTACAAAGATTTATGAAGCAAACCTCTCACATAGACTGTTAATTTTTTTAAATTTAGATTTTCTATATATATATATATATATATATATATATATATATATTTGTATGTTGACCTTGAATTGAGACACTGTGTTTGATATTAGACTTTAATATTAAATCAGTTTCTGCGTCTGGCATCTTGCTTATTTAGTCTATTTATTTATAATGAGCTCACATTTCGCTGCTCATCAGTGTCCTTCTGATGCAGTCTGACAGCAGCAAATTCATGTTGTTCAATTTTCTGCAGCACAGTGATGAAAAACTTAAGATACATGACAAAATACTGTAATTGTAAAATAACTATAAAGGTATAAATAGTTTAGAAAATATCAAAGACAATAAGTAAGATAAGGGCTAATGACCCTATAATTGTAAGATAACAGAGATCATCATGAAAAAAAATCATAATGATGTCTGTAATTACTGTATATTTGATGCTAACTACTTCAGTAATACAAACAGTTAATGATAAAGGTTGATGTGGGTGTATTTTGATTTGAATGTGGCTCAGTGCTATGTTACGTCCTAGACTGAAGGACAGGCTCCACAGGAGATAAGAGAGGAGGAAACCCACAGGTTGATCATCTTCTGTTTAGTCTGCTGCAGACTGCAAACACAGTGCTCCATTGGGTGTACCTGGCTAGAGAAATGCAGAGGATGCTGCCGGTAGAGGAGCTCATCGCTGGCCCCATGGTGGCTGATAGAGCGTCAGAAGTCACTGCTGTCCTGCTACTTCTGCTGCTGTTGCTGCTGCTTTTCACCACCTGGAGACAAAGAAAACAGTCACACATACCAGGTAGGCACTAATATATATATATATATATATATATATATATATATATATATATATATATATATATATATATATATATATATATATAAATAAATGGTAAATGGCCTGTATTTGTATAGCGCTTTACTCAGTCCCTAAGGACCCCAAAGCGCTTTACACTACATTCAGTCATTCACCCATTCACACACACATTCACACACTGGCAATGGCAAGCTACATTGTAGCCACAGCTGCCCTGGGGCGCACTGACAGAGTGTGCCCCAGGGAGCCTTTAATTAATATGGTATATAAATACTTATAGTTAGTACAGTAATTACAGTAATTACACTCTAAATACACTTCAAATTACAATTAAAAAATCTTTACCTTATTTATCAAATCCTATTATTCATCCTAAATATCTCTCTATAAGGAACATATTATTCCATTATATCAACATTATATCAATATGAGTGTGTGTGTATACTATATATATATATATATATATATATACAGTGGGGCAAAAAAGTATTTAGTCAGCCACCGATTGTGCAAGTTCCCCCACTTAAACTGATGACAGAGGTCAGTAATTTGCACCAGAGGTACACTTCAACTGTGAGAGACAGAATGTGAAAAAAAAATCCATGAATTCACATGGTAGGATTTGTAAAGAATTTATTCGTAAATTAGGGTAGAAAATAAGTATTTGGTCACCTCAAACAAGGAAAATCTCTGGCTCTCACAGACCTGTAACATCTTCTGTAAGAAGCTTTTCTGTCCCCCACTCGTTACCTGTATGAATGGCACCTGACATACAAGACCACTGATAATCTCCCTCGATCTGGGGCTCCACGCAAGATCTCATCCCGTGGGGTCAAAATGATCATGAGAACGGTGAGCAAAGATCCCAGAACCACACGGGGGGACCTGGTGAATGACCTGCAGAGAGCTGGGACCAAAGTAACAAAGGTCACCATCAGTAACACACTACAACGGCAGGGAATCAAATCCCGCAGTGCCAGACGTGTTCCGCTGCTGAAGCCAGTGCATGTCCAGGCCCGTCTGAAGTTTGCCAGAGAGCACATGGATGATACAGCAGCTATAAATACTAACTATAAATATGTAACTATAAATATATAAATGTACTAACTATAAATACTTATAGTTAGTACGGTAATTACAGTAATTACACTCTAAATACACTTCAAATTGCAATTAAAAAATCTTTACCTTATTTATCAAATCCTATTATTCATCCTAAATAACTCTATGTATATATATATATATATATACATACACATAGAGTTATATATACTATATACTATAAGTATTTATATACCATATTAATTAAAGGCTCCAAAGTGTCTTTTTATATCATTTAGCCATCCACTGCGAAGGAATCAGATACAGAGTAAAGTCAGCAAGCATCTAATGACAAAGAAAGGGAAACCCTCATATACACAGAAGGTCTGCATCAATGACAAAACAAGGTTTACTCAACCATCACAGAGCGTGTTCCTTGTCTATTAAAACTATCACAAACAGTCTCTGTTTTGCAGCTCCAGGTGCAAATTCCTGTATACTGATGAAAATGGTTCATGCAGAAGTCAAATAACAGTTACACACAGAACAAAGAGTGCCGTCCTTACTTGCCACTCTCCTATATACTAAGATCAGAGCCTGGCAGCTATCCCAAAAAAATACACTATCTTTCTCAAATTAAACTCAACAGACAAGGTTCTTGCTAATTTGCAGTAGAAGTGGGAGTCTACTATCATAACCTATTTCTCTCTGTCAGGCCCTTCCTTCTTAGCAGGACTCGGTCCCATTCTCTCCTACAGCAGGTTCATCTGGTCTGGGATTGGAACAGCGTGTAACTACTACAACAACAAATATGGGAGCATTGTGCGGGTGTGGATAAACGGAGAGGAGACCCTGATTTTGAGCAGGCAAGTGGGTTGTTTTTTTTGTTTTTGTTTTTTAGAGTAAACCGAACTTGTTTTACAGTAAATTTTCAGATAAAGGTAAAGCCTGGTTTCTTCTGCAGGTCCTCTGAAGTGTACCACGTTTTGAGGAGTGCCCACTACACCTCCAGATTTGGGAGCAAAAAAGGACTCGAGTGCATCGGCATGTACGGAAATGGTATCATTTTCAACAGTGATGTCCTGCTTTGGAAAAAAGTGAGAACATATTTTTCTAAAGGTGAGCGATTACCACACACTGACAGCACATACTGTGGTTAGACTATTGCTTTCTTGAACTGTGGAGCTACTGAATGTTACTGTGCAGCTCTGACTGGACCCGGCCTGCAGAGGACCGTAGGAATCTGTGTGAGCTCCACAGCCAAACACCTGGACAACTTACAGGATATGACTGACCCCTCTGGACATGTGGATACTCTCAGTCTCCTGAGAGCCATCATTTTGGACATCTCCAACAGGCTGTTCCTAGGAGTGCCGTTAAATGGTCAATTGCGTGTTTACTGCACATAGATTCCTAAAACCGCATACTATCTGCAAGAAATTGTGACGCATGAGCTCTGGCGCTGCATCTATTGATTTTTTGTTGTTGTTGTTGTTGTTCTTTTTAATAATTCAGAGAAAGAATTCTTGATGAAAATTCACAACTACTTTGAGACCTGGCAGACAGTTCTAATAAAACCAGATATATTCTTCAAGGTTGGATGGCTGTACAACAAGCATAAGAGAGCAGCGTAAGACACCTCATCTCACAGTAAGTCAGTATTGTGGTTTGCGATTTCTTCAACCTAATGTTTGTGTTGCTTTTTGTGCCAACAGACAGGAGCTGCAAGATGCGATAGAGAGCCTGCTTGAAGTTAAGAAAAAGATGATTCATGAAGCCGAGAAACTGGACGACGAGCTCGACTTTGCAACAGAGCTCATCTTTGCCCAGGTCGGTCTCTTTGGAGGGATTTTTGTCGTCCCCCCAATTGTCTTTTCTTATTCCCGTCTGTTGTGTTTAACAGAACTACGGAGAGCTATCAGCAGATAATGTCAGGCAGTGTGTGCTAGAGATGGTAATCGCAGCCCCCGACACACTTTCCATCAGCCTCTTCTTCATGCTGATGCTGCTGAAACAGAGCCCGGACATAGAGCTGCAGCTAGTGGAGGAGATGAACACCGTCTTGAGTTAGTGCAGCTTTACAGTGTTTCCAATATTCCATATTCACAGTTTCACTCTGGTGAGTAGAAGTATTCTGACACATCTTTCATTTTCAGATGAAAAAGACGTGGAAAATATCGATTACCAAAGTCTGAAAGTGATGGAGAGCTTCATCAACGAGTCTTTGAGGTTTCATCCTGTGGTCGATTTCACAATGAGGAAAGCTCTGGAGGACAACGACATCGCAGGTACAAAAATCAAGAAAGGCACCAACATCATTCTCAACATTGGCCTCATGCACAAAACCGAATTCTTCCCCAAGCCTAAAGAGTTCAACCTCACGAACTTTGAAAAAACGGTAAGTGAGCAGAGTGTAGTTCAGCAATAAATGTTTAATGGTTTAAACTAAAAAAAAAAACATGCACACACACACACACACACACACATTTGAGTCTTTGCTTTCTCTCTTTCGCAGGTACCCAATCGTTACTTCCAGCCCTTTGGCTGCGGGCCTCGTTCCTGTGTGGGCAAACACATCGCCATGGTGATGATGAAGGCCATCCTGGTCACTCTCCTGTCTCGGTACACTGTGTGTCCTCGTCAAGGCTGCACGTTCAACAGCATCAAGCAGACCAACAACCTGTCACAGCAGCCAGTGAAAGACGAGCACATCCTGGCCATGCGCTTCATCCCACGAATGACATAACCCCACAATATCAAGCTGCGAAACATAACGGCGCTTTTTACACTTCAGATGAAAACATCTTGAAATGGGTTTAAAGGCCTTAATGAAGTCCTGTACTAGGAAATACTCACAGTAAATTTGTATTAACAGCACATGTACTCCAAATTAAACTTTACTAATCTTTAACAAAGTACACTTGTTAAGTATAGATTTCTGATTAATGTTTTGACAGTGTACACAGCTCATACATTTAATAAAGATGCATTTACAATGATTGAAATAACTGAAGAAAAAAATCACATGCAGAGGAGCAATGGTTCTGTATTTACATTAGTTTTATTTGTATTATGTTTTCAGTTTGATATCAGTTTCTTCTCATCTCATTTAGCATCTGTTGTTTTGTAAGTGGGTCACCCAAACATTACATTACTACAGGAGCTGCTCAGCTACAGAATCTCACGCTATGAAGCTTTCTCAAAATTTCTCAAACTACAGTAAACTGTTGCAATGGTGGCACAGTGATTGGTCCTGAGTTCAACTCCACCACCTGGCTTGGGCATGATCTCTCCGGGTACTCAGTGTAGTCTCATTTTTGGCTGTGTTGACAAATTTGGTCAAATTAACTTGAGACTTTTTACTCTGTGGTTTTGTAATTACCCAACATTATGCCTGATTTTAAAAAAAGGTTTTTTAGTTTATATAACTAAAAATAAAGCTATAGAAAAAGTACATTATGGCTAAGAACAATAACCCTTTTCATGAATGATTTACCGTAAATAAAATCTGCATTTACTTTGCCTTTGTGGGTATTTCTATGTTATATAATCAGTGTAGAAATATGCTATAATGCTGTATATACTTCAGCTTCACCATGCAAACAACTTCACATAAAAAAGCTCATTTTAAATATTCATTTTCATTATTGTGCAGAATCAGTAGTTCATATAAATTTTCGTATTATTACTTCCTGTTTCACACCCAATACATGTGTTAATAAGCATAAACTCCATGAGAGCCTCAATTTATTAAATAACCAATGAGTCAAAGTCAAAGGGTCATTTTCACATGTTGAATTTATTCATAAGTTAACTGAATGTAATGACAGGCACTCCAAGAAACAAGGATGTTTTTTTTCCTCTGTACCACAGGCACAAATCAAACATGCCGTACTGGCATTAAAACATAAGGCGTAGGGTTAAAACTGAGTATTAGAGACACTGTTAGCATCACACTGTGCTTCAAACCAGCACACAGGCATAGAAGAAACGCAGAAAGCAAACTTTCCCTTCAGGCTGAATTACTTAAAACAAGCCAAAACATGTCAAAGAAACATACAGGTGTAATCTGGCACAGACCAGTCAAACAGCACATGAAGAACAATGGTTCCCTTTCTTTCAGTGAAATGCATGTAAACATTTTGTAAGAATATAAACGCATAAATATGTTCTTTTAATACTGCAGTCATACAAAAATATAACAACCCTTAACATCCACCTAATGAGAAACATGAGTGCTTAAATAATCAGTCCATACCGTCCAAGACAGACCGCTCACTGTACGTGTCAGAAAGAAAAAAGGGGAAGTTCACGTCAGCCGCGAGCAGGCCAACTGGATATTTTACAAATATTTACAACACTTTAAATTTCATGAATATGCCAAACATGACCGATCAAATGCTTCAATTTCTTATTAACCTCCACGTGGAGTCGTTGTCAGTATCGTCCTGTGCTTTTTCAATAAAGGAGCAAAAGAGCTGCAAATAAAATGAACTAGTGCAAATATACTGTGCGCTCATCCATTCAAGAGACTAAATCAAAATCAGAGGACAAGCTGCTGATTCTTGGAAAATAATCAAACACTGCACTTCTGTTTAGCATCTCATGAGACAAGTCTGTAAAAAGTGAACAAGAGAGCATCTTTCTTCAGTTTTATTTGCATTTCAGCCTGCTGTTATTATGGTGAAAGTCAAAAAAAAATTAAAAGTGTAGCAATTCTGTAAATCCGAGGTTCAGTTGTAAGCAGGAAAAGGTGGTTGGGCTGGTTTTACCATGAGATTTATCGCTAGATCATGATTAGATCAAGTAGAAATAATCTCCATTAAGCGTCTTTAAATATTAAAGCTAGCATGCTTTACATTTACTGGGCATTAGCCATCACAGCTCAATAGGGCTAATATGTTAAAGGTGTAGAATGTATATAGTGGTGCTGCTAATTTTGAAACCGCAACGTTTGCATTTTATCAGCCACCGTGCTGGTCTTTTGGAGAGAGAAGCAATCAATCAGCCTCAAGGGGCCATTTTTGGTTAGTGCTGCATATTTAGCAACCATGCTTGGCTAACGAACTAATAGAAAGTGGCTTAGTGATGACATGATCCTTCAGTTTCTCTGCCGTGGCCGTCATGTAATCCTTCTGATTTGTCTGTGGTTATTCATACACTGAAGTTGCTACACTATCTTTTCTTCAATGCATCTGTTGTAAATGTGAAAGTGGAAGAGGGACAAGTGACTGTGGACTTACTCGCTCCACTGTTATGATTGTTGTAGCCTAGAAAATGTATTTCAGATCACAAAAAATATATATCTTCTCTCTGGTGTACAGGAAAAAGAAACAACTGAGAACTTCATTATTTTACACTTTGAGAATTTTCTGTTATACAAAGCATACCATCAGAATTTAACCAGGAAGAAGGCTTCAATTGTTTAGTGATTATGGAGCTCTTTCACGACTAAAAGGCAATAATGAAACACCCACAGATGATTAAACACCATCATTTGACCCTGAGCTTTTAACCTGCCATGTCTTTCAATGAGTTATAGTTCTGCCAAATAAATAAAACCAAATCTTACTAAATAACTTTGAGTGAAATTCATAAAGACCGCAAAATAAAGATCAAAAGCCACAACAGCAGGTTTCTCCTTTTCTGTTCAGCACTTCAGCTCTGTGTACCTTCCTCTTCAGTGAGGGTCTAGTGGGTTTAGTTCCTCAGTGGTTTCAGTGGTGGTGAGTGGTGCTGCAGCTCTGAGTCTCAGAGGCTCTGTAAAGCTCTCTGGCAGTGGTAGATCAGGCAGTCGGGCAGGTCGGGCACCGGCGACCGCAGCCAGACAGCCAGCCAGCCGGCATTCACCCGGCAATGCATCAGACACGGCAGATCCTGAAGGAGACGGCAAGCTACGATTCCTTCCATGCCTGAGCAGAAAACAATGAAGGTTACTCAGCAAAAAGTATAGGACACATTAATATCTATGTCTCCTTTTCTATATGCAATTTTAAAATCTTCTTCTTCTTCCCCTTTGTAATGCTGTTTATTGGTACCGCCGTGTTATTTAATGATGTTCATGCTGCATACAAGCGAAAGTTAAAGTTGTAAGTTTTCTTCATAAACTCCTAAGTACACCTCATTAGAGGCATATTTGACGTATAGTCAAGCTGCATTATCTCATCTTTTTAATTAATGTAGTTTTTTTAAAACAGTTATTCCTAATGTTAAGAATAAATAAACAGTAGTTACCACAGATGAGTTGGTGAATATTCTAACACACACATGTTGATGTGAATGCTGCTTTTATATGCATTAAGCATAAAATGATACTCTCAGTTTGAACAGCTTGAATACGAGCAGGAAACAAATGTTCATTCACCTATAACTTCCACAACATGAAGCTGGAGCTTCTTCTTCAGAGCATTCAGAGTGGCTGTGAGAGGTTCTTGGTTGTCATTTATCAACGTCAGATTCTGCTTTGTGTCGTGAGAGAAGGAAAGCCACATCGTCCCATATTCCTCTGTGGACACCACAAAAGGCCTGCAGGAAACTTGGATTAATTTTATGTCACTTAAATGCTGCACTTCAAATACGAGCACTACATATCTCACCTGATGAAGCTGGTTAAAGGGACTTTATATGAAAACTGCAATGACTGAGACGTCCCAGCAGGCAGCTGGTAAGATACCGTCCCGACCACCTCGACGTGAACCGCAGGCCTCTTCACAGTTAGAGAATACTGGCCCACTGCTACACTGTAGCTTGTCACCTCCCCCGCTGGACTATCACATAGGCAGGATACCTAAAAATAAACAATACAACGAAGCAACCTCATTATAAAAGACTAATGGACACCAAACGACTCTATTGATAATTTTCTACTGAATAATTTACCTCAAGTTCTTCAGAGTCGACCTGAAGCAGCATCTGTTGTATGGCAGACTCGGAGGAGTTCATAATAAAAACAACTAATATTAATGAATCTTCCTTCTGCACATGACAGGCTGAGAGATTCAGGCTTTGGTTGGCACACAAGGGAGCGATTTCTGAGTGTGAAAGGCCAGAAAGCTCTGCAGGAAGATAAGAATCCAGACACACTTCTGTTAGTCTGCCTGGGTCGTTATGTGGACCAGGACCAGCAGCTACCACACAGTTATCCCTGCGGAGAGCAGGGTTACATCCCTTTGTGTCAGATTCAGTTAACTCTGCCTCTGCGTGACAGGTGCCATTAGCAGTAGTGAGGCTCTGAGAGAGCTGAGATGTCTGTTCGGCCAGCTCTGAGGCGTTGTTGGAGTCTAGTAGGTTGTTACACAGCAGGTTATCTACAGCACTGGGAGGAGAGATGAGGGAGCTGGATATTTGCTCGTTTGCGATAAAGGACGAGCCCAGACCTTGACCTTTGGCTTTTCTTCGGAATCGCTGTGGCATCGGCTCAGATTTTCCCATCTGTTAGAAGCAAAAATATGTAGGAAAAATGTTCAGAATCAGCAATGCAAATAGCTGCACAAATAGCTCCACGTTAAGCACTTTCACTTATAGCAGGGGTTTTAAATGAGAATTGGCCCTGCAAGGTCTCCAATGGACTTTGAAACGTGTTCAAGACATACCTATGCAAGTTTAAATGAAAGTTTAAATGAAAGAACTACTAGAACTTTTTATGCATTTATCATGTAATTTCAAAGATCTGGCCCACTTAAGATCAAAGTGCGCTGCATGTGGTCTATGATGTAAAATGAGTTTGACATCCTTAAATTAATAGCATTAGTAGATCCTACCACCCGAGAAAATGTTCAGCCAATCATTGAATATGTTCTAAAAAGCAACACCTTTTGTCTCATCTTAGACTCACCGAGTAGCTAAATGGGCCTCACAAAAATGGAAGAAATGTTTGGTTCATCATCATTAATTTTGATAATAAAAACAGACGAGTGTTCATCCGGTCCTCTTTGTTGCCCTCTATGTTGAAATTGCCAAAAATGTAAAAATAGATTAACACATATTTTATTCAGGGCTACCTTCAGGGATGAAGTGCGATCATAAAGTTCCACAACTCTGGCCATAAATATCAAAAACCGTCACTGATTTAAATGCTCCTTAAAGATCATCTCCTTTGGCAACACTCCAATGTTTTCAGTGTGGCTGCTATTTTTGAATCAGAGGAACTCCTGTTCTACCCCACTGCCCTTGTGGGTGATGCATGCTTTATCTCCTCCTCATTTCAAAATGATGACCCTTCAAAAGAATGAATGAATTAAAGGCAGGCAAATCTGGTGAGTTGGGTGATAAGCACAGACTGAGTTGTCGAGGCCAAAAAAAAATATTCATTTTAATTGTATGTTAAATGTGCTGTCAGTAGGCACATTATGACATGTACAAGTGATGAGCTTGTTTACAGCATAACTGACTCCGGTGACAGTTTAAACTCTGACCTGATGCCCTAAAACTCCTGTGGCTAAAGTGTTTTCGGTGATCCTCCACATAAAAATCAGAACAGTCTGAACCATAAGCTGATGCTTGCTCTTTGCACATATGGTATATGGACTGATAACCTCACCAGAGACACAGAGCTTTGGGAAGCCAGGCCAACAAACAGCGAAGAAGCCAGCTGCTGTTTCTCTTGTTCAGGCTCTGGGGTCGGTGTCTGAGTTGGAGTTTGGCTGTGCAAACTGTCGCCTTCGCCCTGCCGGCCGGGAGACTGAATGGGACTGGGAACCTCAACCTGTGCAGCTTCCTCTACAGGTTCTCTCTGGGCCAGATAGCCCTCCCTTCCCCACACCCTCTTTATGCCATCCAGCTTCAAAGCTGAAGAGCTGAAACACAAACAGCAAGTCTTCAGTGTGAATTCAACACTAAAACTAGGAACTTGATTACACCAACAAATGCATGCATGTGGTGTCCACATACCCTCCTTTGTGTGAGAGGTCAGCGCTATCCCCTGACAGACCCGAGCTCATGGACAACAGTGTAGGAGACTGTCTGTCAGTGATGCTGCAGGAGGACATGCTGATAGGCAGAGAAAGGCCATAGGGCTCCAGGCTCAAGGCTGAGATAGACAACAAAGTCAGAACAAATCCAAACAAGATGCCGAATGTGCTGCCAAGATATTTATCTACATTTTACCTTTTGACTGATCTAATTCCTCCTGCCGTTGGTGGGGAGGTTTGTATGGAGCAGCGCCGGCAGCCAACGCCTCTGACACAAATCTGTCAAGAAATGACAGCGAGGAATCCACCTAAAAACAATCAAACAGTCACGCAAAATTGCCGCAGGACTGAAGACGTTGCGCCTGAGTGCTCTGTGTGCTTTGCTCAGCTACACAAAAACATATAATTACTCATTTATGTGTTTAAAATAAAATTCTTGGCCAAAAGAAGAGAGATTGGTTTTCTTGCTCTCTAAATGAATGAAAGTGAGTCCGATACTGAATGAAGTTCTCTGGAGAGCTCCGCCCTTCAGACTTCTCCAGACATGTTACAGGTTTGATTACTCATAAAATGAATAATGTGATTACGGTAAAGGCTGTCATCAATCTAATCAATTTTGCACCCTGAGGGGTGTTTCCATAAAGTGTTTGCAGGTTTTCACAACCGTCAACTAACCTGCTTTTACTGTGAAAAGAGCTACAGAGTTAATATTTAAATGTTATTAATGTGGCCGGGTTCTCTGCTCACTGCAAACAAGTTAAACACGTTACCTCCAGAGTCTCTGGTTTGGCACCTCGTGGCAACACCCTGGCTCTTAGTTCAGGGTCTTGGCTGAGGTACTGCAACTCATGCGCCCTTTGTCTCAGCACTGTATCCAAGGAGCTGCTGTATGTCTCAGAAACCTCCTGAGTTACAGAAGCATCAGCACCACCTTTGCAGAGTTTGGTCATGGCCATGAGGACCCAGCTCTTGGTTTCACTGCTGCTGTTTTTCATGTCCAAAAGTTTGGCTAGCAGGCTCAGGACTTCAGCAGGTTCAAGATCCTCCCTCAAATGAGAGTATTCCCCAAGCACCTGGGAATTACAGAGAGTAAGTAAAGGTTTAGCATATGTAGCCCTGGCTGTATAAGTAGCTCATTATTTAAATTTGTTCATTAATATTGATAGTTAATTGCAAATGTTTAATGTGTTCAAGAATGTATACAAATGCCTGCAAAGTATGTGATGTGTGTCAGTTAAATGCACAACCTTTTTATTTGTATTTTGAGGTTTATGTCATTATTTTTGATATGGTATTGATATGTACTACAGCTCCAGTGAACCCTGAAGTAGTCTCAGGTAGAGGGGTGGGAGTAAGTGGGGAGCCGTGTGCACTCTGCAGGAAGCGAGAGAGACGAGAGCTGAACAGTGTCGAGTGAACGCAGAGTTCATAGAAGGGCGACACGCATTTTCGGGTTGACGGATAGTTAACTGGAGTCGAGAACTGTTGTACCCTACTGTGAGGTAAATGTGAATTTTGTCTGACACTTGAACCCAATGTTATTGTGTAAAACAGGCTAACTGCTAACCGCGACTAG